>NW_023494792.1:35191368-35540436 GCF_904425465.1 Colossoma macropomum | reverse complement strand
GTGTGTGTGTGTGTGTGTGTGTGTGTGTGTGTGTGTGTGTGTGTGTGTTTTTCTTGCTGTGGTGGGGTTGATTTCAGCTTTTATGTGTGTGTTTGTTTCTCGGGTGAAGCCGAAAATGGACGAATGCTCTGATTTCTCCCAGGCTAGGATGTTCCAGCATTATTTTAACTGGCACTGGCCCACTGGGTGGACTGAAACACGGGTAAAAAATGCAGAGCAGCATCCAAAGACCAAAATCAGAGCAAAATGCACTCTGAGAAAGCTCTCATTAAAAAAAAACTTCATGAATGAATGGCTGCCGAGTGGCGGCGGCAAAGAATCTGACTCATAGCACAGTCAGAGAGAGCAAATATCAAACCGATTCAACTGATAATTTCTTTTTTAAATTTGTACAGAGTCTGCCAATGTAATATTGGCTAGGTAGGTAGCTAACACTAACATTGGCATGTATGCTAGCACTGTCCCATCATGAATGAATTCACATTGATTTCAAAGAATGAGTCACTCATATCTTTGATGCATTTTTTGTAGCCTTGTAGCATCAGTGAAAAACTAAAGAAGAAGCAAACCTCAGACACCAAAAATGTTCAAGTTGATCAGCTACATTTGGGGTAACAGGGGAAATTCTGTAAATTTGACCTTTTTTTAAACTATTCCTCTAAGAAGTGAGATGTTTCCGAGTTTTACTGCCCAGCCAAAATATCCATCATATTGTGCATGTGGTCAGATCAGTCCAGTCTCTGCTCTCTGGAATCTGTTTTTGGGTTGATCATTCCTAGCCAACTGCCTCAGTGATAAACGGGCTTCATGCATCATTGATTTATGAAAATAGGATGAGTTAGTGTTACTGCTAACATTGCAGTAACATAATAAAGAACATCTTGGCCAGTGACAGACTGATTCATATTAATGTGCTTTAGAGTAGCAGGGCAGCTCAGGTTAGCATTAGCATTAGATTATCTTAATAACAGGTTTGGTTTCTGAAGGTCAGAATGATGCCCTATTGTTTAATTCCATTATATTTACTCACTGGCCACTTTATTTGAAACACCTACACAGTGCTTCCACTCACTGGCCACTTTATTAGAAACACCTACATTGTGTTTCCATTCACTGACCACTTTATTAGAAACACCTACATTGTACTTCTGCTCACTGGCCACTTTATTAGAAACACCTACACTGTGTTTCCACTCACTGGCCACTTTATTAGAAACACCTACATTGTGTTTCCATTCACTGGCCACTTTATTAGAAACACCTACTTTGTGCTTCCACTCACTGGCCACTTTATTAGAAACACCTACATTGCACTTCCACTCACTGACCACTTTATTAGAAACACCTACATTGTACTTCTACTCACTGGCCACTTTATTAGAAACACCTACACTGTGTTTCCACTCACTGGCCACTTTATTAGAAACACCTACATTGTGTTTCCATTCACTGGCCACTTTATTAGAAACACCTACTTTGTGCTTCCACTCACTGGCCACTTTATTAGAAACACCTACATTGCACTTCCACTCACTGACCACTTTATTAGAAACACCTACACTGTGTTTCCACTCACTGGCCACTTTATTAGAAACACCTATCTTGTACTTCTGCTCGCTGGCCATTTTATTAGAAACACCTACATTGTGTTTCCACTCACTGGCCACTTTATTAGAAACATCTAACATACTTTACTCACTGGCCACTTTATTAGAAACCCCTACACTGTACTTTCACTCACTGGCCACTTTATTAGAAACATCTAACTTGTACTTTACTCACTGGCCACTTTATTAGAAACCCCTACACTGTGCTTTCACTCACTGGCCACTTTATTAGAAACACCTACATTGTACTTCTGTTCACTGGCCACTTTAATAGAAACACCTTGTACTTCCACTCACTGGCCACTTTATTAGAAACACCTACCTTGTATTTCTGTTCACTGGCCACTTTAATAGAAACCCCTACACTGTGCTTTCACTCACTGGCCACTTTATTAGAAACAATTACATTGTACTTCTGTTCACTGGCCACTTTATTAGAAACACCTTGTACTTCCACTTACTGGCCACTTTATTAGAAACACCTATCTTGTACTTCTGCTCACTGGCCACTTTATTAGAAACACCTACATTGTGTTTCCACTCACTGGCCACTTCATTAGAAACCCCTACATTGTGTTTCCACCCATTAGCCACTTTATTAGAAACACCTACATTGTACTTCTGTTCACTGGCCACTTTAATAGAAACACCTTGTACTTCCACTCACTGGCCACTTTATTAGAAACACCTACCTTGTATTTCTGCTCACTGGCCACTTTAATAGAAACCCCTACACTGTGCTTTCACTCACTGGCCACTTTATTAGAAACACCTACCTTGTATTTCTGTTCACTGGCCACTTTAATAGAAACCCCTACACTGTGCTTCCACTCACTGGCCACAAGCTCTATATACACTGTAGAAGTTTCACTGCTGTAGCTCATTAGCAGCCTCTAGTATGAAGCCCTTTCTTCAATGAGTGGGATAATGGTAATGGTGCTATATTACTTAGGCACTTATAATAATGTCATCTGAGAAGATTTTCTGGAGAGAAAGAGACAGCACTTGTATGTGTGTAAAAAAAGACACAGTCAAATTAAGAGAAAAAAGAACAGAAGCAGGGAGAGGAGTGTTTTCTAAGCCAGGGTATGTAAGAAGTGTGCTAACATTAGCTGTGAGTGAGGTGCCTAATTACTTTAAGAACATATACCTGGCAGAGTGTACCTCCTCAGAGGCCAAGAACATAATGATATTATTGTATTATATTCATTAATTCATTCATTCAATTATTTATTCATTATTTTTTTAGTTAACATGATGTCGGGTCACATGCAATTTCGCAATTTGCAACTGCAAATCAAATCGGAGCAATTGATTCATTTTGCTTGACCATTTTGAATCCTGGCACTTGTTTGCCACTCTAAAAATAGCTCAACCAGTTCAGTAAAATCCCTGTGGTTACTGAATAATAAGCCTTAGTATGTAATAAGTCTGGGATTTTAGGGGGTTTAAATATCACCCCACCATAATTTGCCAGTAACATAGCAACAGCCAACAGCTGTAAAAAAAAAAAGAAGTAACAGCCACAGCTTTCTTACATGTATCAAGCCTGCCAAAAAGAGCTATAACAACAGCAAATGATGCGTGTGAGCAACAACAACACAACCAAAACACTCCCATTGCAATCAATGATGCTTTTGAGTGGTTGACACTCTGCTGATGTTCCACTTTAAATGCTGCAATTAAGCCAACCGCCTTTGGTGAAAACATGCTTAAATTAGCCAAAAACAAACGAGGACTAACTAATCCATGATGTAGAGAAAAGCTGTATGAACCTTTCTCTTATTTTTATAAGGATATCACTAGCCTGCTGGAAGTTTCAGTTACTGGCACCATATTTTAAATCTGCTGGGAGCTTATGATATTGCTTTAAAATGTGTTAGTTCTCTCAACCAATTGGCTGAGTTTTTAGTTTGTTTACACTTTGTCTTCATAAGCAGACTTGATGACAATGTCGACATCTTGAATGTTTTGTGGTTTTGCTTTATTTAGTAGCCTTTATATGCAGCAGTGCCAGATCAGAGCTATTTCTCTTCATGGAGTGTAAAAAACCTTTCTTGTTAATCAGTTTTTGTGTCATAATTGTCAAAATATAATAATAAAATCTAATTATAAAATCAAGAATGAAAGTATGGCATGATTAGTGTAATTATCACAGTAACACACAAGTCATGCTATACTATGAGATAAGGGCACTGACCAATGTTGCACAGTCCAGCACAACCCTGAGTGTATTATTGTGTACTTATTATTCATTTTTTAAACTTTCTTTGTGGTGATTTTGCAGTGTTTAATATTCAGTTATCTTTCGTACATTGTGTTACAGACTGTAAAAAAAGTTCAGTTTCTTTATTTTTACTATTCTTTAATAACAACACTGACCATAATGATGTTTAATAGCATTATTTTTTTCTCCAGGAGCTGAGGGTGGACAGAACGGTCAGACAATGAAAGGTCATAAATCACCCATCACTGTTCCTCCTGTGTGCTGACACAGGGGCTGATGGGATATTCTGTGGTGTTATTATCAGTCATTACAGTAACAGAGGCACACTCAGAGCATTGGACTTGACTCATTCCCTGTGTGTGTGTGTGTGTGTATGTGTGTGTGTGTTGAGTATATTTGTGGACCAGGTTTATGCCACATTGTGGGGACCTATTTATACACTCACGTTGCAGGGACTTTTTTTTGTGAAGACCACAAGCTGGTCCCCACAACATAAATCATTTAATTTATGATGAGAGTAAGGTTAAGGTTAGGGTCAAGGTTAGGCTAGTAGTAGTTCTGTTTAAGGTTTGGGAAGGTCTCCAGGAAATTAATGGAAATCTATGTAATGGCCCCACAATTCACAGAAACATCATCTGTGTGTGTGTGTGTGTGTGTGTGTGTGTGTGTGTGTGTGTGTGTGTGTGGTGTGTTTGACCCTCTGCCATCCGTGCAAGGAAGCAATCATTTAGCATGCACTGCCTGAGCTTCATTAGCCATGAGATTACACACACACACACACACACACACACACACACACACACACACACACAGTATCATTACCACCCACCCAAACAGGATCTTGAAGCTCATGAGCTTTAAATGTGCTCTGTATTGTAACATGTGAAGCAGAGCAACAGGATGTAAGTGTACTTTGTCTTGTTTACGCACTGAAGTCTTATTAAATACACTCTATGACCAAAAGTATCCAGACAGCTCTTCTGATGAGGCAACTCAGCTACTTAAAGGTGCACTCATTGCTAACATATTATAATATGTATAAAAAAACCTTTGTCCAATAGAACGGGATGCTCTGGAGCAGCTGCACATGATAAGGTTACCATGTCCAGTGACAAGCATTGGCTAGAGGGGTATAAATCAATCTATCCATCTATCTATTGTACATGCCTATCCGGTCTGGTCCAGAGATGGACAGAGAATGATACTAATCTCTTGGTCCATCCTTCTTTCTGCTTCTCTGCCAACACCATCTGCCCTCTTACCCACTACTTATATCATGCTTTGCGACACTGTGTGACATACTGTTATCTTTAAGCATGGACTAATGTATGGACACACAGATAACAGTGTGTCCAACCAGTGGTTACACATTATATTTAGAGCATCACTCCTTCCAAGTTCTTTTATAGAGAGAGCTTCAGTTGTTTCGGTGAAACTGCATGTATTGTTCTAAAAATAGAAACAAACAGTAATTGTGGCATGTGCGAGTTTGGACACCCCACTAAGTCAATATCTAGTAACACTCCTTCTGGCAGGTATCACAGTTTGCAAATGCTTTTATTTGTAGCCAGCTAGAAGTCCTTCTGCTCTTGTTTTAGCAGTTTTCACCCACTCTTCCTTACAGAACACTTGTAAGTCTGTGATATTCTTGGCCTGTGTAGCATGCACAGCATGCTTAAGATCTACCCACACATTTTCATGTTCATGTAAGGGACTGTGAGGGCCGTTCCAAAAGTAGATCATGGTAGATTGTGAGATATATTTTAGATTATTATCTTGTTGTAGAAGAAAGCTTCTTTTTAGCTTCAGTTTTTTGACTGAGTCACATCTGCTTCCAGAATTCGCTGTCATATGGGGGTTTGCTTTGCCTTTCTGGCCATCATACAAGGAGTTCTTTCAGAGAGTGTTAGCAGAAAGTGTGAAGTCTCAGAGAATGTGTGTACATCTCTGGAATTGTTTTCAGCTGACAGAAAAATGCAGAAAAGTGTTTTTTTAAACACTTATTTAAAAGTGGCAGAGGCTGTATTTACTTCTTTTTACTTACAAAAAAGCAAACAAACAAACAAAAAACAACAACAAAACATATCATTTGGCAAAGATTGTCCAAACCTTTACATACAATGGTAGATCTATCAAAGATTATTCAAAATTCTTTTTTTTTGTATTATTTTATTATTTTTTCTTTATTTGTTTGTTTTTATTTAGGCAGTTCAGCAACCACTGTTAATATGATGCCACTGTATCTCTGTGGACTGAACCCTAAGTGAGTCGGTGTGGCAGTGTGACAAATGAAAGACTCTGGATACCTTCCAAACTGGACTAACTGTGGTATGTGTGTTAATATGTCAGTATCACCGCTCTGGGAGGGACATGACTGACGCAGATCACACTAATAAAACACACACACACAAACACACACACACACACACACACACACACACACACACATACTCTGGTATGCTGTCTGTTTAGTAGGGGGGCATTTGGGGTAAAATGAAACAGAAAGTATCTTTAAACCTCCTTCATTATTTGCTGTTATTGGTATGGATTTAGTGAACTACACTGCAGAATGGTTTAGGCTCTATAGTCAATACTGAGTGAGAAAACTGATTTGTTTGGGTTGAGTGAGACACAGCTTGATTGCTTACCAAACAAAGGAGTGCATGTGAATAAGAGTGATTGAGTGTGTCTTTTTGTATGTACTTGTTTTCATATGTTTTTACAAAAGTATCATGTTTCATTTTTTTAAACTAAAAGGACACCATAATTCCTTATTTCGTACCTGAGATTAAGATTAGGGACAAATAAGCATAGATATATACTTATGTAATATGTATATTAAATGTATATCTAATCTATTGTATGTATATACACACACACGCATTTTTGTTTGTGGTACCTGTTAATAATAAAAATAATGTATTGTTTTTACAATGCCACGTCAACAAATACATTTACATACAATATATCCACCTATTAAGCCTACAGAAGTTTAGCTCTGCCCATTGATGTTAAAGTTATAAGGAGTGTTTCAGCTCAATGCTTTTTTGAATAAAGCTTAATGCATGGCAGCCAATCAGAACAGAGGTCATATACATGTATATATATAAATCAGAGACAATGCACAAAAAGTGCCGCTATCATTAAAGCATTGCATGTTAAATACCGTGACATTTTGCAATTTATTTTCACATTTCAAAGATTCTGCTTCTTCTCACTGAATCTGGTATGCTGATAATGTAATTAGTAATGAAGAACTAGAAAAATGCAAATAGAAAAATAGATGCATTTTTAATACTGGTCTCATATATTTATACATGACCTCATAAGTATGTGTGGTAGGCTAAAGTTCGCCTTGAGGGGATATCACGTCTCATTGCGTACCCTTCCATGTAATGTATTAAAAACCCAACAGGTCCATGCATTTATCACAGACAGTATGTTTTTGTGTTTATATGTAAGTACAATCATTCAGCATCGCCCTCATTAAAATGCTATTAAAGTTTAAACCAAGCCAAACTCAATAATATCCTCATTTACATGGGCCCAGAGGGACTGTAGAGAACAACGGCCACAGCGAGTGCGTATCTCGCAACGTTTTCCCAGAGTGTGCTTTAGCTGTGCATTATGAATTCAGCGTTTAATATTAATATACAGTTGGCAGAGGCATGTTTTTATTTTAAACATAACCTGCATATCTGTGCTAAATTGGGCTAAAAGCATGTATTAACCCTGTCAGACTAGTGGAACTCCAGTTGTTTTTAGAGCAGTTTTTTTTTTTTGAGATATTGGACAGCAAGCTCCAGTTTGGTAATGTGGACCACTTTCTATCATCAAACTACCTCTTGCTTACATTATAGAAAAACACACAGCTGCTGTATTGCTCACTCTATCTTTTCTTGTCTGTTTTTTTAAAACATTATCATTTACAATTATATGTTTATGTTGTTGGGTGTGTGTCCATCAGTTAGATTGAGGCTAAATTAATGCAAAGAAAGCAGAAAACACACTTACTCAGACACAGCATGGGTCTTCCAAAAACAACCAAAGTTCTAACTGGCTGGTGCATTAACACCTTTAGAGGGCAGCGGTAAGTAATATTTGTTTAGTTGTTTAGTAGTTGAATACAACGAGCAAATTAAGACAATAATGAATTGCAACTATTCATATGGTAGTTAATCATCAGTTCAAATTTCATGATTGTGAAATTTTATATTCTTGAAAATAGTGATATCAAACTGTTAAACAGTAGTGTAAAATCAGTATACATTTAATATATATTTATTATATATATAATCCTCTAATGTCCTGAAAAATTCCTCTTGGTGAAATACAGTAATTCCTGTAGTGTGGTGTATAATGTGATGTCCAGCAGGTCGGGATGGGGAAGCGCTCTCTTCGGTGGATAAATAAACTCCACCGCCTCCTCCTCGACCATGACCAGAGCTGCTCCAAAAACAGCAAACAGCGGAGGACTCTCAGCCCCATCCCAAAGCTGGACTCGACCCAAACCCGAGTCTGGCTCCTCTCCTGCTCCTCCTGCACTGGTTTTCAACACTCACTCTGAAGCAGGAGGACCGCACTTTCATCCTTAGCCAACCAGCCGCCGAGAAAATCAATAGAGTCTGAACTGCTCCAGCCATAAGAAAGACATTAGCGCAATCCCAGCCGCTTCATGCACACACACATACAGTACAGCACCAGCCAACAGTCTGCGCACACCTGACTAAATTCACGTTTGACTATTAGAGCTAGACCTTCAGTTCAGGCTGTAAATGTCAAAACTCTGCCAAAAGATGACAATATCTTTCAATACTTCAGCTTATAATCACTCACTTTCATTATTAACGTGAAGTGAGAGCAACATTGGCTGCATGTTCCAGCATGCTAGAACTATGGAGGGGTTAAGTAGTCAAACTATAAAAATGTGTATTCAAAAAATTATCCTGATACCACATTATTGAAGCTAGTGTTGTACCAAGACCACTAGAGATTCTGCTTATATTCAGTAATGATAAAAAAAAAAAAAATCAGTTTCCAATTTCAGTCAGATTGTAATATCACACTAGGCTGGTACACTGTTAGAAATGAAGGTTCTGTGCAGGTGCATTTTTTGGTTATCAAGGTACAAACAATGTAAATGTGCCCTCAAAGGTACAACAGTGGTTTTAAGGCACAACTCCATACCTTAACTAATGTTTTTCCCAGGTGAAAAGTACATATTTGTACCTTTTCATAACCTGATGTGTTAAAACAGAACAATAAAATAAAAAGCCTGGAGACGAGACGGAGTGTGTGGAGTAAATACAATTTAGAAAATATCATTTCCATGGATTATGGTACAGTTATATTCCTTGGCCAAAGGTACTGAGATGTACCCTTGAAGGGACTGCCCCAGTGACAAGAGGGGTACTGCCCCAGTGACAGTTGCGTATCTTTCTTTCTGAGAGTGTATGAGCCCACCTTACCCCAAGACCGAGACAAGACCAAGTCCAAATGATGTCAAGACTGTGGCCAGCCTTGAGCACTACAGCACTAATTGATATGCCAATTTTTACACTGCTAGTAATGACATATTTAAAGAATTCATTTCATACCTAATGAACACACAGGTGCACAGTTTTGTTAGCTCAAAAGAGTTAGAAAAAATAATTTTTCTAATAATTTGGACACATTACATAATTATTCAAACACACTTACGTAATTACATCATTACCTAGTTACATAATGAATTACATTTGCATTCAATTTACATTCTGTATGGACAGGATTGAGTCCGGCTTTGTTTTGATGACAAAAAGGTGGCACAGGCTCCCGTGATAGTCCAGGATAAAAGGCCGCGAAGACGTAAATGGGGTGTAAACTTAATGTAAACTGGTTGGACACTGAGGCCGCAGTGTGTGGGTGAATTAACGTCCTGCTGTTAATGACCCCAGAGTAACCCAACCTACAGAGCCAGCAGGAGTGTGGGTAAAGTCACAAAAGAAAAACAGCAGTCAGCTAACCTGCGTCAGTCAGCTGTGTGTTCAGAGCAGAACTTTCCACTGTGAAATGTCACGGGTGGCGTTGGGGTTAATAAGCCCGTGTTTGTTTATTTGGAATGGAGAGTTCAGAGAAACAGTGTACAGCGCTTTGATTTCTTTTTTTTTTTCCAAACCCAACTGCTGACAGCTAAATCATTTTCACTGCCTAAAAATATATATTTTAATGAATTCATTATTTAGCTATACTTGCTGACGGGTCAAAATGGGTTTTAAGTGTATTTTTATTTCCTCTAATTTTGCTTACACTGAGACCCAGACAGTCATAAAATCCAACTACATGCCAGTCGTGCATGTCATTACATTGTAATGTTAAAAGCAGAAACCTCACAATTCACTTTTGAAATAGCCTTTTTTTCATCCGATTACCAAGGCAAGCCATCATAATGCTTATTTCTGCTCATGTCCCATTAGACTCCCTAGTATTGGTCAATTTTCTATTTTATTCCATTTTAATCAGCTTTAACATTGATTTTTGACTTATCGACCATTCAGGTAACATTTATATGTTGTTTTACAGTGGATCCTTTAGTAAAGACCAAAAATTCATCTCTGAATATTGTTGGAGGAGCCTGTTTGCTGTGTAGTAGGCCGGTCAGTCTACCGTAATACACTCCACAACATAATCCAGTGGGCCGGCCATGGGCAACACAATTACCACATATCAACGATCTGATCAGTCGCCAATCCAGAATGAGAGAGCAGAGAGATGATGTGCATCAGTGGTTTGATATGTCAGTTAAGTGTATAATGTCATCTCGCCACATTATAGCACTGTATGACATGGTCTGTTTGACTAATAAATCTGTTTGATAAATTAGCCAAAAAAAAAGAAAAAAGGAAAAATATATAATGCAAAAAAGTAAATTGTTTTGCATAACATCATTGATTACATCACATATACGCTGCTTAAAATTTCTACACCCCTAACTTAAAACACCTTCCTGTGTCCCTGGATCAAATAATACTAATGACAAAAATTAATAGTTGATGATAATCAAAGGATTGTCCTTACAGTTGTTATTATTACTATAATGTATCACTCATGTTTATTGTCATGTTTTATTTGAATTGTTGGTACATGCTTTCTCCTATTTTCCTATATGGGCTGTAAAAACCCAAACCACAATGGTAATTTGCGCTACTGTCAGTGAGGCTAAGTGTGTACAAAAGCAAGCTGGTCAATCATGCTTGTAAATCTGCCTGATTTGGTTGCTAGCAGATGTGTGTAGAGTGTCCTACATGAATCCTCCAGTAAAAGTTTTGTTACTGCACTGAAATAATGACTGCCGTAAAAGTAGCTTTTAAAAAGTACAACTTAAGTAGAATTACAAAAGTAGCAGCTCAAAAAACGTAAGTTACTTAAGTACTGAGTGACTTCAAGAACTGCAGTGGAACTTTTTAGTCCATACAACATCTATCAGCTTGGGTGCTATGAAGCTAAATCTGGTATCTTATTCAAATTTTCCATTCCACCTTAAATGGTATAGCTGTTACACTCTGGTGCCCGATGTGCCATAATGTAACAGCTACACCATTTAAGGTGGAATGGATAATACAAATAAGAAGATAGCAAATAAAATCCTTACAGAAACTAAAGCTCGTTAGACTCCGTTTCTTCTCTGTTTGTATCCTTTTGGTGTAAAATAAAATATTAAAGCTCCAAAGTGAGAGGTGTGAGCAACACTAAAGCTGTCCAGTGGCTGAACCAACACAACTGAATGAAATTAAACCCAAAAAATGAACTAGGAGCTAAAGGTTAATGATGAAATGGAGGAAATTAAGGAAAAGTAGATTACTTTATTCAGTAATATACTTCAGTAAAAGTTTTATTATAAAAAGAATCATAAAAATTTTCCAGGAGTACATAAAACTGAGTAAATGGAACTTATTACCACACACCTCTGCTGCTAGCAGGCTAACAAAATGCAAGTGTTGAAAAGAAGTGGACAGTCATATTTCCTGCAACCCAGAATAACACCTTCTCAGCTGGAGAGGGAGAGTTATGTAACCTGTTGCAGAAAGTATTTGTAGATCAGTGCAGAAGCAGGCTAAGAATACTGCAGCATGTGATCCAGCATTAATGTTCACAGGAGGGTTCCTCAGAGGCAGGAACGCTTGTCAGATTTTCAAAAATGCAGCGCTTGTTTGAAAAAGAACCGGCAGGATTCTGGGCTAAGCCACCTTGTTTGTTTATGTGTTTGTTGCTATGCGTCAATATAATTCTCTCGTTGTTTGAACTTTCCAACCATAAAATATAGGCATCAAAAGAAGTAACTAGTGAAAAACAGCTGTTTCAAACACAGGCAAATGTAATTCAGAACTGCATTTTAAACTTAGGTAAAGGTGTCTGCAAAGCTGATTCAGTTGTATTAGAGTGAATGGAATGGAATGGAAAAGTGTCCTAGAGTTATATTATGTTAAATATATATATGTGTGTGTACGTATACATTCTCACTGGCCAACTTATTAGAAACAACAATCTTGCATCTGCACTCGTTGTCCATTTTATCAGGTCTTCTTACTCTATAGGAGCACTTTGTAGTTCTACAATTACAGACTGTAGTCAGTCTGTTACTCTGCATCATTTGCTAGACAGCTTTTGCTCTGTTCTTCACTGGTCAGGACCCCCACAGGACCACCACAGAGCAGGTTTTATTTGAGTGGTCAATCATTCTCAGTGTGTAGGCTAGAGCTGTGTAGTATAAAATCGTAATTGTAATTTGACATGGGAAAAGCAATTACGCCACTTGTAGAATGAGCACTATAGTAGCAGGGGATAAATAAATGCTAAATAAATAAAGAACAGACTTTCACATTAAGCACCACAGAGCAGGTATCATTTGTGGTCAGAAACTGACCACTGATGAATGACTTGAGGATGACTAATACAGCAACAGATGATCTGGTGTCTCTGACTTTACATCTACACAGTGGACTAACAAGGTAGGTGTGTCTAATAGAGTGGACAGTGAGTGGACACAATGTTTAAAAACTCCACTCATACCAGCGCAACATCAGTGCAGTGCTGAGGATGATTCACCACCCAAATAATACATACTCTGTGGTGGTCCTTTGGGGGTCCTGATATATATATATATATATATATATATATATATATATGTGTGTGTGTGTGTGTGTGTGTGTGTGTGTGCACTAGCATGATGTGTGAGAAGACAGGAATATGTGTGAACAAAAACAGAAAATCACACACTCCGAGCTGAATTTAGACCTCCTGTACTGCAGCCATGGAAACCCGGCTGTGCCAAAACAAACTGCACCAAAGTCACCTCGTCCTCAAAGACAGCGCTGTTCACATACACACACACACACATACAAATGGGCTGAAGCTCAGCCTGACTCTTTAGGCTTTCCCCAGAGTGACCTTCTAAGTAACTCCAGCAGATTGCACTTAAACATTTTAAATTGGGGTAAATACCCCCAACACACACACACACGCACACACACACACGCACACAGCCAATACACTGGCAGAGAAAAGACTGTGTATGTGTGAACCCTTTACTATGAAGAAAAAGACCAGATTGGAGGGACTAGAAAAAGACCCACCAATCAGGCTGCTGGTTTATTAGTAAGGGTGTAATGATTTCAATACAGTTATGTAAAACTGTAAAACTCAGTGCGTCATAACAGTGACTGGAAACGTGAAACTGTACGCCCCTCGTTCTCTCTAGAGTGTCTCTCATTCAACGTCTTTAGTGGAAAACTAGACATCTGAGTGCAGCCCATCAGAGCATAGTGGGTGAAAAGGGGCAGGGCGTATGTATATGAGCACAGCCTATCAGAGTAAAGTGAACGGGAGAGGCGGGGCTTATGTATATGTGTGCATTCGATCAGGTTAAAGTGGACTTTTGAGTGCATCTTATCAGAGTAGAGTGGGCAGGGATGAGTGGGGCTTAGGCATCTGCATTTTATCAGAGAAAAGTGGACAAAGTGGGCGGGTGCTTATGCATATGGGTGAATCCGATCTATTTCTGTATTATGTCTCAGTTTCAGTGTTTATAAAATCACTACTTTGCACATGGACATGCTACTTTGCAGTCTTTTGTTTTGAAATAAAATTTGTAATCATCTGAACCAAACCAAGTCAACACATTTTAATACAAATAATATCTGAAGTCAAATCAAATCCTCAGCTCACATTAAAAATCACATTGAACCTGAAAATATGCATACACAACTATCTGTTAGGCTTCAGTAATGATGGGTATTTAGTGGCTGATAGTTGTTCTCTGTTCTCTGTTTAGTGGCTGATGGTTGTTCTCTGTTGCTAATGACGAGGATATGACCACCCAGTAAAACAAAGCTCTACAAACATTACAGTCACATGACTCACAGCATTTCCTGACAGTGCAGTTAACTCCAAACACAGACTCTGGCAGGTGCAGCAAAGCAGAGTGACACAGCACTGTCTGCTAATGCAGGAGGGTAAATTCAATTCTGTCTGCAGTTTGGAATTCTGCAGTGCAAAATGTGTTCAATCTTGTATTTTGTCTGTATTTTTAATTATTTAAATATAATTACATGCAAAAATAACACAGGAAGTCATTTTGAATTCAGTAAATATATCTAATATTTCCCATTATGAGATTGCTGTAAGAATATTACAAGATTATTCAACCCAATGTCTAGATATTTGGACGTATTCTAAGTAAAGCAGAAGTAAGTTATAAGGTTCTTCAAGGGTTCTTTAGTAAAGGGACTGGTTCTATATAAACCCATGAGTTCTATACAGAACCATTTCATGCTTAAATGGTTTTTTACATGGTGAAATGTTCTTCGGAATAATGGAGAATGTGTTGTATATGGATCTACATGGAACCTTTTTGAAAAAGCTTCTATATAGCACCATTGAGTGTTCTTCTATTGTTACAAGCTTGACACCATTTTCAAAAAGGTTCTATATAGTACCATATACAACACATTCTCTATTAATCTGAAGAACCATTTCACCATGTTAAAAAACATTTCAGCATGAAATGGTTCTAAATAGAACCAATAGTTCTAAATAGAACCATTCACTTTACTATAGAACTCTAGAGGAACATTCTTCTTTATCATTGTAGTGTTATTTAGTGGGTTAAGAGAGGAAACTGATTTTCACAAATTGCCAAATGATATAATTGGCTAAAGAGCTGAATCAGCCGTTTGAGCAGGGACATACAGAAAACTCTGTTCTGTTCTTCGTTATTTGCTCTGTATCTTCAATTTGTAGAGGGAACACCCCTGAGACTGGGTTTCATCCAGCTAACACAAGCCGTAGTGCCTTGATCAGATAAGATGGCTAAGCATGCTAACGCTAATGTATGTTCCTGGCTAACGGTCAGCTGCAGTCTCTAATAGGGAACAAAAGCGTTCCATGTTGTGCATCTGCTGTGGCTTTGGCAAGAACGTTCAAGCCAATCTCAAAGAAAACTCCCAGCCTTTATAGAAACCATATAAAAAGGACCTCACTCTGCGCTGGAGAAAAGAAGAGGGAAAAAAATAACATGAAATATGAAAGAAAACAGAGTGCTGGCTAAGCAGATTGTTAGCTTATGAAAACTACCGTGTTCTGAGTGCAACTGATGCTATGCCTCCGACAGAGGAAAATCAATCCTGTTATTAGGACAGGGGCCTGATTCACAAAATCTTTCCAAAGAAGAAACACTTGAAAGGATCTCAAAGCAGCACTTCAGCAAAAAATCTAATTCACCCCAGACCCCCCCCCCAAGCCCTCAGTCGATCAGCCAAGACATGTTTTGTGTCTGAAGTTTGCTTCTTTAGTTTTACACTGGAGCTATGAATTTAATGTAGCTACCAAGTAATGGTAGCCTATTAGCATTCTAATTAGCCCCATGCTAATTGCATACAGTAATAATCACAGACTTCGAGTTGTTAAGTCTTTTCAAACATGTTTTCTGACACTGTAGGACATAGACTGTTTTCTATAAGCACAGATTAATGCTGAGTTTGACTTGGCCTGGAAATTCTAAGTCTTATCTTAAAACTGCATTATTTTCAACTTTTGCATGTTCAAGCAATAAAGTAGGAAAACTATGGATGCCAGCTAACGTTAGTAATATGAGTGATAACTTTGACATTTTCAATATACTTTCTCAATACAGCAAACTTTATGGTGATTGTTTTAGGAGTTTTAAGAGCCACTACTGTTTTTGTATGTTGACTGAAAAAGCTAATCTCATTTAAAAGCAGAGAAGTGGTTCTTTATTACTACTGACTATGTGAGCAGCCATGTTGATTTTACATCATATACTGAGCTCAAAGTTGAGGCCACCATTCCGAGTAGAGATTCCCAGTTGAGGGGCTGTTTTCTTTGATTTTTCCTAGCCTGCTAGAAAAACCAGCAGAGCTAGTCAACAGCAAAACCAACATATGTTGTGTTTTGGATGCTGGCATGCTAGTCAACTGTCTTTTTCAGCATGGTAGTCAGCGTTAGCATAGCTAAATCAGTAGCAGCAGCTATCTTGAAGCCTGAATTTTGCTTGTATTTTTTATAGATAACAATATCTAAATTGCCTGATAAAAAAATAGGTTAATGTAATTTTGCATAGCTAACTACATGAAGTATTTATGTAAATGGATAAATGTATAACTAGCCTAGCAAAAATGACTGTACTAAGTCTGCTTAAGTCAGTCGGGATTTTAAGCAGCAACAACGGCTGCAGTTAATGAAAAACACACTCTGCTGCTCTGTGCACATTTGAATTTGATGCTAAAATGTGAGGTTTAAGCTAGTCAATTTTAAATTTAAGCCGAGGATGCTGGAAGCTGACTAGTTGAAATCTGAATGGGATTACTTGTAATGCTCAGCATGGCGTCTGTATTACAGGAAGCCGTGCCTTCAGTGAAAAGAGCTAAATGGAAAGTTGGTAAAGGCATGAGTGGAAAAGACACATGAAAAGTCAATACATTTGAACCAAACACTTCAAACTATGTATGTTTTTTTCAGATTTTACAAATCTGAAAAAAAAAATTAAATCTTTTAAATCTGTGATCTTGATCTTTATAGCTCTCGCCCCACTCAGGTGGAGGAGCCTGGTCTGTATGAGCAGAAATTAGAGCCCGACCGATATATTAGTTGACTAAGAATATCAGTCAATATTGACGACCCCTGGTTTAACGATATCAGTGGTAATATCTCCAAAACTAGCAACATTTTTTTTTTTTGTTACATTTTTCTACAAAGAGACCTGATAAAAATTAAGCAAAATAAGAGGTAATTAATGGAAACTAAAATTATGTGTAGCTCCTCCCCCAGTGATAAAATATGACATTTAAGAGTTACGTTTCAGTTGGTTTATTTTAGTTAAAGTAATGTGACAAATGAGTAGTAATCAGTGAAGCACTGAGTAAAGTTTAACTAAAACTACCGGAGTATATAATTTATACGTCCAAAATGAAAATATAAAATTATATCGGCCAAAATGATCAGTCCCTTAAACTTGGTATTGGGTATATTATGTTCATATTGTTCAGGCCCTACTGGAACATAAGTGCCCAGGGATGTGGCCAATATAGTTCACTTTCCAATAAGGACTATGGCCAAGTCTAAAGTTCAGAAAAAGAAAACTTCATGCCTAAGGACAAGTTTGTGAACCTGGCTCACATTCCTACAGATTTCATCCAGGCAGCCTCTGAACATGACTGTTGTCTGGTTCCTGTGATTCATATACCGGGATTTGTTCAGTGATTCACATGCAGTAATTTATTTAGTGATTCACATGAAGTGACTGCGATGGACTGGCGACCTGTCCAGGGTGTATCCTGCCTTCCGCCCAATGACAGCTGGGATAGGCTCCAGCACCCCACCGTGACCCAGAAGGATAAGCGGTTTAGATGATGGATGGATGGATGGATTCACTCAGAGCTGCTGACAGAAACAGCATCAGAGCTCCATTCACTGACCCCAGGTTCAACCTGGCCAACAGCTAATGCTGTCCATTACACCGTCCGGCATCGTCACACTGCAGGATCTATTATTAATGACCTTAGCTGCCCACTTACTGCCTGTGTTATGCACTCACTCACTCTCTGTTTATTCCCAGTGGAATATTTCCCTAAATCCATCACACACTACACATCGTCATACAGCCCTCTCTCTCCTTTTTATCTCTTTCTCTTCTCTCTCTCTGTCCATTCACTCCCTCCATCCTTTCTCTTCTCTCTCTCTGTCCATTCACTCCCTCCGTCCTTTCTCTCTCTCTCTCTCTCTCTCTCTCTCTCTCTGATTGTTCTGCTGTAAGGGGATAACACTGAGCTCTGATGCTCACTCTGCTGTAAGCTTTTCCCTCACAGCCAAAACAAGCAGCTCAGCCACGACTGCTGGCAGACCTTTATACAGGTTTATACAGAGTGTTATACTTGAGAGATTCAGTGTGGATGAAGAAGTTCTAGGCATAGCTACAGTCTAGGGTAAGCATTCGACACAGTCTAAAGAAGGACAAAATAATGAATAAACAGTAGTAGTAATAGGTACTGCACTAACAGCAGCATACTGCAGTTTCATATTAATCATAGCTCACTGAAAAAAGGGAAGACACACACATTCTCTAACAAACACCATCATTCTCTAACAAACACCATCATTCTCTAACAAACACCATCATTTTCCAACAAACACAATCATTCTTCACCAAACATCATAATTTTCCACCAAACACCATAACATTAGCCAACACTAACATTCTGCAACAAACACCAACATTCTCTGCCAAGCACCATCAAACACCATCATTCTCCACCAAACACCATCGTTCTCCAACACACACCATCATTTTCCAACAAACACAATCATTCTTCACCAAACATCATAATTTTCCACCAAACACCATAACATTAGCCAACACTAACATTCTGCAACAAACACCAACATTCTCTGCCAAGCACCATCAAACACCATCATTCTCTACCAATCACCACTATTCTCTGCCAAACACCATCATTCTCCAACAAACATCATAATTTTCCAACACCAATATTCTGCAACAAACACCATCATTCTACCCCAAACACAATCATTCTCCAACAAACATAATTTTCCAACACCAATATTCAGCAACAAACACCATCATTATGCAACAAGTACCATTGTTCAACTAGCACCATCATTCTCCACCAAGCACCAAACACCATCATTCTCTACCAGTCACCACCATTCTCTGCCAAACGCCATCAAACACCATAATTTTCCATCAAACACCAATATTTTGCAACAAACACCAACATTCTCCACCAAACACCAACATTCTCTAACAAACACCATCATTCTCCACCAAACACCAACATTCTCTAACAAACACCATCATTTTCCAACACCAACATTCTGCAACAAAACACCACCGTTTTCTACCAAACACCATCATTAGCCAATAAATACCATTGTTCAACTAGCACCATCATTCTCCACCAAGCACCATCAAACACCATCATTCTCTACCAATCACCACCGTTCTATGCCGAACACCACCAAACACCATCATTCACCACCAAACACTACATTGAAAAATATAGTTCATGATTAAAATGTTTTGAATGGTTCCACACATGATAATGTTTGCTTTTTTGGTGAGAACTGTGTTGATTTAACATATTTGTACAAAACACTAACCCAGCGTTGGGGGGTGGTGTTTGATGAAGAGTGTTGGGTCAGTGTGCTCTCCGTCTAACGTTTTCTGAGAAACATATTCTCTGATATGCTGTAAATCCCACAGAGAGGTACAAATAGCTGCTCATGACTGACAAACAGCCTATTCTGAATAATTCAGCGGGGCAGGATCTGAGTAAATGTTAGTGTTAGTGAGGGGTATGTGGAAAGGAAGCAGCAGTACGTCACTACAAATCCCCAATCAATTATTTACAGAGACCACCTATACTGAAGAGAGAACACCTCCTGTGTGTGAGTGTATGAGTGCGCTTTAATGATCCGGACCACCAGATCAGTCCAATGTGGGTGACATTTCCTCTCCCTGACCACAAGAATGCCATGCACTTGTACAGCAAAGACAGATACATCAGCTCTCTCCCACCCCTCCCTCTCCCCCTCTGTTTCTGTCTTCTCTCCCTTTCTCTCTCATACTCATACTTTTTCTCTCTTCTGTCTCTGACACTCGTTTCTTTCTTCTTTCTCTCCAATTTTTTTACTCTCTCTCCTCTCTCTTCCCCAATCAATAATGCTTTCATAGGGTTGAAAAGTCAAAAGGTCTCTCTGCCTTCTTCTTTTTCATTCTTCCGCTCTCTGTCTCTCCTTCTCTATTTTCACCTCTCTCTTGTCAGCCTTTCCCTTTCTCTTTCTTCTCTCTTCACTGTCTTAATCCATCTCTTCTCAGCTCTCTCTTTCCTCTCTTTCTCTCAGCTCTCTTCTCTCTCTATTTTCATGTTTTCACTCTCTCTCTCTCTCTCTTCCTATTTCTTTTTTGTCTCTTTGTCCCTCCACCATTCTGTGTTTCTACCTCTCTCTTGTCAGCTTTTCTCTTTTCTCTCTCTCTCTCTCTCTATTTTCTCTCTCTGCTGTCTTCTTACGACTCTTTTCCACTCCCTCTTTCTCTCTCTTTCTTTCTGTGGAACAAATTATTCTCCACTTTTTGTCATATTTATTTTTTACATAATTTGAAAAAACAGCTGTCCTGACGTTAACTTTGATTGAAAATTAATGTAACCTTTTTTCCTTCTCTTGTAAAGTTACAATTTTGGAAATTTGTTTTTGGTCTGACACTGACAATCTATAACGAGAAATGATTTTATTGCACTGGCAGATAATTTAGCTTACTTCAAAAAAATAACACTTAAAGAATGTATTATATTATATCATACTTCCACTGTGAGAAGACCACACTATGAGTCTGAAAGGACGTGTATTGAAAATACAACTGCTGTATTTTAAGTAATACATTTAAGTAAAATCACTTGATGTTACTTAAATATATAAACATGTTTAGAAACAGCTAGAATAACCTAATAATAATCTTACAATAAGTTAATAATGAGAAATATTATATATATTGACTACATTCAAGATCTTTTCACATGCAAATATTTGTTTTTTCCAGCGCTTGTGTGTGTGTGTGTGTGTGTACACCTGGAGGAACCAGCAGTGACCCAACAGCGGAAAAACAGCCTTCTGGGTAATTTATCCAACCCAGATCCAACTTCCTCCTCAGCCAGCAAGGCCCCGGGCCACGAGCGCTGCGTGCTTACGGGCTGTTTTTGTTGTTTAGCGTGTGACATAGCGGGAAGTGAGTGCTATACTATAAACGCACAGCTGTAAACAGACGTGCGGGTCACAGGAAGCTCTAATGAACACGTTGGCATTTCAAAAACAAGACAGGAGGAGGCACCGCAGAAGTGTTTTTACTGTTTTGTTTGTATACTGGCCATCGAAAGTTTGGGGACACCTTACTGTTGCTTTTTCCTGATGTAAGAAAAGAATCCCTGTACATCTATAGTGACCATAAAACAGCTATGTGCTGATCCTTTGAGAGTGTTTATCTTCAACACTCAGCTTCATGTTCATCAAAGTGTCTTTCTGGGTATGAAGAGCAGGTTTTGCCTAAATAATAATCTGACAGTTTCTTTTTCCGAACTGTTGCTAAAAGCCTTTTGGACCAAAGGTGGTTTAAATACCTGAAAGGTTTGAGTGCTGACAAGTGCTGACATTGACAGGATAGAATGAGTGGCCTTTGGCTTTATTACCAAAATAGGGCCCAAAATAGTTTCTTCAGTTCCATCAGAAAGACAGCAAGATCTAAACAGAATGTTGGTGTTTGCTGGAGAATAATAATGTTTGGTACAAAACGGTGATGTTTGGGAATGACGGTGATTGGTTGAGAATGATGGCATTTGGTAGAGAGCAATGATGTTTGGGAATGATGGTAAATGTTGGGGAATGATGGTGTTTGGTGGGGAATGATGGTGTTTGGTGGAAAATGATGATGAATGTTGGGGAATGACTGGAGGAGAATAATGTTTGGTGGAGAATTATGGTGTTTGTTGGTAAAAAAAAATGGCATTTGGTGAATAATGATGGTGTTTTATGGAGAATGATAGCATTTAGTGCAAACTGACTAGGAAAACACACTGAACGTTTTCCCTTACAGAACAGAGATGTCCGGCTTGGCCTTCTTACACAGCGCCGAGTCCTCGGGGTCATTTCAGTGATTGTGCGGCTTCACAGACAGCCTGTATGTCCCAGCCTACCATCTCATTACACTGAGTACTTAGCCCCTCTGGCACTCATACACTTCCTCTGTGGTGTATTTAAGATGTTACAGCCTTTTTAGAACAGCACCAGAAGGCTGAGAAGGAGGATTAAGAAAGAAAACAACTGAAATGCTGCACCCGCTAAAAACATGGGAGTTTCTCACCAATGCTGTTTTCCATGAGAGTAACACAGCTATGCTAGACAGCTAACAGCTTACATCCTAAAAAGTGGTTATACAATTTTTTTTAGCAAAGGCAACGGTTCTATATAGAACTCAAATTCAAAGAACCTCTGAATGCGTAAATGGTTCTGTTCAGGGTTAAATTGTTCTTCCGATGGAAAATCCGCTGTACATGGTTCTTTAAAGAACCTTTTAAAAATCATTTTATACAGCACAAACCTTTTGATACTACATAGAACGCTTTTTGCAAAATATCATCAGCATCCAACACGAGTAAACATAAATGCTGGAGACTATTGGTGGTGCTGGAGGAGAATGATGATATTTATTAGAGAATGGTGGTATTTGTGGGAGAATGATGGTGTTTTTGGAGGGCAATTATTTGTTGGAGTTTGATGGAGGATTGTGGTGTTTGATAGGAAATTATGGTGTTCATGAATAATGTTGGTGTTTATTGAGAAGTGATGGTGTTTGATGGAAAATTATGGCTTTCCATGGAAAATGTTGGTATTTGGTGGACAGTGTTGGTGTTTATTTGAGAATGATGGTGTTTGGTGGAGATTGTTGGTGTTTGGTAGAGAAGGATGGTGTTTTGTGGAGAATAATGGTGTTTTTAGCAGAAAGAATGTTGGTGTTTTTTGGAGAACAATTGTGTTTGGTATAGAAAGTTGGTGTTTAATTTTTTTATATTGGTAATTTTGGAGAATGATGGTGTTTGGCAGAAAATGGTGTTTTTTAGAGAATGATATGTGGTATAGAAAGTTGGTGTTTGATGGAGAACGTTAATGTTTGTCCATTAGTATTTCCTGGAGAATGTTAGTGTTTGGTATAAAAAGTCGGTGTCAAAAATGTTGGCGTTAAAGAATGATGGTGCTTTTTGGAGAATGTTGGTGTTTGATGGAAAATAATGGTGTTTTTGGAGAATAGTGGCTGTTTTATGGAAAATGTTGATGTTTGGAATAGTTAGTATTTCATGGAGAATGATGGTGTTTGGTATAGAAAGCTGGTGTTTGATAGAGAATATTGGTGTTGAAGAATGATGGTACTTTTTGGAGAATGTTGGTATTTGGTGGATGATGGTGTTTAGTGGAGAATGGTGGCTGTCTGCAGGAAAATTTTGGTGTTTGGTATAGACAATTGATATTTGATGGAGAATGTTGGTGTTTCTTGGAGAACAATTGTGTTTGGTATAGAAAGTTGGTGTTTAATGTTTTTTTTTAATGTTGGTGATTTTGGGAGAATGATGATATTTAGTAGAGAATGATGGTGTTTTTTGGAGAATGATAACATTTTTTGGAGAATGGTGGTGTTGAAGAACAGTGGTGTTTGGTAGAAAAAGTTGGTGTGTCCTGGAGAATGATGGTATTTGGTATAGAAAGTTGGTGTTTGATGGAGAACGTTGGTGTTTGTTATAGAAATTTAGTGTCGGAGGAGCTAATGTCTGTTGTGTGGTCAAGCAAAAGCCTGCAAACTAACCTTTTCAGAATGAACCACAGTTTTAGAGGATGTACACGTAGTCATTTTCCTTCCTGGAAACGAAGAGCATAATGAGGTTACATAATTCATTGTGAAAGGAAAAGAGCTGTGGATCAGATATCGCTGATACTACTGACTCTTTATGCCTTCCTCATTAGAGATGATCTAACATTTTGTCATCTAACAAACCGACAAATATTTACCCATTATGTCTGCATCTTTGAGCAATGGGCATTAATTGAATTTACATCAATATGTTTTTATTGATAAAATGGGGTTTTAGTGAGCTGCAAAATCAAACCAAGTTTGTCAGACATAATGCAGCAATACAAAAATTAAAAAAAGGTTAACTTCATTCCAACCTTGTCTTGAAGGAATACTATGCATAAAATGCTCACTTTGTTAATAATGAATAAGGGCATAGGCAGTTATAAGTTGTTGACTGTTCCCCATTGGTTTCCCTTCTATTTTAGCTATATTTTGGGAATCCCTTTTAACTGAAATCTGGAATGTTTCACCTGCAATCCTACTGAGAAAAGGGGGCTTTGAGTGCATGGTATTAAAGCAAAAGGAATCATGTAGGAACTTGCAGCCTGAGCTCAGTGTAAATTCTGTGAAGAACTGGTGGAGCAGTTGTAAAATACAGGCAATAAAAAAGAAAACAAAGAAAAACCTCTAAAACCTTCAACAATACTCCAACAGGCCTCTGCACATGCTTTCTTTCACACACATATGAATACACAGTGTACAGAACATGCCCTGGGCCAAAGCCCTTAAACACCTCAATCAACAGGTTATGCAACATCGCAGTGTCAATGTTTCACGGTCATTTGCTCACGGAAATTGAACCGAGTTGACACTGATTACCTGCACAAATCGCAGCAGGATATTAAACAGAGGCTTGGATGCTAGACCTGACATGATCACATCACCTCTATTAGAGAAATCAATAGATAGTGTGTTTTTGTACTTTTTATTGTAATAAGGCCAGAGAAAAACAGGGCTAACCTACCAATACAATGGTCTTGATCCAAGTTTCAAAGAGCAAAACCAATTATTTTTGTTTACCATTCCCATCATGCCTTAAAATTATGAGTTCACTGAACTTCAAATAATAAAAATACAAATAACAGAATGTAAAAGGCAGATTATTATTCTGATAACTTACACTTACTATTACAATGAGCTAAACATTTTAAGGCAAGTAGGTTGCTTACTTTTTAAGGTAAAATGTTAAGCTATGTTTTTTACAGTGCACCTTCTCGTTTCTACACTCATTGTCCATTTTATCAACTCCACTTACCATATAGAAGCACTATGTAGTTCTAGATCTGTAATCTGGGGTGGTCATTTCCTTGTTCTGAGAACACCAGCAGCTTCTTTGTTTGGTTCACAAATGTTTTTCTTTTTTGTCCTTTTCTCAGGAACAACTTCTTGACAGTTTCACATCCTTTCAGACTCATAGTGTTGAGTTTTCTTCTCACTGTGGAAGGATACAGCTAAGAAACAGACAAGAAACACCTGTGGGTTTTTTTTGATCTGAAGCAAAAGTGGAGCTTGATTTTCTCCCCACTGTCAAAGATGAAAGCTTTAAGTGCTGTTTATCTGATAGTGTCAGTTTTGGTGGTCTACCACAGTTGTTTAGAGCCCCACACTGTAAAAGATTGTTTGACTTTTTAAACTTAAAAAAGTAAGTAACCTGGTTGACTTAAAAGTTTAGTTTATTTAACTTGTAATAGTAAGTTAACAAAACAATAATCTGCGTTTTACATTCTGTTAACTTATTATTTGAAGTTCAGTGAACTCAAAATTTTAAGGTAACCAAGTGACGTAGTTAAAACATTGAATCATGGGGCTCCCGAGTGGTGCAACTGTCTAAGCGTTGGCCCTATCATCAGGAGATCGCGAGCTCGATCCCTGGTGATGCTACAGCCATCCGTAGCCGGGAGTCCGAGAGAGCACAATTGGCCTCGCTCTCTCTGGGTGGGTGGGATGGCCCCCCCTTCTCCCCCATCACTCAGCGCGATGCTAGTCAGTGCAGGCGTCTGTTAGCTGACGTAGCAGATCTGGCGGTTGGCGCTTTCCTCCGAGCGCGTTCGGCTGTCCAATGACGTTGCATGAGGGGCAGTTCGAAAAGAAGCGGTGGCTGGTTTCACAGGTCTCGGAGGAAGCCTGTGTTAGCCTTCACCCTCCTAGCGTTGATAGCATCGTGTGATTGGGGGAGTCCTAACTAGCGGGTGGAATTGTAGACGACTAAATTTGGGAGAAAGTCGGGTGAAAATTAAGAAAAAAAAACATTGAATCATTTTTACAGTGCATTTTCATTTCATCATTTTAGCTCAGTTTAGGAAGCTTGTCTTTTTTTACTTCACTTTTTGACTTTTCCCCTTCCATATGTAAGCAGGTTATCTTTTACCTCTTGCCCTCAGAAATATCGCCTGAAAAATGAAGAACTTGTACTAAGGAGCTGTCTTCACTGGAAATTAAATGAAGGGTGAATAACTTGTACTTAGGAGTCGTCTTCACTGGAAATTAAATAAATGAAGGGTGGTCTCTGACTTCTGCACAGTACTGTAGACACAGATAGATAAACAGATATATTATCACCGCTGAGAGAGACCGAATAAGGCATAAGTGCTTGCGTGTGTGCCTGTGTTTGCACAAGTGTTTTCCTTCATTTATAAACAGGTTATTGTAAAATTAGCACAGTTGTGTATCATCCTCCTCTCTCATTGACGAAGTGTGTCCTCCTGAAGCACTTTGGCTGAAATGAAGAGGTCGATGCTGCTGCCAAAATCAACTCAGCAATCACACAGCCTAAAGCAAGCCAAGAGAGCACACACCACAAAGGGCTGCCGGCTCTCCAAACCATGTCGGCTAATTGCAGTCCATTGGAGGAGAGGTAGACTCTGAGGGATGACCGAGGATGGCCGCTGGCTTGATGAAAGCCTTCCAGAGAAAAATTTTACAAATGATTCTAAAACAAAAGTTCAGCAAAAAATCTATTTCAGTTTCCCCCTTTACCTCAAACGTAGTCGATCAGCCAAGACGTGGCTTGTGTCTGAAGTCTGCTTCTTTAGTTCTACATTGGAGCTACAAGGCGAATGTAGATAACAAGTAATGGAAGCTTATAAGCTTGCAAATTAGCATAGTGCTAACTGCATGCCCATGTCATCACAATCGCCTGAAACTGTGTGGAGGTGTTATGTAAACTCTAAAATACTTGCTGGTGTGGTTTCTGACACTGTATGGCACACTGTTATCTACAAACATGGACTAAAGTGTGTCAAGCTGATTGTTCACCAAATGAAAAGGAAAAAAAAATGTACCAAAGATCAGAAATAAGTAACTCATGCTGTGAACATGCTGTCTATCCTGAAGCTTGAATTTTGATGATGAAAACATTTTTAAAAATGCATTCTTAAAATGTTACAGAACATTTGCATTATGTGTTCTTCATTTATAACAATGTTTTTAAAAAACATCCCCTGAAAGGTTCTTGAGAAAACCAAAATTGGTTCTTCTAAGGCATCTTTTTTTTGCACATCTATGTTTTTGTACTTTTATGTTTTTAAGAGAAAAGGTAAGACAGAAATGTTTTACAGAATTGAATTTGGCTACTTTTTCAAAAAACATAAAAGGCTGTAGTACATAAACACTGTTAAAACTTCAGAATCACCGCATGCTCTCCAGTCCAAACAGTTCATATATGGAAATTAAGGTCCCTGTTTTAATTGCATTGTTTTTTGTATTGTTTTTGATGTCACATACAATATATCCACCTATTCTTTCGCATGATGTCACACTGTATAGTCGTCGCCATTTTGAGGACTGAATCTAATAATATAAGGTATTGTTACCAGGGAAACCACAATTATGCAGTTTGTTATGTTGCAGGACTGGAGCTGGGGAACTAGCAAACTTACAAAATCTCCTTTGCTGAAACACGATGTAGTTTTCCGAACTAAACGACATTCAGTCTTACATTTAACTGATCTGTTTCTCCAGTCAAACGTCATTTAAATCTCCAGAAACAGAGAAGTAAAGTTATACCCAGCTGTTTGCAGCTCCGTTAGGAGGACAACTGTTTATCTCTCGGCTGTTAAGGCCAGCATTGTTCACATCTGTGTTAATTCGCTGATGTCATCTTACCCTTCCTATGACGACAGAGTTTTTCTCCTCTTTATGTAACACCATAGGATCCTTTTACCCACCCTGACATGAAGAAAACACAAATATGGTAGCTTTCCGCCAGCTTAACTGGGGCCAGGATTTCAGGGAGAAACTGTATAAGGATCACAGCCTATTTTATCGACTTTATCAAGGTAACGTTTTTCCTCTCCCAAAGTAAGGTGAGTGATTTTAGCCATCTTTCACCTCTAGTTGCAGTCATGCGGAGCAGCGAAGCCAGAAATTTGGTCCCAAATATGGCGGCCATAACAGAAAAATCATGTGACTGAAACCTTCAGGATTAAGCCTACAGGAGTTTAGCTCTGCCCATTCATGTTGAAGTTATAAGGAGTGTTTCAGCTCAATGCTCAATACAGGGCAGCCAATCAGAACAGAGGAACAGGGGTAATTTATTTATATATAGTCATTATACACTATACCTAATATAGTCATAAAGGCAGAAATAGTGGTTGGAAAATGTTCATATCAAAATGAAAATTATTTTTGGTACACAAACCCACACAAATGCTATAAGTGGACTCAAAAAGGCAAAACATAATATGCAAAATAAAGTAAGATGTGGACACTAAGAGAAACATTTAAAAAGATTGTATTTGTTTTAAAAGAATTTCTGTGAATCCAGTGACAGATTCTAAGTTTCTTCTTCCTCTCTACCGTGAGAAAGACAATCTAGTCATCGTCCGTCTCAGACAGCTAAATTACTGCTGTCTCACTCTCAGTTCCTCAGGGCAAGCGAGCAGAGAACTGTCCTGAGGGGACGCTTCTCACACACTTGCTTCCACAGTGCTCAAATAACACCTTGAAACACACCCTCATATGAGAGGGACTTGCACAGGGACACTCAGAGCAGGACAGATTTATGATCTTTTTGCTGCCAAACTAGACCAATCTGCATTATGTATAAAAAGATTAAGAAATATTACAGATTTTTAAAAGAAGGATTGAGACGCGAAGGATTGAGAGGCAAACGTGCACAAATCACTCACTATGCAGATTCTAGAGGGAAACAAAAGGTACGGAAGTGATTCGCTGCTCTTTATTTCTAAAGAATGTGCAGTATGAGGATGTTTCTCCTTAAGATCATTCCAAAGAAATGCGTCTTTCTTACTTAGCTGGTAGTTTAAGGTCCCATCTCTCAGACCGAATTAAGCCTAAGGCCCCGTCCATATGCATCCGGATGTTTTTGAGAATGTATTGTGTGTGTGTGTGTGTGTGTGTGTGTGTGTGTGTGTGTGTGTGTGTGTAAACAGACAAAAAAATCATGTCTAGACTAAAAAGGATTTTCTTTCATTTTCTAAGATTTTACCCATTTTTGGGTAATTAGCTGTGGCCAGTTCCACCTAGCTAGTTACATTTCCCCCTGTCACAAAATGCTACTAAGCTGGGAGGGTGAAAGCTAGCATGTTCTGAGAAGGTGGAGGGCCATTCTCCCAAATTATGCTGTCTTGGGCTCCCAGCAATGGTTGGCTGTGGCGTCAGCGAAGGTTCAAACTTGCAATCACTCGACTAAAAAGTATTTTCAATGGTGAATAACCAGTGGTACTGCAAAGTAGTCTATGACAAGACAAGACCTAAGCCTTAGGGATATTAAAGGGAAGAAAAATCATGAACCTGTAACCAAACTATTGCATAGCTTTCTACTGAACATTACTGAGTGAGGTGTTGATTAGTGTTAGTTGCTTGCAAACTTTGCTGCTCAACCAATGCAACTGCACTGACTGCCATATTTAATAGAATGCCCTTTGCCATATTTTAGCATTGCAATATCATGACGCACCGCCACGCCCCTAATTACTTACTTATGTCATTATATACAGTACGTTATGTAATGAATTACACAGTTTTGTTGTCAGTTACAAAAGCAAAGCAGAAAACCTAATAGGTGGAGTTCTAAGTCAAGCCCTGTTCAACAGGAACACCTCCTATTGGACAGGCTATAGGCTTAAGTTATCTGAAATCCTGCTTTGTCCAGGATTGAGAAACACTATTATGGAGGTGGTTTTACCTTTTCATCAGTGTGTCATGTCTTTCAGTATACTAAACTATTTTCATTATACTTACTTAGTTTTGCAGCTTGTGTTAAGATCGTACAACCCTTGGAAGCTGCTGAATTACGGGTAACCGTTCAGTATACAGGGGCATTATGAAACCTGTATATTGCCCTTGTAAAGCTCAGTAGCTACTGATAAACAGGTTGTGCATTACTACTTAATTTACTAACATGAATTAACAGGTTCTAGCGCACTTATATTAGGGAATCATACATCATAATCATAATAACTCTTACCTAAGCATTGGGTCTATATAGAATTAATGAATAATAAATGAGTAATGAATATGCCCTTATAATGCTTTGCTAAAGTATTAACAAGCCAGTAATTGGTAATTGACAGCTTGCAAAATTGTGACTGACATGCCACTCAGCCAACCACAATTATCTCCAAACATTTCCTGAACTGAAATTACTGGAAAGGGTGTAGCAACAATAACTTATAATGTGGGGCTTTCACTGAACAGTCAATTATCTGGCTGCTCTTTAATTTTGGTTAAGCAATAACTAGAGTGAATTAACTCCTTCTTAGCACTAATTTTATTTCATTTCTTCATTAATAAGCACATTCTGTATGGACCCAAAAGCGCCTAATATGTTGAGCAAAAGATTATAATGTATGAAACATAAATAAAAGTGCTCTGGAAAAAAGGTTTAATTCACTCTAGCTTTTGCCTAAAAAAGTAGCAATAAGCTTCTAGCTAATTAGAAGCTACAGGCTTGATGAGGCTTAATAAGGTCTGTTTAATGTCCCCTTATTCTGAAGTGTTTTCAGATTATTTTCCTTAGCTCACCAAAAAAGGAGAGCAATTGTGTGGCTTTTATGTACACAGCAGAAAGAAAAAACATACTTTACATTTTTGACATGTTTCTGAAATTGTTTGACAGAAAACCTCCAACCTGTCTATACAGAATGTAAATGTACTGTTACATAACTATGTAATTTTGTAATTATAACTACGTAAATAATTCCATCAATGCTCTGCCTTTCATCTTTCTCTTTCTTTCACTCCATCCCTCCTCAATTAATTCATATCCAATTAACTCTCTCACCAGCTCAACGAGTGACTAATTCAATTTAGCTTAAACAAACAAGCAATGGATGGCGCCCTCATCATCGTTTCCATGACGATCTCTTTCTAATCACACTTTAAGTGCTGGGTGAGGATGTTTTTTTTTTTAATTGACACCCATGTTATCTTGTCAAATCAGATAAGCTTAGTGTCAGCTGGTGTAAAACCAGCCTGATAAAGATCAACACACATGAGAACACACACATTCTCACCTTCCAACACACACACACACACACATGCATGCACACACACCCTGAGGGCGAGCAAGTCGTGGCATTTGCGTTCAGATCACTGTGGTATGACTCACCGAAAGACTACAATCTCCCATCATGCCCTGCTCATTACTCACCTGCTCCCAGGCCTATAAATCTGTATGTTTACACTGATGCTTATTCTTATCCGAGCGTCTCGCATTTATAGTCTTTTGTGGGAAACGCTGCCGATGATCAAAACTAGGCATCTGGGTGCAGCCTATCAGAGTAAGGTGGGCTGGGAGGGGGACCCGATTCCTCCCCACATCTATTTTTCGAGGTGATCCAGTGATCGTTATGTTTGAAACGTGTAAACAGTGCAGGTCTGCTCTTATTGCCCAGCTGTAACAACCCAGATGATTATTATATGAGATTTATAATATGAGCTGAATGATAAATATGCATCTGAAGTACAACTACACCGCTGATATATGGATCAGCAGACTACACCCATTTCCATGGTTCCACTACAGCATTTCCACAGATACACCGCATTCATTTCTATAGTTATGCTACAGACAATTGAACAGACATGCTACAGACATTTCCACTGTTATGCTACACCTATTTCCATGACTACACTACATTAATTCCCACATTTATGCTACATTTATTTCCATGATTACATTACAACCATTGCAATGATTACACTACACCCATTTTCACAGTTACGCTACACCCATTTCCTTAGTTACACTACACCTGTTTAAATTGTCAAATTATATACACTTCAATGGCTATGCTACATCGAATTCATTGGTTATGCTACACCCATTTCCATGGGCACTACACCCATCCCCATAATTACTCTACACCCTTTTGAAAGGTTACACTACACTCATTTCTCATTTAATTGGTTACGCTACACCCATTTCCACTGTTACACTACAAATTTTCATGACTGCGCTACACACATGCCCCTGGTCATGCAACACCTATTTTCATGGTTCCTTTTCGTTGGTTATGCTACTCCCATTTTCATGGGTATGCTATAGCCATTTCATCGCTTTTGCTATACCAATTTAAATGGTTAAGCTACTTCCGTTTCCATGGTCACGCTACACGCATTTCCACAATTATGCCACACCATTTTGAATATTTACGCTACACCCATTTCCATACATTTATGGTAAAGATGTAAATACATTTGCTTAAAATATTCAAAAATATCGAGCAGAAAAAGAGGAAACGAAGAACTCATTTGATGAGAGGGTTATCCTTTCTGTCAGAGGCAATGTCAGTAACGTTTTTTGCTCTATGTTAGCAAATAAATAGTGACAGGTAGCTGATTACCATCAGGTAACTACGCAAATAATATGATCAGCTACATAATGTCTTACATTCAAGACGGTTGCCATGAATGTACAAATCCATAAATTATCTGTCAGGTTTTTTTTGTATGTGGGGGGTGGGGGGGGGTGGGGGTGTCCCCTTCATTTTAAAACCAAAACCTCTCAGTTTCTGAAAGCTAATAATTAACCCTGTCCGTGCTGCAGCGGATGAATGATAGCAGGCCTGAACTCCAAACACACATACACACATTCACACACTGAACACACACTGCTCAGATTTACAGAGCATAATTGAAGGTTTTGGAGCGAGACGCTTCCTCTGACCGCCAGAGAAAGGTCGAAACGGAGGCTGCTGAACCCAGGATCATTCCGGGGCCAAAAACGGAGGAGAAGATTTGTGAGGTGAACTGCCATCACTCATAAAAAAGAGTGTGTGTGCGAGTACATGTGTGTGTGAAGGAATGTTAGCGCACAGTGCCTTTACACATCAGAAACAAAGCACTTCATTCATGCAGCGGCAGCGGCTCTTTCTCTTTCCCACAGGCGGTGAGGTCATAAATGATGGAGGGATGAAGACAGCGGAGAAAAAGAAGGTAGAACCTTCCTTCATTCAGTAGCAGATGTGTTTTCCTTCCATCGATGAATGAGGAAAAAGGGGGAATGGGTCCGTGTGGCCTAGCTCATAACCGCTAACCAAAGAAAAAAAATGAAAAGACAAAGCATTTTAATTGATTAATACTGGCTTTAATAAGCAGATTCATACTGGCTTTAATAAACAGATTCTATTCCTTTCCTAAGGCGATAGTTTGGCCAAAAAACGAATTCCCCCACTTCCTCCCCTTAGCCCAAATGCAGTTGATCAACCAAGACATGTTTGGGGTCTGAAGTCTGCTTCTTTAGCTTTAGCGCTGGAGACTAATGTAGCAAATGCAAGTTTATTAGCATGGTGCTAACAACATGCCTAAATCATCACACACTGGCCTCAAACTGTGTGGAGTTGTTAAGTAATCTCAAATAGACTTGATTATGTGGTTTCTGACACTGTATGGCTTAATGTTACATTAAAATAATCTTAACCAATAATATCATTTTTCACCTCTCCACCTATCATCAAGAGAAAATGCTCAGCTAGATCAGAGACCCTCCCTGATACCTTCTTTCTCTCACAAATACATCACAGTACATAAGAAGAATGCATTATGATTTCACATTCATGTTGAGTTTAATGGTAAAAATGCAGTTTAGTCCAAGACTGGGTTTAATTTGTGTCCAAGGAACAATCTTTAAAGGGTTGAACAACTCAGATCACACACACCTTTGCCTAGCCTGAAGAAAGGAGCCATGAACTCTGTTGAAAACAACTTGTTCTTCCTGGTAGGAACATTATAAACCCTCTGAACGGACTTTATTCTCCCTCAGACGTGAGCTGAATGGATCAGGATGAAGGAGATAAGGCTAATGTGAAGCAGGTTTCTTCTTCACACCGCTCAGATTGACTGTGTGATGTTTCCGTCAGTGTTATTTCCTCTGGGACTCTGCTCTGATCTTCAGTAGCTTCTGGAAGCGCTCTGACTCAGCCCAGTGGGATCTTACCTACAGCTGGAGAACAGAGCGGCTTGTGCAGGACTACAGCTGACCCTTGCACAACCCAAATGACATCGCCAGGATCAGAATCACTGCTACACTCTCATATCCAGCCACCGAGTCATCATTTCAGACTGAAAACAGAAGCCAGATTAAAAGCTGTAGGTCAGAGTTTCCCTTAAACACAGCATTGTAATGTTTCTAAGCTGCTCCAAATACACCTCAACCCAATTTATATCACAGTATCTACATTTAGAGTGAGTTATTCATTCAGCCTAATGAGAAACTGTAGCTCACAACTCAGTTTATATCACAATACCTACATTTAGAGTGAGATATTCATTCAACCTAATGAGAAACTGTAGCTCACAACTCAGTTTATATCACAATACCTACATTTAGAGTGAGATATTCATTCAACCTAATGAGAAACTGTAGCTCACAACTCAGTTTATATCACAATACCTACATTTAGACTGAGTTATTCATTCAGCCTAATGAGAAACTGTAGCTCACAACTCAGTTTATATCACAATACCTACATTTAGAGTGAGTTATTCATTCAACCTAATGAGAAACTGTAGCTCACAATTCAGAGGTCATAATGTCTATAACATAAATACATTTATTTTATTTGCTATTTAAACCCACCAGTGAAGCTACATGTGCCTTCTGAGCCTGTATGTATTGATCATGGTGAAATACTGGTAAATCTGAACAATGTCCTGCATGTAACTCTTTGCCAAAAATATAAAAGAAAAAAGTTTTAGGCCAAAACTTTCTCAAAACTATCGTAAAACAGTGTATCAGGGATCAGGCAGTGAATTTATAACTATGTAATAACTTTCTGTGAGAGCGCTTTTAGAGGTATAAAAAAATCTTAGGAGGTTTGGTTCCTATCACCACCACTATGAGCAATTCTGACTCTAGAATGGAGTGTTTCATATCAGCCCACTCTGAATGACTTTGTTTATATCTCAACCATTTAATTATGCAGATATTTAACGTCACCTTTAATAAATTTTATTTATTTTGTATGTGTGTTAAAGGTCACACTGTTAAGATAAATCAGGGTAGTTTTTGTGGGCTAATTTGTTGCCGTGTCTAACCTGCCTGGGTTCGATTAACAACCACACACTCCAGCTCGGTAGTGCAGCATTTTAATCTGCAACTTCAACTCTAAACTCCTTTCTAATCTCAATAGGTTGAATGGGATTTTTAAACAGTGCTCTTAAAGTTCTCCATCCTCACAACAGCAGCTGTAGAATACATTTGTGGGTGGAGCCTGGATCAGGCAGGTTAAAACAGGTGTAAAATGTTTAGTGTAGTGAATAATTAGTTAGCCCCATGCTAATTGGTGTCCATAAGCTTCCATTACGTGTTATCTACATTAGCTTCACAGCTCCAAAAGTAAAGAAGCAAACTTCAAACACTTTTTTGCCAGTCAGCTACATCTGGGCTAAGGGGGAAGCTGGGTAAATTAGATTTTTCTTCACGCTTTCGTACACAAACAGGAGCACAGAGTTGGACGACTGTCAAGCAACAAAAAAAAGAAAGTTTTCCCTTTCTCCAGGAGGAATTTAAATCCTGTTTCACTAACATTTGGTGAGCATTTATCCAAGAAGCTGTGGGTTATGGACCCTTTCATTTTCATCTTTGCGGAAGTGGAATACCTCGGCCGTGAAGAAAAGCCTGCTGACCTTCAGGCAGATTCTGGAGAAAGGAATATTTGCAGTAGAATGCGAGTGAGAAGTCTTGGACAAAACTGTTTCACTCAGACTGAAATCAAAGGTATTAAAAAGGAGTCTGTGTCTCTTTGCTGCAGTAACAGACACTATTTTTCTAGGAAGGCTTTATACTAGATGTTGGAACATTGCTGTGAGGATTTGATCGCAATGAGTCATAAGTGCGTTAGTGAGGTCAGGTACTGATGTTGGATGATCAGTTTTGGATCACAAACTCCACTCCAGCTCATCCTAATTGCATTAGATGGAGCTCCATTACTCCAGAGACAGTCCTGCTGCTCCCAGTCCAATGCTGGGGGGCTTTATACCCCTCTAGCTGACGCTTGGCATTGAGCATGATGACCTTACGCTCATGTGCAGCTGCTCCAGAGTGTCCCATTTATTGGTCAGTGCTTTTATATGGAGATCAAACAAGCTGTGTCAGCAGTGGGTGCATATTCATTGATAGTGATAGGACTATTTGTGTCTCTCTTGCAGATTTTTATCTGCTTCACTTTTCTCAGAGGAACTGTGTGCTTGCTTTTACCCTCGCAGCCCAGTAGCACTGTGTAATTGAGGGACACCAAGCCAGTGGGTAGAATCGGCTAACTAAAATAAGCATAAAAAATTGAGTAAAAACTAAAAAAATAAGCAAAAAATAAATTTCACAGTCCCGACTGGGGCATGTTGATCATGCTAGGGGACATTTGGTGATCATTTACAACATTTTTTTTCTGAAACATTAAGATATATAGACATTTAACCAATACTTTGAAACATAACTAGAATTATTGATGTAACATTTATTTGCCAAGTAAAACTATTAAACCAATTAAAAATATTTCACGATTTAGGCCACGCTCAGTGATTAGACTGGCAAAATGCATTGCTGATGTAGCCGACAAAGACAGCTAGATATGCTAATATTTGCAGTGCAAGTAAATTGAAATGTTTCTCTTTTTGATCATATGAAATTCATCCATAATGTATAACTGGCTTTTTTTTATTAGATTGCATGATTGTACAGACTAATGAAATTCAATAGGCTACAACGATTATTGTGTTACATTTGCTTGCATTTATAATGTTTGCCCAGTTAAATCTTCTTGTGGGCCGTGGAAGCTTTTGTGGTCAGTTGTGTGGGCTGTGAGTTGCAAAAGGGTGGAAACCCCTGATCTAGAGAGTTTAAAGCCTCTAAAAGCTCACTCACAGCAAGATATTACACAAAATGGTTATGAACACACTGCCTGATGCCTGAGATGCTGTTTTATGATAGTTTTGAGATAAAGTATTGGCCTTAAAACATATTTTTTAAAAATGCCTTCATGGTTGAAAGATACATTTAGGATGTTGTATGGCAAAATAGTCTTCAAGGAGAACTAGCAGGTTTTTTTTTTTTATATTTACCACAATTTTGCCATCATCACCATCACATATAAACATCCAGAAGACACATAGATTCACTGGTGGTTTTGGATAGTAAATAAAGTGCCTACATTTGTGTTATTTGTGTTTGTGTTTAGTCATCATGACGTCTTCTTATACTGAACTGATTTTTGCAAATAAACTAACCAGATTTTTAACACATTGAAACCTATCGTCTTGGTCCTCTCTAATTATTATGATTATTATCAATATAATATCAATATCATATAATCACGTTCATTAGGATGCTGTATAATATATATATATATATATATATATATATATATATATATATATATATATATATATATATATAAAATCTGCAAGTAATAAAATAAAGTTAAAAGTGTGAAATAGGTGTTATGTACAGTTACAACATACTCCGCCCACACACCCACCCCCATTATGGAAAATGTGGTCAATCAGTCAAGATATGTCTGAGGTCTGACATTTGCTTCTTGATTTAGCACTGGTGCTATGAGCCTACAAGTAATAGTAGCTTATTAGCATATGCTAACTGCATGCTTAAATCACCACACACTATGTCAAGTTGTTAAATAATTTGTAATAGACATGCTTATGTGGTTTCTGAGACTGTATGACACACTATTATCTATAAACTTGGACTAAAGTAGATTAACAGAGCTAAAACTTGTAGATCAGCTAAATCCTCATAAAGGCAGGAGATAGCAGACGTCTGTGCGGCTTTTATTGCATCAACTGCCATCATTGACATGTGCAGAGCATATTTATGGTGTGTAGAAGCTCGTAGACGCCCTGTTTGAATGATGTGCGGCCGTGTTGCGTTTTCGAACCCTCAAATTTGATCCATCTTAAAGCTTTTATACACTTATACACACTTACACGTTAAGACGCTACTGTCTGCTCCTCTGGTCTCGCTCTGTGTCATTCTGACTGGCATCCTGCACTTAATCTGTCAGGGCCGTATGATTCGGCCACGCTGAATTACTGCAGACGTTTGAGGAGCCGCGGAGGAACTGTAATCTGATGAGTGTCGGTGGAGAGAAAAATACAAACACAACACGCCTGACGCTCCCCGAAAAAACCCTACGGAAAGCCTTGAGAAGCAAAAAGTGGCAAGGAGATTGGCTCTGGCTTTCTGCTGCTCGGTTGTTATTTGCGATCGGAGGTGTGTAAAGGTCTGCAGTGGTTTGGCTGCAGAAATTCTGGCTCCTTTAGCTCCAGCTAAGGCGCCAGTAAAGTATTGCATTACCAAACGGGCACCGTGAGAATCCACTGCAGACTTATTCCGAGGACTCCTGGTCTTTCCTCTGGTTCTATATATTCACCTCTCTGGTTTGTTTAACCCTTAGAAGTCAAGAGTTATTGCTTTTGTTTTGTTTTAGTAATCAAACATAATTACCAGTTTAATTACACAGTTCAATTATGATTTACTTTTACATTTGGTTTACATTCTGGATCAGTGCCTAAAGAGGTAATTGTAAACTCTTTACAATGTGATCATTCTAAAAACAGCAGTTGATGTTAGCTTAGCCAGTCAACACTTCTAGACGTCGCTTCTCATTCGCCAGCTTCTTGTTCTAATTTTCCCGTTCCATCTTAATTGGTGCCTGAGGCGCCAGAATGTAACTGCTGCACCATTTAAGGTGGAACGGGAAAATTCGAACAAGAAGCTCGTGAAGGAGGAGCTCCAGCTTTGCGACTTTTTTAGTGTTTGACAGTTTCTCGTTGTAGATTAAATGTATCAGGAAACCAGCTGGGTGCTTATAAATGCAAATAAGTCTGTTCATTTCCAAATTATTGTTGTTCGTCTTACATCACTCTCTTTAAATCTCTCTCATTTCATTAGCTACTAGCTAGGTGAGATTGCGTTGCTCTGGTGACCAGCAGTCTGCACGACGATCTTCAGGGTTAAAGTTTGCTGAATTAGCAGTTATAGGCTACATTAATTCCAGCGTTTAAAACCATTTATTGTTAAAACTGTGTTAGAATGATCAGCAGAACTGTATTTTACTGCAAACGAGGATCTTGCAGTGGAGCCACAACAGGGAAGCAGAGGAGCTGCATGTTGCCGACCCCTGCCTTAGCCAAACAACATTATCTTGCCAACTGATGTTACCTTAAACATAAACAATGGACATTACCTAGACCAGCTGACTTTACCTTAGGCAATCAACTGTTGACATTATCATAGCTAATCAATATGACTTGAATCAATCAACATTACCTCAGCCAATCACAGTACCTTAGCCAAGCAATGTTACTGTAGCTAATAGACGTTAATTTAACCAATCAACGTTATTTTACCCATATGAAATTGTTCACCAGTGTTACCTTTGCCAATCAACTTTTTTTGCAAACTCTTTATAAAGTGACAATTCTGAAAATAGCAATCGACAGTACTGTAACCAATTGATGCTACCTCATCAAACTCTATACAAAGTTTTCATGCTAAACAAAGCAATAAACACTAACGTAGCTACTACCCAACATCGGCCGTCCCCCAATATCGGCCACTTGCGCGCATTGCGCAATTCCTCTCTCTCTCTCCGCCAATTGCTCAGGCGAAATTCAAAACACATAAGCTTGCACCTTACAAGGGCATCTAAACTTTATTCTAGCAAAAAATCATATCTGAAAACAATATTTAAGTATCACTAATGACGTTGTAATTCTGCGTATACAAAACCGCATGGAACACACAACTCATTTCCATTCCGCGATGGATATTGGTCTGTGTAGAAAGTTAGCTTATCGGTTAGCTTTCTCTTCTCTGAGGTAAAAAAAAAGTTTGCCGCCATCGTGGTGTTACGTATATGGCGTAAGGGTGCCCACAGAGGACAAACTTTACCTCATTGTGAAGCATTGTATGGCATTGAGTCTGGTAGGAATGATGCGTAAATGCGATTTCTCATTTGACTGGCACAACCAGGCGCGCAGCAAAGAGCTGAGCTCTATACTTAGATAAACAAGCAAATCAAGCTGAATAATGAAACAATACAATAACATCACATTATACTAACGAATATATACATATATTTTATGTTTTTTACAATTTTATACGCTGAATTTTAGGCTGAAAGATGAGTTACGGAAAACCGGAAGTGAGGTGGCCGATATTGGGGGACCCCCATCATTCTAGCGATACCAGTGTCAAAGTAGACAAAAACATTATTATTGAAAAAACTGTTTTCTCATCATGTCAAATGACTCTTGGACATTAATCTACACACGTATCTCTCCCGAAAAACATTGATTTGGGTGAGTAAAGTGCTTTCATTTATTTACAGTTAGCTTAGATTCCCGATGTTTTGTTGTGAGGTGGCCGATAACAGGGGTACTTACGCTACTTTAGCCAATCAACTCTAACTTTGTGAACTCTACTAAGTGGTTATTCTAAAATGAGCAATCCATATTACCTTAGCCATTTGACATTACCTTAGCAAAAAATCCTAAAAATAGCAATTAGCGTTACCTTAGCCAATTAACACATCAACACACCCTTTTAGTTTCCATTCTGATGCTCTTAGTGGTGATGTGAAAGTGCTTGGTGACTTAAGAAAATAACTACCATTACCACCTCCCTCTAAATGTAGCCAGACAAATCTGCATATTTTCAACACAAACGCTACCAACACTATGATGCAGTCATTTATTACTGAGGTCGTCACAGCACCCAACCACACCACTTATTCACTTATTTACTGCATTATGGTAATATGTTGACTGTTTGAATGCTGCAACGGTAATTTATGGTGTTTCCTTTTTCGTCTCATCATGTTCATTACATTATTAATTATGTTACTGAAGTATTTTGCTTAAAACTATATCTCAGTCACTTTTTTACATGTCACCCAGTTGTACAGTAAGATGAGATTAAACCAATGACTGTTCGATTTTTCATAAAATTATAAACTATTTCAGCCATTTCAATCAGATGACAACAAATAGCTTTGCCACCTTCACAAGTGACAGAGTTTAGAACATTTCGCTGTTGAGATTTTGCAGTTAAAATTTACACATACACTCGTAAAGAAGATGGTTCTTTAAGGGTTCTTTAGTAAAGACAAGGGTAGAACCATTGTCATTACTAAAAGAACCCTTGAGGGGCATGCTTAAAGGGTTCTTTGCATCATCTCCTTCAGATTGATGGAGATATATATAGTTTCTATAGAGAAACTTTTTGAAAAGGGTTCTATATAGCACCAAAAACAGTTCTTCTATAGTTACAATGTAAAGCTTGTAACAATAGAACGCTTTTTGGTGCTATATAGAACTCTTTTCAATATAGAACCCATTTAGAACCATATGCAACACATTCTCTATCAATCGCCATTAAAAGAACCATTTCACCGCGCAAACAACCATTTTAGCATGCGAATTGATCTTTGAGTGTTCATGGTTCTATACAGAACCATTGTCTTTACTAAAGAACCCTTAAAGAAGAATCTTTCTTAAGAGTGTACAGTACAGTATAGGCAGAAAGACTGTAATTTCTGTAGCATCATAACCATTTCCAGCAGAACAAATGCTGTTACTGAAGCATTACTGTTCTGTCCTGAACCACTCAGTCTCTATAGAGTTGCTGGAATTCAATTTCTATTCAAAGCAGTGACTAAGGTACTATGTTAAAAGAGTGTATTACTGTGTGTTTAGTACTCTGAAGGTAAAGAGAGTTTGTTGCCAACAACAGGGCATGTATGTGGTAAAAGTGCCCCCAACTGGTGTGGGTTGGTACTGCTCCAGCCTAAAAGGCAACAGGCAAAACACTGCAAAGCTCTCACAGGACTCTGTCTGTCAGAACTGTTTCTACTGAGATACAAACTCATTTTTACAAGAACAAGAAAACAGGTCACATTTTGTCACCGGAGCATTATCAAGTTGCAAAACAGAACGAGTCACATGGCTGGGGTCTATCAAAACATACATTTCACCAGACACCATACGTCACACAGATCCAGATAAACAGGAAAGCAACACTGCCTAACCTGAATACAGGCGAGCTGTAATCAAGAAGAAGACCTGAGAGAAAACTGCAAGTGGGCTAGAGGCGAGAAGAGGACCTGAGAGAAAACTGCAAGTGAACTGTAGGCAAGAGGAAGACCTGAGAGAAAACTGCAAGTGGGCTAGAGGCAAGAAGAGGAACTGATAGAGAGCTGCAGTTGAACCAAAAGCAAGAAGAAGTCCTGAGAGAGTATTGTAGGTTCAGCTAGAGGCAAGGAGAGAGAACTGAAGGGCTAGAGGCAAGATGAGGACCTGAGAGGGAGAACTAGAAGTGAGCTCAAGGCAAGAAGAGCACCTCATAATAAACTGCAGGTGGACTACTAGTAAGATGACCTGATAGAGAACTGTAAGTAGACTGAAGGCAAGAAGAGGACCTGATAGAGAACTGTAGGTTGGGCTAGAGGCAAGGAGAGAACCTGAGAAATAATTGAAAATGGGCTGGAGGCAAGAAGAGGACCTGAGAGACAGAACCAGAAGTGAGCTCACGGAACCTCGTAGAAAACTGCAGCTGAACTACTAGCAAGATGACCTGATGGAGAACTGTAAGTGGACTGAAGGCAAGAAGAGGACCTGATAGAGAAGTACAAGTGGAGAGGAGGAAGAAGAGACTGCTTACCAATGATATCCAATATTTAACCTGAGCAGTCTTATTTTGTTAGATCTCAGTGCAGCTTTTAATAAAGTTAACCCCATCAAACTGAGCATCACGCCAGCGATCCCTTCTGTGAATTTGGCAATGGCCCCTAAAATCTGCTGCCAGAGGATTTACAATATATACATGTCCATGTTGGCCACAGTGAAACATGTCAACATGTAGAATCAGTGCTACCACTCTATAAATGCATGAGTGCAGTTTGCAGTTCAGTAAAAAGCTTATTATTGAATATTAAAATGAGTGATGTTTGCCTTATATTATTATTCATGTGTTTTCTTATTCAGAAATGCAATTTGTGGGAATCTACAACACTTGTATTTTACACTTTACTGTGATTATTCAAAATTATTTAATGTTTATTATTAAAAAAAAGATTTACCTTAAAATTTTGAGGTCATTCAACTTTAAATAATAAGTTAACAGAACAATAATCTGTTTTACATACTGTCAACTTATCTGAAGTTCAAAGAACTAAAAATTTGAAGGCAAACTGTTATGAATTCACCTCATTGAATGGTAGTCTATGTGTGTGTTCTCCTCTGCGGTCTGCCACGTGCCTGCTGTTTACACACAGTGTCCAGCCAGCGTTTCTCAGACTGGCCTACAGCAGTTAAAGCCTAAGTGGATCCAAATCACCCACATCACTCCGACACACACTCTAAAGCACACACACTCGGAAGAACAACTCAAACACTTGAAGCAGCTGAATTCTCTAATGTGGCTAAAATGTAACGTTCCTTTGCAACACGACCCTGAAGAAAACCTCCTGTTAATTTTCTCACTAAATCAATAATAATACAAACTTTGGAGCAACTGGAATATATTTAATGTTAAAATATAAGATTAGTTTGTTACTTAGACTCCCTGTTTTATTATTTCTTTATGTGACTTGCTTAATACAAAGCGTCTGCTTCTATAGTTGAACATTAGCCAGTTGTGTAACAGTGGCACTAACACTGGAGCATCTACTTTCATTGCCCTGATATACACTACTTGTCCAGAAGTGTCCAGACAGCCATTCTAATACGTGAATTCAGCTACTTCAAGGTCACTCGTTGCTGACACAGGTGTTCAACTGCGCACACAACTTATTTAATCTCCATATAAAAGAAATGACCGATTTAGTGGGACGCAAGAGCCTAAGATCACCATGACCATTGCATATGCTATAGGGGTATACATCCCCCCAGCACTGGGTTGTGGAACAGTGGATCTGTGTTCTCTGGAGTGATGGAGCTCCATCCAGTACCTTTGGGATGAGTTGGAGTGACGTTTGTAAGTACCGTTATAAGTTATCATCGTTATAAGTACCTGGCCTTACTAATGCTCGTGACTGAATGCAATCAAATTCTCACAGCAACATTCAACATCTAATGTAATTCCTTTCCAGAGGAGCAGAGGCTGTTACTGCAGCAAAGGGGGGGGCAAAATACCCTGGATTTTTGAAGAAATGCTGGATCAGAAGGTGTCAAAAACTGTGGGGCCAGTTTCCCAGACCCTAGTCTGTAAATCACCAATGACATTTAGTCCTAGACTAGACTTAATGTGTGTCTCAATGTATGTAGCAGGTAACAACACAGAAATAGAATATATTTGATTAGAACCTGTTAGGTACTAAAGGCAGCAGTGTCCATAGACATTAGCCAACTCAAGCAGGACAGATGAAGGATCTGTGTGTGTGTGTGTGTGTGTGTGTGTGTGTGTGTGTGTGTGTGTGTGTGGAATCTGTGCCAGGATGAGCTTGTTTTAATCATTGACAGGAAATTAGCATAATAGCAATTAGAACTCACTGAGTCATTCATGCCCACACTGCACTACAGAGAGAGAGAGAGAGAGAGAGAGAGAGAGAGAGAGAGAGAGAGAGAAATGGAAGAGACAGATTAAAAAGGGAGGAGAGAGTTGGGAAAGAGAGACAAGGGGAGAGAACGGGGGCAAGAGAGAAAGACAAAGAGCAATATGGAAAGAGAGAGGGAGAGGAGAGAATGGGAGAGAGAAACAGAAGAGGAGAGATAGAGACAAAGATAAAGAAAAAAGGGAGAGAAGAGAGGATAGGCGAATAGAGTGACGGAGAGAGAGAGAAGAATAAAAGAAAAGAAAGAGTGAGAGAGAGTGACAGAGAGAGCAAAAGGGGCAAGAAAGTGTAGAGAGAAAGAATGAGAAAGGGGGAGAGTGGGAGAGAGAGAAAAAAGAGAGATAAAGAGAGAGAAAGAGAGAGAGAGAGAGAGAGAGAATGAGGACATAAGAGAAATGGAAAGAAATGAGGAATAGTGACAAAAGAGTGAGAGAATGAAGAGATTTAGCTTTGGCCTCGTCTCTTTACAGTAAATGCTGAAGTCATCCGGCTACAGCAGAGACTGAACACTGCTGTCAAAACACACTGCTGACTCACACACACACACACACACACACAGAAAAAGAGAGAGGGGAAGAAAACGATAAGACAGGCGTATGTGCCTCCTCACTGTGACTCATTGCGCTGCGCTTTCCCAGAAAAAACGACTCTGTGTCTCAGAGGACTGAATTACAGGATTTACTCTGACTTTAATACAATGAGGCATTAATCAGGGGTCTTATTCAGAGGATAGGCAGGTGGGAGTGGATGCAGGGGACAGGGATGTAAAAATGATTTAAAAATGATTATGAATTTTGGTTTAACTTTGGGCTAATTATTGCTCAATAAATCATGTGCTCATTATTTGGCCAAAATAAAACTCTTGTGCTATTTTTATAAAAAAAAATATTGTGTAGATTCCACTACTGTGTAAATAGGTCCTCCAGTTACATTTGTGTATTCAGTGTATTTTTGAAAATGATTCTGAATCTTGCAAAAGGATCAAATTGAACTGAATTATGGCGAAATTTGCAATTTCAGGATGCACTAAATAGTTTCATGAGGAATTGTACTCAGATTGAATGATGGTGAAATTGGACCTTTCATAATGCACTGAACCATTTCCTTAGGAGCTGTAATCAAATTAATTCACATCAAATTAATTTGAGATTAAAATTTGAGATTTTTTGATATAATTCATTGTTTTTGTATCAAATTCAAATTATGGTTAAATGTATGGATCATTCCCTAAAGAAGTGTAATTAAATTTAAATGAGTTGAATGAAATCATGGTTGAATTTGTTATTTTGTGATGTTGTATATCATTACTTAGAGAATTGCAATCGTATTGATGATATTTTGTGATGTTCTGGATCGTTTCCTGAAGAATCATAATCAAATAGATTCAAATCACGGTTAAATTTGAGATTGCATGATGATTCAAACTGCTTCCTAAAGAATTGGAATCAAATAATTTTGAGTCCTGGTACATTTGCCCAAAACAACACAACCAACACAAACCCAGCATAACCCAGAACATCCAACCCTGAGTGCATCCAAATACATTTGAAACAGGCACATAATCTGTTTAGACACAGAACTCATGACTCTGTCCTGTGTGAGTAACAAGGACATGAAAATGAATCTGAAATATTCAGGCTTCTAAACAAAACACAAACTCAAAACTCATTCATACTCATACAGCATAAACACACACAGAAACTTTCCTCTGTGCTGATAAACATCTCAGTAATCCTCAGCTCGAGGAGCAACAAGTGCTTATCATGGATTTTCTTCATAAAGTGACAAGCTAATTAAGGCGCAGAGCAGGGCTGTGTTTGCAGAGGAACATGTAGCCTTGATAAAATCAGCACAGCTAATGAAGTCCACAGAAAAGCCTGTCAGAAACACCTCCCTCCACAGCTCCGGCGTAAAATCCCCCTCTACTGCGACTGCCCCTGCAAAATAACCCTGCCGGCCCGCCAAGTGGGGACTGAGTACTAAAATAGAGAGCTAAAAGATTAAAAAAGGAAGAAAGCGAAAGGGAAATGAGGGGATGTCAGTGCGAAAGATTTCCAATGCAATTAATGCACTGTTACACGGCGCGCATGAAGTCGGAGGCCTGGTTGGATTTATGAGTATTGATTTTCGGGCGGTTCAGACGAGGGTCATGCCGACACTTACTTTAACAGCAGAGACAGAACATGAGCTTAGAAGACAAGGAGAACTTATACTTCACCCTTCAGAGCACTATGGCTAAAGTCAGGCCTTTAACTCTTGGCAGTCAAGATCATCATTTTAAATGAGATTAGAAAGTAACATTGCTAGTTATATAATTGTGTTCTCTGTCCCTCTCTGCACCTTTGAAAAGAGCAGAGAGGGAACAGAGAGAGAGAAGACTGAGAGCTTGTTGCTCTGCCTCTCTGTCACTGCCCCCACCCCCCATCTTGGCCGCCTGGATCAAACGTAAGGTTTAGTCTAGTAGCCTAGCTGTGAACAGGAGGTGGTGTCCGGGAAGCGGGGCCTTGGGACATGCACGCCATCCACCACTCCCCCCTGCAGTTCACCTTCTCTCCCTGCTGTCCTCGCTCGGGGTTCGGGCCGTGCCTTTCTGCCAGCTCTTGTGGCAGTTATCAGGGCCCGGGGGACGGGCGTAAGGCACAATCATGTAACACATTTACATTTAATTTACATTCTGTATGGTTTAAATGTGCACTTCCGACTTTTTCTGTTGATTTTGATATCAAAGGCAAGACTGTACAACGTTACCACATACAACTGTTAATGTTCCACCAAATTCTGCGGAAGCATTTCACACCCTCCACAAAAAACGGCAATGCTGAGACGAAACACACATCACAACTGCAGCTTTCTTAATATTAAACATCCTGTATAACTGCCACAATAAAAAGTAGCTTTTTATTAAATACAATAAAACACTTTTATTAAAGTTGACTTTCTTGCACTCCTACAAAGATGAAAATCAAGATTAGAAATATGTATTTCATCAACATTATATATAGTGCAACTGAGGGACCTCCTCAAACACATGGAAATGGCATTTTATGCTACTGTGAAAACATGTTAAACAAGTATATGATAATATATATTAAATAAAAATGTATTAAACATTTATGCTGCTTTCACATATTTGCTTTAAAAAACCACCATTCCACACCTCATAGCAGTATGTGGCTGACGGTGGCATGAAGCCATGCAAACATTGCCATGGTGACCATGGTGCCAGTGAAAATAGATGATTATCAGAGAAGAGCTTTAGCAGTGTAGATATTTATTTAAGGTGAAAATGGCAAGAGTCGCTCTATACTCTTTTTTTGTTGTACAACATTGACTTCCTATGGAATTCAACAATGAGATGTTTGGCGTCCGTGGCTCCCAAAAAATCAGCATCCAGTTTATTCCACTGCTGTGGTCAATGGCAAAGGTTGGTAGCTGCGGTCAGCTGTTGTGCTGCGCCTCTATTGAAAACAATAGTATATCCAGTTTGCCATCATCCTTCTACTGCAACCGTGAACATAGCATTAGTATCCAGATATCAGTAAGCATTCTCTAAAGACACAGCAGGCTCTCAGGGTTCCCTACTGGTCAAACATCTCCTCTTCTACTTACAAGCACAAATGTGGTATAGATTTCGATCAGGTTAGAATCTGCACTTTCCACATTCTGCTGGTTTCAGTTAAATAATTGATATGAAATTACAACATGCTTTTACTAGAGCGACGATCAATAACCGTGATGTTTGATATCTACCTCCCTGCAAAGCCCAATTCTAATCTAGCAGATCTGATCAATACCTTCAGAAATCCCTGATTAGTAAGGTCACAAATGGACTACAGTCTGTAACTCTACACCTATACAGTGCACCTATAAGGTAGCTTTTTCTGATAAAGGGGATGATTGGATGGATTTTATTGTGTTTATCTCTAACACCTGCCTGAGCTAATGAAACGTTTGGCAAACATCTGACTTTTCCTGGACAAAATGTGCCCCAAAATCTGCAAAACATGTCCACCCAAGGAGTGAGATTGAGAACCAGCAAATGAAAAGATCAGATGCAGGATCCCTGCCTGATAAGAGATTATACAGATCCAAATATAATTCTTATAATTACTGTAGCAGAAATTTCAAACTCCTTTCTTGAGACTCGTCAATGAACAATCACATTGTATTAGGTGCGTGAACAGCCTGAAAACTCGTCACAGTGCAGTGCTGCTGCTGAAGATTCCTGCCATACAAATTGAAGGCTAGAGCCAAAGATGGTTCTTCCACATTAGCTAAGGAGAGATGCTCAAACACGCTCTGTTTTCCGGGTGGACAGAAGCTAATGAACTGAGTAGCCTCTCAGCGCACATGAATGACTCTCTATTCACCATGATAGAAGACTTCAGAATGGGAAATGGTAAGGTAGTGAAGTTTTCTTTGCCGTAGAAATTGAGGGACCTGCAGTTCTAGAAAGCTGATTTGGAACAGACGTCTGCTATCCGACTCAAGTCTGACGGGGTGCAACCTGGTTGGGCCAGGTTCAGGGTGAGTTTGTTTTCTACAGAGTTACTCTTTATGTGATATGTACTATTATATATATATATATATATATATATATATATATATATATATATATATATACACTACTATGTAGAAGATGCTTTTATTTGAGGGAATATGCCTACCTTGGGCATTCTGTCCATTTTGGGCACAATTTGTTTACCCCAAGTGAAAATGTTAAACTATTTTTTCTATAAAATGCTTGAGTCGCAAAGTCTGGAGTATGGGACATTTCATGCATGTGCAGATGTCTACTTTGGAATAATGGCTGCTGTCGAAAGAACAATACTAATAAAACAACAAGGTACATGAATCAAAATGTGTCTCAGTACATTAGTTCAACTGAGAATTAGATTTGAGTTCAACATTTGGAGTTCAACAGAAACATTTTACAGACAAAAAAGAGCAAAAAGTTTTGAAATCAAGTGTCCAGTGAGTGGAAACATAAGGTGGGTGTTTTTAATAAAGTGGTCAGTGAGTGGAAGTACAAGGCAGGTGTTTCTAATAAAGTGGTCACTACATGGAAGTACAAGGTAGGGGTTTCTAATAAAGTGGCCAATGAGTTAAGAATAAGGAAGGTGTTTCTAATAGAGTAGCCAGTAAGTGGAAGTACAAAGTAGGTGTTTCTAATAAAGTGGCCAGTGAGTGGCAGTAAAAGGTAGGGGTTTCTAATAAAGTGGCCAGTGGGTGGAAGTATAATGTTGGTGTTTCTAACAAAGAGGCCAGTGAGTGGAAGCACTAGTTAGGTGTTTCTAATGAAGTGGCCAAAGAGTCTAGGTACAACGTAGGTATTTCTAATAAAGTGGCCAGAGAGTTGAAGTATAAATAGATAGAAAAGTGTAAAGTAGCCACTGAGCCGAAGTGCAAGGCAGGTGTTTCTAATAAAGTGGCCAGAGGGTGTAAGTACAAAAAGGGGGTTTTAATAAAGTGGCCAGATAGAAAAGCCTTGAACTGATTTAGGGGAATACCCAACCTTCAGCCTGATAACCGTGCTTTTCAGGACTTCAGGATCTTCCTCTTGTTCTATAGTGATCACCAATGAAGACTAGGTCAGGAGAAACTCCATAAGACTACAAGGAGGGACCGAGACTCAAAAGAGAAACCCATCTTCCTCTAGGCTGCACCTGATAGAGCAGTTAGGAGCCATAGGACATGTAGGACATGTTTTCAGAGAAGATTAAACAGAAGGAATCATGCAGGAAGACACACCAGAGACTGTCAAAGATTTAAATCTGGACATCAACCATTAGTGTGTTTGTTTGGTTTGCTTTCTTCTGTAATGTGAAATATTTTTTACAAATAATTCACAATATCACAAATAATTACAAATGTGATTTTGATTTTTCTTAATAAACCTGATTAGGCTTTATTGTAGTCAGTTATTGAAAACCAACAAAGAAAACATCATCATTTGGATCAAAAACTTTGTCCCCAAACTGTCGACCTGATTGCCTTAATAAACACCTGTCCAACACAGTTAGGTGACAAACAGACCCTGAATATGTTCCAGCTGAAATATTTGAGCTGTGTCAGGGCTGATCCTTTCTCTATCAGCACCACATGAATATTAATAACTTTCCTCATTAATTTTGCATAGCTTTTGTCCATCAAGCTCCTCCATTGGCTCCCTTGGGTGCACTCATTATGATGCAGATCTAACAGAGGAACAGGAAGAGAGTGTTGGGGGGGGGTTGAAAAAACAGAAGTCTGACACACACACACACACACAAACACACACACACACACACACACACACACACTGACAGGTAGGTTTTAGATGATGTGATGAGTGAGCGCCTCTGAATCATCTGTCACTCAGAACAGTGAGATAATCCTCCAAACAGCAGAACACAGAACCCACAGGACTGAAAGCGAACAGAGGCATCATTCAACTCTTAACGTTTTAACTAGGGGCGCACCGATCTGGGAACTGCGGATCGATGTAGATATTTTTTGTTTTTCATGTACATATCTGCTGGTGCTGATTCAGAAACATTCATAAAATGTAGGTACTCCACCTGAATTGGCATGACAGAGAAATATAACATGTATTTTTGTAAGATTACAAATAGTGCGATCAATAACATGCAGATATTTTAATGTGGTAGCCTAGAGAACAATAACTATATCATGAAATATTGCTTTGAAATGTTTGACCAATTTAATATTTTGTCCAACACCAACATACAGTGTATTTTTTCAAGCAAATGCAGTCAGGTGCATATATATTTGGACACTGCCAAAGTTTTTGTTGTTTTAGCTGTCTACTACAGCATAGGGGAGTTGAAATGAAATTATATAAGAATATTGTGACAACATGCTGAAAAAAGGTCTTGTGAAGTCATAATTTCTACGACAAGCTTTGCTCTTTATTGAACAAACTGCAGAAACAGACACTCCAAATCCAGCCCAAACAGTGGGAAGGTCACCTGAAGCCATGCACTTCCACCCCATGGCAGACACAGTAACTAACTCAAATGCACCCACACCAAACACAAAATGACCCAGTAAACATATATAACATCAGTTTAATTAACAAACAACAACAATAAACAGCCCCTTTTTTAGAAAGGGTGTATGTATCCCATAAGCCTCTTTTTATGCCATTTTTGTATGCATGCTTGAGAGATCCAATGGGAGTGCAGCCACTGGCAGAATGCCACAATATTATTAAGAGAATATGAGCTCAAAATGCACACTTTCATCTTTAATTTGAGGGTATTTACATTCAAATTGTGTGAACAGTGTAGCTGTTAACAATAACTTTGTTGACATCCAAATATTTATGGATCTCACTATATCTACTGATACTGATATGATTCTGAGATCACATTCTTAGTTTTAAACCTTAAAGCAGTGTAGTTGCAATGTTATAAAATAGCATACCATATACACTACTCTCTCTCTCTCTCTCTCTCTCTCTCTCTGTCTGTTAGACAGGAAATTAGAATCACTGTAAAAGGGAGCAGGGTCACTGTGGGTCATCTGAACACACACACACACACACACACACACACACACACACACACACACACAGCACTCTGATAAGAACCCGAAAGAAAATCCAACAGATGCAGCTACACAAATGATTATCCATCTGCAGAATCATGATGGAAAATCTGTGCAGCTCAAAAGAAAAAGGTTAAGTTGCTGTAACATTTACACAGGAATCAACACAGCAGCGTATTATACGCCAAACTGCAGCATGCAGCTCTCAGCTCACTCACACTTCAGCCTGATTTCCTCCTTCAGTGTTTTAACTTCAGTCAGTACATTAACACAGCTGCTTTACCTCTTACATTCTACTGAACTGTAAATAATGAGGGTACAGAATGGAACAGATTTCTCTTTCTGTTGTCTCTTTCTGTCTGTTTTCTTTTTCTCTGCAATTTATGTCTGTTTTCTCTCTATCTGCCTTTCTCTTTTTCTGTTTTCTCTCTCTTTCTCTCTCTGTTTTCTATCTTTATCCCCCTCCTTTCTCTGTCGCTCTTTAATTCTCTCTCTCTCTCTCTCTCTCTCTCTCTCTCTCTCTCTCTCTCTCTCTCTCTCTCTCTCTCTCTCAGCTTTTCTCTGATTAAATTCATTCTCCTGAACCTGGTGGGATGCAGGAAGCTGCTGCCGTTGCCATGGTGAAAGAATGCATTGCTAGGAGTGTGGATGTATTAAAGTGCAAACCGCATAGATGTCAGGAAAAAAAGAAGATAAAGAGATGCGTCTCGGTAAAGAGATGATAAAGAACGGATTTGTTCTGTAAGGAAACCATAAAAACAGAAGAAACACACCTGTAACAGTCTGAGATACGCTGAAGATTCTGAACCTAACTGACTCCACCAGCCATTAAAACACATTCAGCAGGCAGAAATGCTCTCATAAATACTGTACATGGAATGCAAGAATACTTTTATACACAACAAACAGGTAAATGTAGTCTGTGTATCTGCAAATATGTTGCTTCCAGTGATGCACTTTTTCGTGACTGTTAATGAAGCCTTGAAAAGTAAAATTCTTCTTTGTAAAACAGTTTAACTGAAATGGAAATCCAGATTCTTTTCTACCTGTAACTGTTTTCATTTTAAAGTCATGAGCACAATAGGAGATGCTCACCGAGCTCTGCGCTAATCCTTCTTCAGGGAAAAAAGAAACTAATCTAATTAATTTCATTTATCTCTTTCATCTGTGTCCTAATAAAGACTGAATAATTCATTCACTCTGTGCGAGTAACAAAGCATCAGAGAGGAAATGAAGTCTTCCACAATTAACTCACAACTACAACCATCAGAGTGAACTCACACAGAGCCACTTTAAGAGAGAGTTTATTGAAAAAGCATTACTTTCCTCAAAATGTAGTTGACCAGCCAAGATGTGTTTGCTGTCTGAAGTTTCCTTTTGGACAGAAGTCTGACTTAAATATAGCTCCTGGTACTATTTGAGCTTTGCTAACATACTTTAGGTCCATGTTTGTATATGACAATATGTCATATAGTGTCAGAAAGCACATCACTGAGATTACTTACCTCGGTTTGAGGAATGTTTGATTTGATTAATTGGGATGGTATATGCTTCCATTACTTGTTAGCTATACTAGCAAACTTCAGACACCTGACTGACCGGCTACAATTGGAACAAGGAAGGAATCTTGGAAACTTGGAGTTGTTCTGAAAACCTGTAAATTGTAGACACCAAAAACACAAATCAGTTTAGAATGCATGCTGTGACTGGAGTAATGAGATATATTATGTGTTTCTGATTAATCAGATTAATCAGTTAGCATTGGGGCTTATCTGATTTTGTGTTTTCGGAACGTTTACAAGCATAAGAGGATTATCTACTCATTGTTTCTGGGTTTGTTTTTCTGTCTCCTGGGGCTTGCTGGAACACAGCAGCCTAAAACTTTACTGACATATCCACTATGGGGGGTAATCTAAAGGGGGTGAGGGGACACAACCCCGGCCCCCAATGCTGAAAAAACAAAACAAAAAAAAACAAAACAAAAAACTTGCATCCCCCCAGTATGAGGCTAAAATCTAAAATATGATAGAAAGCAAAAACAACAAGCATTATAGGGCAGAGGAGAGTAACGTTTGCTCTAACAGGTGCAATAACACCTTTAGAGGGCAGCTGTGAGTAATGTTTGTTCTAACAGATCTCACCTTTAGAAGGCAGTTGGGAGTAACGTTTGTTCGAACAGGTGCAATAACACCTTTAGAGGGCAGCGGTTTGTACTGTTTGTTCTAACAGGTGCAACGACACCTTTGGAGGGCAGTGGAGACTAACGATTTTTTTATGAAGTGCAATAACACTTTTTTAGAGCAGTGGAGAGTAAAGTTTGTTCTAACAGGTGCATTAACTCATTCAGAGGGCAGCGGTGGGTAATGCCAGTCGTAACAGGTGCAATAACACCTTAAAAAAGGAGGAAGTGTAATATCTGACAGGTTAACCTAGAGGAAGCCTAGCTTGGTACATCAGTGCTGTACCTACTTCTTTGCTTTGCCAGTAGCCAGGTCCATATAACAATAAGGTGCAAATATCCCAGACAAAGGATTCATGGGATTGGTAGCATCCCTAGTTTTGCCCTTGCACTAGCTTCCACAGCAAGGCAGAAACTATGGCATTATGCAGGCAACAGACTGGCACAGCAGGCAGTAGCTGCATCCTTGCCCTGGCAAAGCAGGGCAGAAACATCTGCTTTGCCCTGGAACTTTCTACACAGCAGGGCAGTACCTACATCTCTGCTCTGCTACTAGCCCATTACAGCAGGGCAGTACCTACATCTATGATCCTTCATTAGCCTGTTACAGTAGCGCAGTACCTACGTCTATAATCTGCCATTAGCCTGGCACAGCCGGGAAGTACCTACATCTCTGCTCTGGCAGCAGCCTGGCACTAAACTGGCACAGTGGCAGTAGGGTGGCCATCAGATTAAAGGCATTTTTAGTTTTGCCCTGACACTTGCCTGGCACACAAGAGCAGTACCTATGATTTTGCATAGCACAGCATGATCATCACCTGTGGGCAGTAGGATGACCATCAGGCTTCTGCTCTTCGCCTACAGATTAATGACATTTTCAGCAGAAGGACAGAGCTGCAGCCTCAGGGAAGGAACGAGTCGAGAGAGTGGAATTTACAGTTAAAGATATCACAACTATAATATTACATATTCCACTGTGTCTGCTGGAGATACGGCAGAAACCTTCAGGGGAAAGAATGGTGGAAACTGAAGCTTTGGCTCCTAGAAGAGAGACTTCAACCATCTGCAGGTTTGGAGAATGTCATCTTCTCTGTTTATGGTGCAGATTTCTTTTGCTCACATACGCTTTCCGTGAAAAGAGAGACAGTGCAGTTTCAGACGGTGTCACTGAAATGCTGGAGTGTGAAAATGCAGAGAGGATGAATCAGCAACACATTTCAGCCTCAGCGTCTTTTCTGACATTCAAGACATCTCTCCAATACATTCGTTATCCAGGATGCGAGAACGCTGTGTGTGTGTGTGTGTGTGTGTGTGCGTGTGTGTGACAGGTTTCGCTGTTGTGAGCTGCTTCATCGCCTTCAGGTGTCAGCATCCATCTGCCAGGCCTGGTGACGGCCATGACGATTCTCCTCCCACTTCCATGACAACAAGCCAAACTTCAGCAGTAACCTTGATTAACCCCCTGTTATTTTTTGCTGTACTATCTAAAGGCAATGATATATTTACAAGTACATTTGAGTATTTGCTAATTGTTTTTAATTAATCATGTGTTAATTAATTGTTTGTAAAATGTAAATTAATCCTTAGATGTTGTTGCTTTGCTATATGTTCAGTTTACATTACATGAGTACATATAATTGCAAATGTATCTAATACATTACATTAACATGACATATTAAGGCGAAATGCTGAATGATCGTAACGAGTAGAGATGCTTCCACACAGGTTACGTGCACAACGCAATTAAACAATTAACATCCTACCATATTCTGTAAATGCTGAACAGGCCCAGCTAACCTCGATTTTGGATCAAGATGGCATAATTAAAAGCTCTAAGGCTATGTTCATAGTACAACCCTTACTGCTCAATTTTGTTTTTTTGCTCAGATACAATCTTTGTAACTTGACGGGTCACAATCGTGTAGGTAACTGACTCAACTCAGTCATTAATGTGAATGAATCTGTGTCCTAAAATGCATGCATACATCCTAATCAGTAACGTTTTAAAACTCATTATAACACAGATCTGATTTTTTAGAGCTGTGTGAACACACAAATCTGATCATTCTGAATCAGATCTGGGCCACTTTCATAAATGGTACTACATTACCCGATGCATATCAGGGCAACCTCAATAAGAACAGTCAGATCAAAATGTAATTTTTGTTTTTTTTTCCAGCAAATTACATTTCCATTCAGTTTACTTTCTGTATGGGGCCGTGTGCTTTTTTCTGTTCATTTCAACATCATTTTTTTTCTTTCTTTTTGCAAAACAAGACTGTACAAACAACAATAAGAAACGTTTATGCAATTCATACCTTAATAAAAAATCTCCTCTTTTACCTACAAACACAAATGTGGTTTGGATTGAAAGTTTAGAATTTCTCCACTCTATCAGTGAGCTAGGAAATAATTCATATAAAATTACAGCATGATTTTGTTATCACAGACAAAAACTGCGACTTCTAATGTCAAACTGACTCTCTCTCTCCCTCTCTCTCTCTCTAACTGTACCTCTCTCACTCCACTTCCATCCCTCTGGCAGAACAGGGAGATGCTCTGATGTTTAATCTACAATTAGTCGTGCCACAAATTGATTGCTGAGGGAAAAAAGAGCGAGTCTGGAATGAGCTTAGAAAATTGACATCATTATCACACGTCTGTAAGACGGGGGGAGAAAAAAGCGATGGAGAATTCATTCTGTTCCTTTTGTGGATGAACATGGCAGAGTGTCCTCAGGAACCGTCTGAACTACGAGGAAAAGATGAACCGCAATATGGGTGCAATTAGAGATCGCTGCGGAGAGAAATATGTGTTTGATTATGGTGTAATTACACGATTTGTAGCAGAATGGATTGTGGGACATTAAAGAGCTATTGCACATAGAACAGCCCTGTCCAGACTGAGCTTATTAACGTGGGAAGAAGGTGGAGTCGGTGTGTACTGACCTTCAAAAACATGAATGAAATCACAAATAAGCATGTTGTTTGTTACAGTGTATGATCAGGCGGTTATGCCACAATTGACTTTTTCAAAATACTAGTTTTGATTTTATCACAGACTTTAATTGTTACTTTATATGATTATCAATATTGATATACACTGACTGGTCACTTCATTAAGTACATCTACCTTATATCTACAATCATCGTCTGTTTTATCAGCTCCACGTATCATATTGGTCACTGCAGTACTGAGAATGATCCACCACACAAGCAATACCTGCTCTGTAGTGGGCCTGTGGGGGTCCTGACCATTGAAGAACAGGGTAAAAGGGGGCTAACAAAGTATGCAGAGCAACAGATGGACGACAGTCTGTGATAGTAGAACTACAACGTGCGCCTGTATGATAAGTGGAGCTGATAAAACGGACAATGAGTGATTGTGTAAAATGGAAAATGAGTTATTGCTAATGGAGTGGCCGGTTAGTATGGATTGCATTTCTATTACAGTTATTATTGCTGTGATGATATTCGTTGTGACAGCCATTATTTATATTGTAATTAAGATTATAGCCATCATATCTCTTGCACGTCATCGTTATGTATACCCTTTTAACACTATTAGCTATCATTTCTGCTTGCTTCTCCCGTGTCAACTTCACCCTAGTGAATAAAAAAAGTTATTTTTTTTAATACTATGAGTTAATTTTCCTGCATGAACCAGTGGTATTTTATTTAGAACCTGTTTTAGTCAAGTGTTCAACCTGAATACCTCTAAAACATACTACAGCAGCCTTCGTCAGGTTTCTCCATACTCAAAAATGTTCCACAGAACATTTTTAAATTAAAACTTTGCAACCTCCGACAGCTCTTTTGCAGCTCAGTCATTCTAAACAAGACAATGCATCTATTTTGGTACACTTTTCAGCATAGTTAGATAATAATCATGCAAGGTAGTGAAGGCAACCTCCTAGCCAAGTGCAGCTGCAGTGCACACTACACACTGCAACAGTGTGAAACATCTTAATACAAATTGGTATGTTTCAGTCAAGCAACCATGTGAAATAACAGTATAAATTTACGAACAAAACAAAAATAAATATATAAATGTTGGAGAAGCATCTCAGATGGCTCCTCATGAGAAAACACCAAGAGTGTCTAAAGCTGCATCAGGACAAATTAAGCTATGGAAGCATCTAAAACAGAAGCTAGTATGGATTTGTTCTGTCATTTTTGGTCTCTTTTGGTCGCTTGGAGGAAAGCGCCAATCGCCAGATCTGTTACGTCAGGCTAACAGACGCCTGTGCTGACTAGCATCGCGTTGAGTGATGGGGGAGAAGGAGGGGCCATCCTACCCACCCAGAGCGAGGCCAATTGTGCTCTCTCGGACTCCTGGCCACGGATGGCTGTAGCATCACCAGGGATCGAACTCGGGAGCAAGAGAGTCTTGCCTTGAGCTCTGGTGTGCGAACTATGGGAGATAAGAGCTGCATATTCCAAAACATCCTGCACATATCCCATATAAATGGAAAGCAATGGAAAGAATTTCTTAAAACAGTGCTGGGCAAAAACTGATCACTTTTTATTTTAGTAATAGTTTTCATTAACTGCAATAACCCTGCCCAGTGCTTTTGAAGGGCACTGTGTATTATGCAAGTTCTGTTGTAGGGTCTAAACTTTTGACTTGTTTCTAAATCCATAGTCATGAAGTACACAGTGCATGCAAAGTTAGCATGTAAAGGTTGTGTCGGGTAAAGGGTCTGCTGGGTAACGGAGCTTATTTGAAAGGGTCTAAAGCTTTGGGAAGGAGGGACCACAGTCCTGCCAAAAAATCTCCCCTAATCCCTCCTGTCATAATTATAGGACTATAGGATGGAGGGAGTTTGGGGTTGTCATGGTAAATTGTCGAGTCAGGCTGCTGGAAGAAGTCGAGCTCGGCTCAGCCATGCTTTATTCTCAACTCTGCTGGAGTTCGTGGGGGTTTGTTGAAGTTTGCTGAGGTTTGTCAGGGTTTGCGGAGATAAATCACTGGTCCTGAAAGAGCAGCTTCAGCTTCAGCAGTGTCTTATGTAAGAGGCCACTGAGGATCAGGAACTTCACTGTGAGCCGTTGAGAAAAACAACAAGAGAAAATCGGCTTGAACATGCATACAAATGACAAAGCAAGTGAATGAGTGACACTCGGTCCCTCGGTGGGTCTGTTCCTGCTGTTCTCTTTCTCTCTGTTCTGTCTGTCCTTTACTTTGTGTCTATTCTGTCTCATTCTCTGTCTCATGTTCGTCTCTCCCCTCTTTTTTTTTCTCTGTCTGTTATTCTTTGTTTTTTCATCTTTTTCAAGCTGTTTCTTTCTGTCTCTGCCCTCTACTTTGCATAAGGACAGTCTTGCACTTCTCCCTGGCTTAACTTTTCCTCGAAGCTATTTCCAAAGTGCTCACATATGCAAGAAGTTTTGTCTCAAACCTCAAGAGCCCGAACAATCCTCATTCTTGTTGGGAGAACATTATCTGTAGACTGTCAGAAAATCTAAAACTGCTGTCAGCACCTCCTTATTGTACTTCATTGCATGCCTCAATGGACAAGCCACATTTGTCCACTGAGACATGCCAGGAAAAGATGTATTTGGCTCTCCAGTGTGAGTTAAATTACAGAAGAGGTTCTAACATCATCAATCTTCAGTAAACATCATCATTCTCCAGCAAACACTGTCATGCTTCGCCAAATACCACCTTCTCCAGCAAGCATCATCATTCTCCATCAAACACGATAATTCAGCAACATTCTTCACCAAACATCCTTCATTCTCCATTACACTCCATCATTTTTCACCAAACACCATCACTGTTTCCAAAATACTACAATACCACCATACAGCATCATTCTTTACCAGACACCATCATTTTCCTACAAACACCATCATTTTCTACCAGGGGTATGAAGAATACTGAAAATTCTGAACTGAAAGTTAAGAGAAATGTGGTGATAATTTACTTGAGTAAAATTAAAAGTATTAATAAAGTAAATTACTCAAGAAACGTTATGCTGTAAGGATAAATATGTTGTTTACTGAAAAACTATTTGAGTAATAACTTTGAGTTACTTTTTTGTACATCCCAATTTGAACATTTATTAAAGCTGGCTTGCCTAGATCACTGGAAATAATCTGGACAAACAAAACTAAAGCATAACATTACATGATAAAAGAGTCCTGAGACCTAATCACATTTCACTAGGCCATATCTTTCTGTGCACTGTATAGAGAACAAGGTTTGTATTAAACAATCATTCTCTACCAAACACCAACACTCTCAACAAAACACCAACATTTTTCAAAAAATACCAACATTCTTCCAAAACACCATCATTCAAATGACAGGCTTATCCAACAAATACCATCCTTCTCCACTATACACCAAGATTCTCTACCAAACTTCGTTAATTTCCACTTAACAAACCTTCTCCATGAAATACCACCATTCCCCACCAAACACCATTGTGTTTACACCATAATTCTCTAACAAACCCTATCATTTTCCATGAAACACCATCATTCATCACCGGACACAAGCATTCTTCACCAAACACCATCATTTTTATGTTCTCAACAGGCTTTATAGTTGAAGAAAAAGGAAGTCATATGAATGAGCCGGAATGAGAGAGCATGTTGGACTGCCAGCAGTCACACAGGTTAAGCACATAGCTGATGATTGTCAAAATACTGAAATATTGAATATTGAACAAAATGCAGAATATTTAAGCATACAGCTTCTTAGTTCAGAAATCACTGTGCTGCTTTTTCCCCTTTCTGCTTCTGCTTTAAGCTCACTCCATGACTCCACACGAACTGCGATCTTATGAAACAGGGCAGAAGTTTCCACAGCAACAGAGGAACGAGGTATGGACAAGTAGTGCCTATCAACAGATCTAAAATAAAACTTACAACAAAATAGACCCCCTCATCCTTCAGCTCTGGCTACAACTACACAGGGCTTTGCTGGAACTTTGTCTGCCTCCACTTTTTAACAAGCTCCCCCGAAAATCGCCCAAGGCAGTAAACCCTGCCACGCTCACGCTCTCACTGAAGCTGCGCGAGTCGCATTGAAAGCGACAGACTGATCTCTCGCAGACTAAAAACACTTCCATTTGATGCTAAGCAAATGTTCCTGGTTATCAGTGATAGCGGTGTTTACTCTTTGATGAGATCATGGCTGGCAAAACATTCTTTAATTGTGAAGGTGGCTGTCTAGAACACACTAAATAATTAATAAAATGCAGAAAGGCACAGCCAATGATTCTAGCAATAGAATTTTTTTCATGTTTAATCTTTCGTAATGCAAAGGTGCAATTAGAGATCATAATACCACATTTTCTTTTCCATCATTGAGACCTGATCCAAATTTTTTTCTTCAGAAAATACAAAACTTTTAAATTCATTGTTTTCTATAATGTATATATATATATATATATATATATATATATATATATATATATGCATTTATCGCACTCAAAATATTTAAACATTATACTGTCTCACCCTAACAGTTATCACATGATATTGTCACGTTATAACAAAAGGGGCCTGGGATGCATCGTGTAATCCTAAAAAGAGGTTTTATGCCGCAATATAAGACTAAAAGTTACTAAAAATTACTTGAGAAATCAGAAAACACATCAATTTAGACACATTATTGCTCTTAGAAGCTCAGAGTAATTTCTAACATGAGCAATAACCCCTTTAGAGGGCAGTGGTGAGTAATGTTTGTTTACTTGGGCTCAAGCTATTTTTGCTCTTAGCTAGAAATTCCTGTCTGTCAGTTGAAGCTAATGTTAGTGAGAAGCCTTGGATACACTACACGACTTTCACCATCCGACTGGTTTTGGGGCGACTGAAATATTAGGGATCACACACTACTCAGCTTTTAAGCTGCTGCTGAACTGAACGGAACTCACCAAACTCACGCAAACTCTCACGTTCTCCCATTACTAGGAGACCCAATAAACAAACGTGGGGCTGCTCACTGCTGCTGCTTATTCCTCAGCTGTTTTCACACAGTAAAGAGGCAGCAGTTAAACATATTTAAGTGAGGTTCATTGATTGATCATTTCATTGACTGTTGCAGGACCCTGTGCAGATTACACTACTAGATCACGCTCAGAGTCAGGTCAAAAGTGTTGATATACTCCAACTGGTCTGAAAAGCAATTGGGAGGCAAAAAATCTGTGTCTGCGCCCCTCACACACTACTCGATTCTCTCTCCAACTGTTGACTCAGACTGACCCAAAAATCTGCAGACTGGGGCCAACTAGCACAGACTCGGCCAGACTGAGAATCGGGGCTAAAATCGGGGTAAAAGTCGTGTAGTGTAACCCCAGCTTTAGAGAAACACTGCTGAATTCTTTACTCTTCCAGGTGAGGATAAAGTCACCAACCACTATTACGTCACTACTAAGTGCACAAGAATGGGAACTAGAATGGTGTGTTGATGTGTCGATTGCAAGTTTTGAATTATCATTTAGCAAAAATTTTCTATGGTAACATTCCCATTTTCATTCCTCCAAATCCTGAACAACAGTTACATCTATGCATGACAGTATAGGGATTGTTTCACTGAGCCATTATTATAGGATACAGCACTGTTCTATTAGCTTTGGTTAAATATGCTGCCTCTGTCCTCCCCTGAGAAGAGTTATGGCTTAAAGAGTTTTCACCCTGAGACTTCTCCCAGACTTGAGTAGCTGAAGAGAACACTCTTCTACAGCTCACATTATCTCTGAGATTTAATTAACTTCCTCCTGTGTGGACTGCCTGACCTTTCCGCATGTCAAACTAAACCCATAATCACAGCACAGCTAAAGACACTGACCACACTAAAGTCCATTCTATTTTTCTTTAGCTTTAGGAGATAACCACAAAGAGCTGTAGACTTTGCCTGACTTCTGTGTTACTGTATAAAAAGTCTTGGATGTTAAACTCAGCGCTGATTTCCCAGGAATGAATCAGAATCAAGTCCTTTAAGGATGTTATACACCAAACATGAATAAATGACAAGAAATGCTGAATATTCTGCAGCAATTTTATCACCAAAACTCTGCACACAAAGAATAAACAGGTAGAATGCGTTGAAGTGACAGACACTCCTCACGAAACATTGAGCTGGCAGTTTTCAATTTAGATTATTTCAATCATGAGCTGAATCTTAATCAGTGCTTTCCCATATAGTTCTGATGTTCATAGCTCAGTCTAAGAGGTTTTTGGAAATTCTAAAACTAGTGTTGTAGTCAAGACCACGAGAGGCAAGTCCAATTCAAGGCCGAGACCCTGACACACTGACTTTGAGTCAATACCAAGAATTTATAGCTGTGAAATCAGAGTGAAGACAGATTTTATAATATACTTTGAATAAAATTCAGCAATACACAGCCTAAAAATATTATCAATTATTATTGTATTATAGTCTTGGTCCAACTTCACACAGTAACATTTAGAAGAAAAAAGATGCTTCTTCTCTAAAATCAACTGAATATAAACCAAACACTGTTATTATAAAATGAAAACATTCTGATTTACCCAGTTAAGCCACTATGGTAAAGATTCAATTCAACTCTCAACCAGCAGCAAACAGCTTTTACTTAAACATGTAGAGCAAACTCAAATAACCTGGGGGCCACAAGCCAGGTGGTGCTAAGAGGTGCCTGTAGAAAAAATGTAGGGACAAATTGTCCCAGATGGTTTTCTAGGTATGAATTTTGCCTACATATATACACCCCTTTAAGCGCATCTCAGTCAATGCTTTGCAAGTTTTCATCTGTCACCACAAAGCATTTCTACTACTTCTACTACTAATGACGATGATGATGATGATGGTTATTATTATTATTAGTAGTAGTATTGCAGTAGAATAAATACACAGATCTAATAAACATTTTGAGAGCCATGATGTACAAAAAGTAGTGTGTTATTATGTTTAATGGTTTGTTGATATTCAATAATGATAAGCAGAGCACAATTTCAGTCCACCTTACCCCGAGACAAGACCAAATGACGTTGAGCCCAAAACGTTTAACTTACGCTCTTGAGTCTGAGTACTGCAACACTAGCTAGTTATGAAACAGAAGGCAAATTAATTCTTTAAACACTTGACAACGCCTTCAATGTATGAATCTGATCTTTTTACTGAAGAACAAATAACATTTAAGATAAAAACATACAGATGTGCATTTGGGGACAAAATATGCATTATATCTATTATATAGAATAATTGTTATTATCAACCTCAAATGCAGATTGAATGAAATTCCTGACACCATCTTGTAAAGCTGGAAACTTAGGCTGAACTTTTGCTTTATAAAGTATGAGATTCATCTGAGAGTGAGACTGCAAGCCTGTTCAGCATCACCAAACATGAACACCTATTATAGCTCGATTGATTTTTTTTTCCCTTTTCTGGATTTATGTATTGATGCGTAATTTGAGGCTTTTGTATGAATGAATAGCCGTGAGAAAATGGGTTTCAATCAAAGCACCTGTTTGTTTGTGTTAGTTGGCAAATAAGAGTTTGAAGCCAGTTCAATACAACACAAACCACTGCATTTCATCAGAGAAAACATGCTGACTCATTCCGAGATCATTTAAAGGTCCTTTATAGTAGAAAATCAAAATTTTCTATTTTTTTTTTATTGGGTTTGATGTTGTATGTACCTGGCCTTGATTCTGATTATTGATTCTAATTTGAATCATGACACAGATTCTGAATCTTTTTCTACTCTTGAGTCTGATTCTAATCTTGATTTTAATTCAAATTCTGATCTCAATTCTGATCTTGATTCTGATTCTAATCCTGATCCTGATATGATTCTGATCATGATGTGGTTCTATTACAGACCTTCCGCTATGAAATCTGCTTTTCTTATTTTGATCCTGATTCTGAGTGTGATTCCGGTTCTCATCCTGGTTGTGATTCTGATTCCAATCCTGATCGATCCTGATTATTATTCTGATCCCGATATGGTTCTATTACTGACTTTACAATATAAAGTGTTTCTGATCTTGATCTTGATTCTAAATCTGATTCTGACTGTGACACTGATTCTGATTTTCATTCTTATCCTGATTGTGATCCTGATTCTTATCCTGATACTGATCTCGACTGTGAACCTTATTTTGATTTTGAGCGATTCTGATCCTGATGCTGACCCTGATGCTGATCTTGATCCTGATATGGTCCTATAAGTGACTTTACACTCTAAATCTGTCATTTGTCTATGTTTTTCCTGCTAAATGGAATCTGATAATAGTGAGAGTGGAACATTATTTCATCTCAGCAGGCCATGTGCTCTCCATCAGTGGAGGAATGTGAAGAACGCTGCTGCACCTGAGCCCCTGAGCTGCGCTGCTTTCTGTGCAGAAGAACCCTGCAGTTACTGAGTTGGGCTGCTTTTCAAAAAGGAATAACCCAATATCACAGCTGTTTTCCACACAGTATTATAGCACCATATAATCTGTCCTTTCCATTTAAGAGATGCTACACAGAAAGAATTATAGAGAAAACTCTGCAGTGGAAACCATCTGATGAGTCTGTCTGCTTTATCGGCTCTGTTTCTAAGCCAAACAGACGGGTAGAGCTTTCGGGTGACTTTATATTCTGTTAGTAGTAGAGAATAGTAGAGTACGGCCTACGTCTGAGAGGCACGCACCACAAAATATAGCGAAATCAACTGTTATAAGAGCACTTTCGGTTATTTCAAGACATTTTTACTTTGGGTAATTTTGTCTTATAATTATGTTTTCCAAGAATAAAACAATTTCACTACATGAAAGTACTTACAAGAAAAAGTAATGGTTGACATTTGGCTGCATTTATGATTATTTCACTTAGATTAGACATTTTTTGCAATGCAAGAAAAAACTACACTAAATGAATTACCTGATGTTTCAACTCTACACCCACAATTATTGTTACAAATTCATGCTGTCATTTTACATGAATTGTCTCTCATTAAAACAAGTGGAGAAATTGTGTTTGCAGATTGTGTTTGTAAGTAGAACAGGAGATATTTTATTATGATGTGAATTAATGAAAAGTTAATGATATACTGTATACTTTGACTTTTTGTCTTTTTGTCCATACAGAATGTAAATTGAGTGCAATTTATCATTTATTCTTGTGGTTAATGTTGAAAATGCACTTAATATAACTGCAATAATATGAATATTATAAGTTGGAGTTGACTAAAGGGATGCTAGGTAGTTAACACTAATACTACTAGCACACGTTAATTTTGTAATGTAATTCAAATGTGTAGCAAAACACCAATACTAACTTTAGTCCTCTAAGGATAGCTGTTCAACATGTTACTGTTTTACACAGTAAATTTCTTACATGCTGGAGGATTCTGCAAATGTTCATTCATAACATTCTTTTTCATTTAATTTAGGATCATTTAGGATGGGTTAATTAGGAATCATAACTGGTCTTGACCCCGTAACATTAAACCCCTCTGATCCGCCTGAACAAATTCACACTGACTCCAGATTAGATCTCTGCTAATGAGCAATTACTGAAACAGGCACATGCTTAAGTGTGTGAGACACAGCTTTCACTTGATTGCAATCAGAGGTCTAATATAAGAGCGGGAATAATTTTAAAATGTAAGGCTAAAATTTAAACAACACCTTTAGAGGGCGGCAGTGAGTACTGTTTATTTATTTAATGTTTGCTAATAACACCTTTAGAGGGCGGCAGTGAGTAATGTTTATTTATTTGATGTTTGCTAATAACACCTTTAGAGGGCAGCAGTGAGTAACGTTTATATATTTAATGTTTGCTAATAACACCTTTAGAGGGCGGCGGTGAGTAATGTTTGTTTAATTGATGTTTGTTAGTAACACCTTAAGACAGTAGAAACACAATTTAGTGAATTACCTATTGTTCCATATGAGAATAAGGTCACCAAGCATTTTTACATACATATTACATCGTGCACCACAATGGAAACTGGTATGTTATAATGATGTTTTGATGGCTATTTTTTGTAAAAAGTTCACAAAGGTGATTCTTCCTGTTGAAAAAAAAAGCACAGCTAAGGTGGTTTATGCTGATCTTGTGTTAGTGATCTGGAGGCTTAGCTGGCCATCCTGCATGATCATGCTGGTTGACCAGCACACAAGCATCCAAAACACAACGTTTGCTGGTGTTGCTGGTGACCATGTATACTGGTTGTTGTTATATTGGTGTTTCTAGCAGGTTGGTTAGCTAGGTAGCTCATACTAAAATGATCAGCACGCATGCTAGTACCCTTCCAAAGGAAAGTTTGATTCAATAGACAACACTAATATTACTAGCATGCATGCTAGCCCTTTTCCATTTCCAAACTAGAGTTTGCTAAGGGGATGCTAGTTACTTTGGTATACAACACTGTCATTATTAGTATGTATGCTAACACTGTCCTATTTCCAAACTAGAGTTTGCTAAGGGGAGGCATGCTCCCTAGATAGATAACACTAACCTTATTAGCATGTAGCACTTCTGCACACAGAGTGTGAAGAACTCTGATAGTAGGACATTAAAAACAGACATTAAAAACAAAAGAAAAACTGGACAGTAATGGTAAATTCACATTTTAATAACTTCACCATAAAGTAGCTGCTTAGCTGTTGTCAGTTTGGGATTGTTTTTATACGGTGTGAAATTTTGGAAACGGCCAGCTGTCAGGATTTTACAAGGTCAGATCTCTGCAAATGAGCAATTACTGAAACATCGGCAGATACTAAATTGTGTAAGGTACAGTTTTGGCTTGATAGCAATGCAAAGAAAGCAAAAAGAGAGAGAGAGAGAGAGAGAGAGAGAGAGAGAGAGAGAGAGAAAGAAACATAAATGAGGCATAAATACATAAAGAAACAGAGAAAGAGACAACATTGGTATCAACATCCTCTCATGGAGTAAATAAACCCAGAGTTGTTGACCCTCTTGTTCATGACTAGTGTGATGCTACACACTGCAGTGTTAGAGAGGCTAATTCTGTTAATTAGCGATAGGTCACTTGGGGTCAGGGACACACAGTCTAGAGCAGTGTGGAAGTGATTAGAATCTAAAGGAGACCAAATTGAAAAATCTCATCCAATTACCGTCCTGTAACACACACAGACAAGCTGCAGTGTCCCACAGGGCTTCATCAGTGCTGGGTAAAAAGGCCTGTCCTGCTTCTGTCAAGGACGAATGCTGCACTCCTAAAAACATATGGTTCTTCAAGGGTTACTTAGTAAATGGCAATGGTTCTATATAGCACCAAAAAGGGTTCTTCTATTGTTACAAGCTTGACATCGTAAAAATGGAAACACTTTTGGGTGCTATACAGAGCCCTTTTCAAAAAGGTTCTATGTAGAATCATATACAGCACATTCTCTATCAATCTAAAGAACACTTTCACTATGCAAAGATCCCTTAAGATGGTTCTTTGAGTGTTCATGGTTCTGTATAGAACCACTGTCATTGCTCATTTTTTGAAGAGTGTAGCTAATGCTCAGTGATGTTCAGTGATGTATAGCTGACGCATCTGTATACTACAGTGAAGCATCAGAAATATTTGGACACTTTTGTTTTCATTATTTAATATACTTCCAGTGCATATATCCACGTCAAATATAAAAATACAGACTGTCTTTTGACTTTTTACTTCTAAACATGAACAAAAAGGTATGTTTTTATGAGTATAAAGTGAAGTTGGAAAATTTAGATTTTTTAAATTTTTAAAAATATGCAGTTAGATCTCATTGTATATCCCAAAGTCTGAAAATCAGTGTGTAACATTAAGAATTGTCACTACTGAAACACATATTTTCTGCAATTAATATAATTTGTTTGTATTTTAATGACAAATATTTTAATTTGAGTGTGTACAACATTCAAAGCTATGTTTGCTAGTCATGTTCTGGCTGGTATTTTTGGGTTCTGCTCAAAATGAGCTAAAATTGTCAGTGATGAAACATTTGGTAAAGTTTCATGTGGTATTATTGTTTTAGTAGTGACAAAATGGAATGCTCCATCATTTATACTGAACTAATATTAGTAATTATAAGTTAATATTGATAAAATAAACAAAATGGAGGTACAAACAAAATGAAGAGTCACTCAAAGCAAAAGAATTCTAGTCTAATGTCCAAGTCAGTTAAAAGAAATGTCTTCAACTCTGACTTTGAGCCTATTTGGTAGAACACTCCACACACATTTTTGTCTATAGTATCTGAATGCTTTTTATGCTTATGAATATGTACTTTCTGTTCATATCTAAAGATATTATGGGGCAGATTTACTAAGTGAGGCACAAACTATGGTTAGTCTGCAGACACTTTGTGTTAGTCAGGGTGGCCAGTTTTTTTAGTGGGTTTTCTTTCTCAAGTACGCATGTGATTATTTCAACATAATAAATAATGCATTTGAGAAAATAAGACTTTTTTGACAAAAAACATAATAAATCTGAGAAGATTATTTTGACTTTCTGTTGAAATGTTTATCTTCGGCTGGTGGGATGAGCTGAACATGAATTCTGTGCTGAGTATAACATTGTAAAATCTCTTTAATTTCACTGAGCACACTCAGGTCTTTTGGGAAATGTATGATTTTGAGTGTAACCTCGTAGCTACACGCAGCACATCAAAGAATGGCTGTGATATTTCTACCAGGCGCACATATAAACCACACAAAAGCCACAGCGCAGGAATAATAAGGTAAAGTGCAGCTGTAGTAAAGCAGCAGGTGCAGAGTGAAAAAGCCTGAAAATGTGCTTTTACCAATCCTTTGGAAAACTGTTGAATCATTACTCCGAGCAAAAAGGGCCTGAGTTCGATTCCTCAGCCGGGTGACAAATACTATAATTTTATGTGTGTACAAACTGTTCAAAACTGTTTGCTACTCATGTTCTGGCTGGTATTTTTGGGTAAATGATCTAAATTTGTCAGTACTGAAACATTTGGTAAAGTTTCAGAGGTGTTATTATTGTTTTGGTAGTGACAAAATGGAGTTTGTATGTTCTCCCATTATGCCGCACATTTTGCTGAGATATTTGTGACTGATTATGTCAAAATACTGTCTTTTCTTGAGATTTTCATTGATTATTTTGAAATAATGGCTTATTTTTTGAGATATTCACTGATTACATTAAAATTATGTCTTACCTGTAATGTGACACTTCAATGTTATAAACAATAAATTTAGCACTGGTATTATTACACCCCTATATCATTAAACACATGCATGTACAAAGGATTATAACTGGATGTTTGATAGTTAAGACCTCCCACAACAATACAAAAAAATTGCTTTCACTCTAAGTAAGGTGCCCGTAATTGTGCTTATTCAGTAAATAACAACAGCCATTTTGTAATGCCAAAATGGAGTTTGCTACAGCGCTAAATGTGAGTAAATGAGCCTCATGTGTGTATATTTGAAGTGGATATATTCACTGGAAGTAAATAGAAATATTTGATTTGATTGTTTGTTCTCACCTTTATAGGTGTTTCAGCGTTTATGAATTCTGTTAGGACTGTGTAAGTGGTGTAGCCTACGCCCAGCATTAGCTGCCCTTTTGATTCTCTTTACATCAATTAACCTTCAGCTCTCCACTGAGTGAGGATCACTAGCTGATCTGTTGTGCAGATTGAGTTTATTATTCAGTCAGAGGAGTTTATTATTTATTTTATGTATTCATATGAGGATCATGCCACAGACTGCAGATCCATCTGCCTGTATAAACAACGTAAACACACTCTAATAGAATGCTAGCTAGCTCTGTGATAGCCATCGGCAAATAACAGCATCCAGCGGAACCACAACACTCACATGCATGCACGCACACACACACACACACACACACACACACACACATACACACACACTTCTAAGGCTACAGCACAGATAACAGGCCGGGGAAGAGTGTAAAAGCAGGCTTATCTCCACTAAAACACTTCCATTTGAGGAGTTCAGTAAAGTTAAGTGAGCTAGCCCATTTTTTGGATATGAAAGGATCATAAATCATGCATCATAAAAAACAAACTGTACTAAGTACAAAACGCCTTATGAGAAAAGAAGCATTGATAACTGCAAAAAAAGATATAAAGATGTGTAGCTTTGTTTAATACTTAGTAGTGTGGCTTTACAGATATTAAACAGGCTTGATTCTGCAAACGCCTTTCATTTATTTCAATGTTAAAACTGGCAAACATGGCAAAAATCATTTTTTAATCAAAATCAAATCATAGTATACTTACTGAAATGTTGCAGTAACTACTATAAATTATTCAATTTGTACTATTAATTATACAATTCGTACAATTATTTCACTATAATTAATGTTTTTTTTTAACTAATATGAATCACTCAGGTACCACTATGAATTATTCAGCATTAAAATGCAAGAAAGAATTTAAGAAAATGTAAGAACTTAAGAATGGATTGAGTACACAGGCATAAGAGCCTCCAAAATATGACCTGATGTGATACATCATTTTAATGCTACTGTCATGTTTTATAGTATGTACTATGAATTATTTAGTATCTACTATCAATTGTTAATTGACTGCTATGAATTTTTCAGTAGCTACCGTAATTTATTCAATACTTATTATGCACTATTTAATGTACAGTATAAATTATTCAGTATCTATGATGAGTTATTCTGTACCTACTGCACATTATACTGTATCTACTATAAATTATTCAGTATCTACTATGAATTATTCAATGTCAAAATTAACTAATAAAAGAAAGGAGTGACTACACAGGCATAAGAGCCTCTATAATATGACAATATGGAATTTTATTCTAATGCTACAATCATGCCTAATATCCACTATGCATTATTTAGTACCTACTATGAATCATTTAGTATCTACTATGAATTATTATGTACCTACTATGAATTATGAAGTATCAAATATGAATTATTCAGTACCTACTATGAATCATTCAATATCTACTATGAATTATTTAGTATCTACTATGAATTATTCAGTACCTACTATGAATCATTCAGTATCTACTATAAATTATTCAGTACCTACTATGAATCATTCAATATCTACTACGAATTTTTCACTACCTACTATGAATGATTCAGTATCTGCTATCTACTTTGTAACGAATGCATAATTTTAAGTGTGAGGAATTGTAGTACTTTGAATCATTCAGTATCTGCTATGAATGATTCAGTGACTACTATGAATCATTCAATATCTACTATGAATTACTTAGTATCTACTATGAATCATTTAGTATCTAATATAAATTCAGTATCTACTATGAATTATTCAGTACCTACTATGAATCATTCAGTATCTACTATAAATAATTCAGTACCTACTATGAATCATTGAATATCAACTATGAATTATTCACTACCTACTATGAATTATTCAGTATCTGCTATGAATTATTCAGCATCTACTTTGTAACGAATGCATAATTTTGAGTGTGAGGAATTGTAGTACTTTGAATCACTCAGTATCTGCTATGAATGATTCAGTGACTACTATGAATCAGTCAGTATCTACTATGAATCATTCAGTACCTACAATGAATCAGTCAGTATCTACTATGAATCATTCAGTACCTACAATGAATCATTCAGTACCTACTATGAATTATTCAGCATCTACTTTGTAACGAATGCATATTTTTGAGTGTGAGGAATTGTAGTGTGTATTCACAAGAGGTTAATCAATTCCAAGTATAACTCCAAATATACATGTCATTAAAACTACTTTAACATATGAATTATGCTTGACAGGTTGAATATCTCCATGGCAACAGCTTCCTCTGGGTTTGCAGTTGCACCCCAGCTTTTAATTCACTTTCTTCGACATTTTAAACATAGCTTTAACATGAAAAGGCTCCTGCTCTGACTGCAGCAGCAGACATGGTGGTTTTAGACAGGATGGAGGCCAAGGCCAGCCGAGTGACGAAAAGCTCTGGTGATGTTTTGGAGGAAATGGATACATTGGGGCAGAAACCAAAGGTTTTTAGTTTTGTCCTTGAAGGATTTACCCACAAACCCACAATGCCTGAGCTACAGTACAGTCACCACAGCACTGGAGACAGAGGGAAACAGTCCAAAAACTGGACTCATTCACAGAGCCCTCCATTCCACAAATTCTGTCCCTCCTCCAGACTCCTGCTAGCATGACACACTGCTGTTCTAAAATTTGAATTACTTGTCATATTAATAGCAATATTTTATTCAAGAATAATTAACTCAGTGCAGTTTGAAATACTAAAAGCTAGACAACAAAGGGCATTTTAAGATTATCTATTCAATATTTTTCTTCACACATCAAGAAGTTACCAAATGATCACTAAATACTGTAATTATTTATTTATGCTAATTCTTGATAAGTTATCTACCTGAGATCTGATGCTCACTTTTCAAACACGTGTTCATAGGGAACACAAGTTAAGATTAACCTGTGCTCTCTATGACCTCCTGTACACAATTTATATTACATATATACACAAATATCAAAGTGACTGTTTACCTGCATACCCCAAATATAGTAGATCAACCAAGACATGATTGGTGTCAGAATTTTTCTTCTTCAGTATTACACTACAGCTGAAATGTAGCTAATGTAGTTAACCCTTTAAATGGCCAGGTCCTGCCAGTGGGCCCAAAGTTTTATCACTCACTTGACCAGCTATTCTACACTTGTTTTAGGAATTTTCAGTCAGTCTTCCTTGTAGAACCCTTCTAGTTCTACAATATTCTTAGGCCATCTTGTACACACAGCATGTTTAAGATCTACCGACAGATAGATATTACATTTTTAAAATGAGGTCGCAGGTGAGGTTTCCTTCTGATGACTCTTTCATGCAGAGATGTTTGTGTAAGTAGCACTATACAGTACAATGGTGCACTACCACTCCTGTGCCAACTAAACCTTCATGCAGGTCCTTCGCTGTCATATGGGTTTTTGCTTTGCTTTTGACCAGAATACACACAGTTCAATCTGAAAATCTTTTTGATCTTGCCTTGACTTCCACAGTTCCCCTTAACAATGGAAACTGAGAGCTGGAAGAGCTTTAAGATCTTTTCATATCCTTCCCCTGCTTTGTAGGCATCTATTAGCATTTTCATATTCTCAGCCAGCTGCTTAGAAGAGCCCATAGTTGCTGAGTGTTAGCACAAGGTTTGAAGAGTCAGAGAATTTATTACCCTCTGGAAATGTCATCCGCTAACAATTCCTAATTCTTCACCTGCCTGACCAGTCCTACCAGTCAAGAGTTAAGAGAAGTTAACGCCAAGAGGAAGTCAGATAACTGTTTATTGATGCTAGCTACTGTTCACTACTGACACTGCACCTTGATCTGTTCCACAACTGTATACTATGTAGCAAAATATCCTAAATATCTAAAAAAAAACTGTTCATATTGAAGATGAACACCATAGACACACAATCTGCAGTCAAAGTCTGGAGCTGCTAGCTGATTGGTCCATAGTTTATGTTTTGAGTTGATGTTCTGTGTAAACATCCTGAAGACTTTATGAGGTGATGCAATAGTGTATTTGAATGCTTTCTTGTTTTTAGGAAAAGGTGGTAGCTTTCTAGGCTACTTGCAGTTGCAAGTTGAGAAATGCAGGACAGAGAACACGTCACTAATACCTGTGGGCTCCCCAGCAACTGAAGAAAACAAAAATAAACAGAAAGAAGAGGTCTTTACAGTGCTGACATGTAATAACACACCTGACAGGTAATAACACACCTGAGCTGCAGTTTACAGGCTGGATTCATGCTTTTAACCAAAGATAGGTGGATGTATGTACACATACTGAGTTATTTCATTCATCCTCTCCATTTAAGCTATGCAAATTATTATTTACTATTTTGCTATACATTTTGCTATACATTACATATATTTCATTTTCATTACATTATTGCATCATTAATTGTATAGTTATTAAATGCATTTTGATTCTTGCAAAATATCTGAATTGATGCACTTAACTATGTATTTACATATGCTTTTTATTTGGAAAATGTCTACAGTACCAAACATTTGTGATGAAAAAGAAAAACTATGTTGCATACATGGTGATGTAAAGAATAAAAAGGTACAATAAAACTGCAGTTTTATAGGTTTTCTTTTTGCTGCTTAGATTTCAGCTTAAAACATGTTAAATGTTGAAACAAAGACTTAAGTGTGCACTGTGCAGGTTACATTTGAATTCAGTAAAGAATCAAAATGCATAAAGAATTGTTTTATACTTGCTTGTGGATTCCCACCTCAAACAGTTACATCAAACATCAGACTTCAATGTCAAATTCCAATCATAATAAAATTTCTTCTCTTCTACTGACAAACACAAATGTGGTTTGGATTGAACGTTTAGAATCTGCCTTTTCCGCCAGAAATAATTCATATAAAATAACACCATGCTTTTGTTTTTGTCTGCAATAACTAGAGCCTCAAAGAACTGTGAATGTGGTTCTCTTTGAGGTACTAGTCAGAGCAGAGTGAGGCAAATGAGTGAACGTTCCACAAGAAGGCAGCAGCACAGCAGTAGTCAGTATTTGGGCACATATGCATGTGTGAGAATCTGTGTCTGTAAAATTACCAGAGAAAACATATAAACAAGATGCTAATGGCTAAGTGCTAATCACAACGGCTACCTACTAATACCTGACTGCAATTATTGACTAAACCATGTCTGTGAAAGTGAAGCTAACTTGAGTGCACCACTGACATGAGAATACATTCCTTTAACAACAGCTAATACAGGATACTCACTTGATTCGCCACAGTTTTGGCCATTCACATTTTTAGTAAAGCAGTGAAACTGTCTTTGCGGCGACATGGCTTTACAACTGTCTTACAACTCACTTTGGTTGCCATGGTTTCACTGACACCAAGCACAAATCACAAATCGTTACCACTAAAAATAAAAATCCTGGTAAGTTTGTGAGGAAAACAGTAATTGGTCTTTGCGATTACTGTCTATTTGTGGCGAAAGCACTGCCACCATTATTCCATCTCTAGTGGGAACAACTATCTACGAACCGAAAAAGGAGAATACATGCTCAATTCCTATTGGTAATCGACATGTTGCTTCACCCCTAATTTGCATAAAGTTAAACTCTGATCAACTTTGTCACGTCGCTTACTCCACCCACTTTGCGTTGCCAACATTCACGCCACCAACTACCGCCGTAAATCGCCAGCTCTCTTTGAAAATGAATGACCTGCGGCCGCCTTGTCGCATCGCATTGCTGCTGGTGTGAATACAGGGTAAAAAGCAAACAGCACGGCCTGTTACATTAGCTCTGGCAGACAATTATTGTTAAAGTATTCAGAGGGGAACCCCTCAGGGCACTCTAGGCCTTCAGAGAAGGTCTAACGATTTTTGGCAACTAGAAAACACGTGTGTAATTTTTGATCATCTGAATCTCGCTTGTATCTAAACTCTTTTAAAATTCATTGTTAATTTCTGGATGGAAACAAAAGACCCAGCAGAAACTTGGCCAATCAGGAATAGTTTTCCTCTGTGGTGTCTAGACAGATATACCTAAATGAGCTCCTTTTAGTTAGGACTGACGCATTAGATTAACAAACAGCATAATTATGAAGTGACAGAGGAATAAACCAATCATGTACTGATTTCCAACAGGTCGGACCAATTTCATGAGAAAAAAAAAACATCACTCTACACCTTCAGTAGTATCTGTTTCACTTGTGAATACACGTCAATTCATAAACATCAATACAGCTGTATTGATTTGCATATCTCCTCAAGCTTTTCCACAATATATTGCTGCATCGATATTCTGAACACAGCCCTAGCTATATCTGCAACTCCACTGAACCTGAAGAAACGTATTTCATGCAAATAGCTTTAGCCACAGGTTACAGCTGCTGTGTTACTTAACACACTGTTCTACTAAAAAAATGCTACCAAGACACACCAAGCATCATTTAACAAGAGCTTAGCATGCAGAGTGAGGTGCAGAGACTGTGAAAACACTCCACACTTATTTTTTGCCTGGTGAAAGGCACAGTGAGGTTTTATTTCTCATTGCATGGGTCACTGCACCCTGTGTTTTCCCATTAGTGCAGAAAAAGCCCACTGAAATCGAGCTTGACTTTCTGATTAGCACTGCAGTGCCGGATTTCTCACTGTCTTTCTGCACTATCCTCCAGCCGATTCGGCCTTACGCCGATGTGCACTTTGATTGCTATTAGAGAGCCTATTTCACAATTATTACCATTAATACTGCTTAATCAACCAGTCTTATGATGTTTATTGCAAAGAAAGGTCAACACGGATTCGTGCTGTGCTCTGTAATGTTCATATGATCCACAGTCTTTCTGACAGATTATAATACACTACAGGAAGTGTAGGGGCGATATGGCTTCTGTGGTTGCATTTAAAAAGTACTCTATAATGCTCATATGATGGATACAGTGATTCTGACAGATTGTAATACACTACAGGAAGTGTAGGGGGCGATATGGCCTCTGTTTCTTTTAAAAAGCGCTCTGTACTCCCCTCTAATGTTCATATGATCCACACGGTCATTCTGACAGACTGTGTGGATCATGCAAACATTACAGTTGTAACAGCAGAACAGTGACATTTAACAATAACATTAAATAACAAGCTTCATTTGCTGCATTTGTACTGTATGTTATGTATGTTCCTCTTCACACGCAGGTAGTTTCAACTACACTCACATTTCCAATATGAAGACATATATCTTCCACATTTAATAGTTTAGGCAGACACAAAACACTCAGTAACACTGAAATCTAAATTGTTATATTGTTTGTTTTTCTTTTATTGTATTCATCATACAATATTTCCACTTATTTAAATCAGAAACTAAAGAAACCTACCTACCTACTGTAGTGTGTACAGGGACAAATGAAGCTGGAAGATTCCATAACTCGTTAAAAGTGATGGTGCATTAGATTTGTTTGGAAAATATAGAAACATTGCACATTTCTAAAGGAGTACGTGACCACTAACAGACCTAAAGTATATACAGTTTTATAAACAGTCACTTCTATTATTATTCTATAGGCCAGTTTACAGTATAACAGCTCCCCTGGTGTAACAAATTGGCATCTTGTCTTTTCACACTCATGCTGAAAAACATGTACACAGGTTTGAATTTGTTAGTTGACAGATAAAAGCAACACAAGTAGGAATGTCAGATGATTTCCAACTGCAGTTTTCATGTGGTAGGTCAAGAAATCACAAAATTGTTACAATTACACCCAGTCTAACCTATAGAATGGTATTTTACATAAACAGTGTGTGAATAATTATAGTCCATGTCTGCATTGTACTTCGTTGATTAATCACTGAAGCTCTACACTTTTGTCTCACTGGTTAAATAACATAAGTGTTTGACACTGTGTTCCAAATTTGCATCTCATTACTGTATTTCTGGCCATGACTATATTTCAGCCAATCAGCACACCAGAGCCTCGACAGAGAAACAGCCCCATCAGGTTTTATAGCAGACATATACAGCCATACAGCCCGGCAATTCCATTTGGGTTCCCTCTGTAAGCACGGGGGCTGTGATTTAAGACCAGGCACTAATAGGCAGCAAATCCACACACACACACACACACACACACACACACACACACACACACGCACACACACTTATACACACACACTAAGGACAGAGGGAGCAGAAGGCAATCCCCCTCACTCTAACACACTGCATTTGCAGAACAGGGTAATTCCCCAGCTTATGAGGAGCTTGGTGTTTAGATTTTAAAAATGATAAAGACACCTTAGTATAACATTTATATCCTTTCTTACACTCAAGGTCGCTTTAAAGTTACATTTTTTTTGCATGTGCTGAGATGTTTTTTCACATGTGATCATGAAACGCAATTTTTTCATTTGTGATTGTTTTTTCCATGTGATCATGTTTTTCACATGATCCCATATTTTTCATGCGTTATCACGTTTTTTACAAGCGCTCAGTTTTAAAATTGGACCATGTTTTTTCACGTGATCACACTTTTTTCATGTGTCATCACATGTTTACATGACAACAGGTTTTTCAAATATTTTTCATGTTAAAAATGATTTAACTGAGATGTCTTCAATATGAGATGTCTAAGTCACATGAGATTATTACCTTGCAAAATTAGTATTTTTATGTGATCACATGTGACATGTCAAGCCCTGGGATGGTACGTGATCACAAGTTTATTTTTATTTTTTCCCTGCATGTGTGCTCACGTGAAAAGAACGAGATCACATTTGAAAAGCATGTGATCACATGAAAAAAGTGTGCTCACATGCCATTTCAGAGCATGACATATCACGTGATCACATCAAGTTCATATGCAATCACATTTTTGTCCACATATGAAAATATGTTTTTTACATATGATCACAGGTTTTTTTTCACATATATGCAAAATAATGTGAGGTGTCTAAAAATCATATGTGATTATTTACATGTTAAATTCCTTTTTTTTAATAGAATATAAAATGCATTATAAAATAAGGGGCTGTATGAAATAAGGGGCTGTATAACAAAACGTCTTATCTTTAGTTCCAAGTTAATATCTGACAATATAAAATTCTCACAAATTCATACTATATATGCAAATCTTAGGAATTTTGAAATTCTAACAGCATCCTACACCATTTTGTCTAATCTAAAGTTAGGAAATCCTAAACTACTCAATGGAGGTTGAAAATCAATTGTTATGTCTGTTACCAAGCAATTGATGATAAACACACAGGTGAGACATAAACACGTAATGAATTTATTCAAAAAGGAAAACTACAAGTTATAGTTAGCTAGAGATCTAGCTAATGTTGTAAAAAATGAAAAAAAAGAACCAAAGCTTGGTTACCTGGATGTTTTAGTAAACTAGAGAGAAGTTTTTAAAATTGTGGTAGCGCCCTCTGCTGTTTAACGTAAAGGCTGCTGCTCGGTTTCCGTTTCTCTGAGCGCCATGAAATTTACCCTAACAAACATGACATATTCAACTCCATCTCCTCATCATTCGCTTCCAGTACTGCAATATTTTATTTGGCAAGTTTTCATCAACATTAACACGCAGGTAACAGGAAGGAATTGTGATGAATGTGTCTGTAGTGTCTGTATTTTTGCACTGCACAAAAAAAAATTAAAATAAGAAAAAAATGAACAATTTCATCATGCTTGTTAATGCAAATGACTTTGTTATGCTACCTGTTACAGTTCTCTAAAAATAATAACACCCATTTTAATAGGTAGAAATGGGTGCCTAACAGAGAAACTAGGACACCTTTGGGCAGGGATGGATGGATAAAACATGTGCCACACACAAAACTCTGCAGCCCACCTTGTCCCTCACCTCTCACAACCAAATGCAAGGAGCCCTGAACAACCGTCCCCAAACGCAACATATGCATCTTGTGCAAAGAGTGCATACATTAATACATAACACATCTATTTGAGTAGCCTCAATAAACATACAGAAGGCAGTCTTACCTTAAGCAACAGCCTTCTTTCTTGCTTTTCCCCTCAAAAACTTGTCCACCAAATCACCAAAAGTCCAGCTTTTTAACAAGTACTGACTCGATGGAACAATTTTTGAAGAAACTTGCATAATGTACACATTATACTAGTTTCCAGTAGAATTGTAACTTAAACAGTGATAAATATTAAAATGCCTATCCCAGTAATGACTCTGTTAAGTCCTGAAGGAGACAGTTGAGAGTGAGTCTCTTACTCAGCAGATCCAGGCACAGTGAATGAAAACCAGCAACTTATTTTGGTTTTGATGCTTCATCATATGATTCAAAGAACAGAATCCAGTTTAGATACAGAGATACTGTGTCTGAATCAAACTGAGCCAAATTAATAACATAATGTCAATTCAGCTGAATCCAGAATCAAGCCCCGTTAGATCAATGGGTTATTGTACAACAGGATTTTGGATTAGAAGGCCAGAGGCCACAGGTTAATGGGGAAGTCTAATCTAATTAGGCTAATTATAAGTCCTGAAATGAAGAGAAGAGAGCTGTCTGTTACACACCTCCAAACAACAGCTTCAAACACACCACAGCTGCTCCAGCACACTCATTTAAAGGCCATAGAAGACTAATCAGATTACATGCTGCGCCCTGCAAACTACAGTACCAGTCTAAAGTATGTGTGTGTGTGTGTACATATATATATATATATATATATATATATACACACACACACACACACACACATATACCCTCTACAATGTATGTAAATTTCATGATGAATGGACTAAAAGACATGACCCAAAATGACTTGGAAAAAAGTCTGGTTCTATTGACTTATATAAAAACAAAGTAGGTTTTTTCCTTCTCCTGTAAAGTTACCATTTTGGAGATACAAGGTTTTCTTCCGACAACAGCCAACATACATATATATATATATATATATAAATATATATACACACACACTATGGCAAGCCAAACAGGAAATATTTAATGAACATTGATATATATGGAATGAACATTGATATATATAATGAACATTGATATATATGGAATGAACTTTGATATATATGGAATGAACTTTGATATATATGGAATGAACTTTGATATATATAATGAACATTGATATATATGGAATGAACATTGATATATATAATGAACATTGATATATATATAATGAACATTGATATATATGGAATGAACTTTGATATATATGGAATGAACTTTGATATATATATAATGAACTTTGATATATATGGAATGAACATTGATATATATGGAATGAACATTGATATATATATAATGAACATTGATATATATGGAATGAACATTGATATATATATAATGAACATTGATATATATATAATGAACATTGATATATATGGAATGAACTTTGATATATATGGAATGAACTTTGATATATATATAATGAACTTTGATATATATGGAATGAACATTGATATATATGGAATGAACATTGATATATATATAATGAACTTTGATATATATGGAATGAACATTGATATATATGGAATGAACATTGATATATATATATAATGAACATTGATATATATGGAATGAACTGATATATATATAATGAACTTTGATATATATGGAATGAACATTGATATATATATAATGAACTGATATATATATAATGAACTTTGATATATATGGAATGAACATTGATATATATATATAATGAACTGATATATATATAATGAACTTTGATATATATGGAATGAACATTGATATATATATAATGAACTGATATATATATAATGAACTTTGATATATATGGAATGAACATTGATATATATATAATGAACTGATATATATATAATGAACTTTGATATATATGGAATGAACATTGATATATATATAATGAACTGATATATATATAATGAACTTTGATATATATGGAATGAACTGATATATATATAATGAACTTTGATATATATGGAATGAACATTGATATATATATAATGAACTGATATATATATAATGAACTTTGATATATATGGAATGAACATTGATTTATATACAATGAACATTGATATATATATAATGAACTTTGATATATATAGAATGAACATTGATATATATTGAATGAAAGTCACTGTTGAAGGGTTGAGGATGGCCAAGAAAAACTGTACATCAATAAATGGGCATTAACAAACTCCAGGTGGAGCTTAAAGGAAGGGAATTCTGATAAAGTGACCAGTATCTATACACAGTGATCCCGTGGACAGAGTGACCTGAGAGTGGCTGATATATGATGTGAAGACACAGATGGGTGGAGTCAATATATACATAATTTGACATGGTGCAGAAGAAGAGTCAGATGAGGCCATAATTTCTGTTTGAAAAATGCTCTTTTATTGAGAGCAAGGGAAAACAGTGCCACTTGAAAAGCAACTGAAAATTGAGGTAGGTCACTCCTAGCCCTACTCTTTCTTCTGATGGTCACCAAACACAAACACACTCTCCCTAACTCTGAGCTGGACACAAAATAACAGAGTAAACACGTACACACACTGTAACTGAAGAACAACAACATAGCAACATTAAATAACAATGTAAACAGTCTGTTTTGGTGCAAGGCTACAACACACACAACACCAAAAGTCCCTCTCTGTCCAAACAAAACATTTTATGAATTATATCATTCATTTTTTCATCTCAATGTTCGATCCATGTACACCAAGGTTCATTCAATATATATCAATGTTCATTTGCCACAAACATTTGCCACATATATATATATATATATATATATTTATCTATATATATATATATATATTTATATATATATATATATATATATATATATATATATATATATATATATAGAACAATTTAAAGCACATTCCACACAATGAAGAGCCAAGTATTGCCTTTATTAAAGTACTAAAGAACCCTTAAAGAACCCATTTTTGAAAGAGACATCAACATTCTAATTCTAGTGCTTATATTATGATGGCAGACGATGGTTAAACCAGATATTACATGATTTTCAATGGAACAATGACAGGACATTCTGCCACCACCAGTGGCGTATAACTAGCTGCACATCACATCATTTTTTGCTTTGTCTCAAAAGCTTAGAGCCATGGGAGATGGTGCATACCTGCAGCTCTGGAACCAAGAAACAGATAAAACCCCATAGAATCACAGAGAATCGCAAAACAGCTGGCACATGCAGGACAGGAGGACTAGTGTGACAGGCGTGCCTTAGTGTTAGCATGCTAGCAGTGTAGTTTAAGAGAACAGTGATTTGGCCAGAGGCAGCTGCCAATCTGAGGTCATGTGGGTTCATCTATCTAACAGCTGCTTAAAGAGAGCCAGTAGAGCTCATGGTGAGAAGATAAGAGGATCAAAACAACACACGCTCCTGCTACGCTAAGTGTGGAGATACTGCCATTAGCACACAAACACTACCATAGCATCAGCCGGGCCTTGATCGCTATCACACTACTTATAATACAGTCCCTTATCAACACATGCATTGAGCCACGACGGTGAACACAGGCAGATTTATACTGTTATTTCTACGGTTTAGGAATTACACAGTGGCGTGCTAATGCTACTACACATTTCATAAAGCACGTCTGTTAGATTCCATTAAAAGCAGTAAGCTGTGCAACTCGGCGAGGAAAAACACTTTATGTACAAATGATCAAACAAAATCACTCTTTTGTGCAACAGCCTTAATGTGGTGACAATTTCAGACCAGCAGAATCTAAATGTGCTGACAGCAATGAAACAAGTGGCATTGTATATTAGAGATGTATAATAAACACTGAAATGGGCCTTTAATGATTAATTTGAGGGTTTATTAAGTAAATAGAGAGAAGCAGCAACTCCAACCTCACTAACAACTAGACATGTGCCAGTATTCAGTAATTTGATATGACTCAATATGAAACACACTTAATAACATTATTGTGGGTACTTTGAAATTGTCACTGCAATTTAGTCAAACAAGTTGCAGTTTCTCCCGAGATTTCTTCTAGAGACAGAAATCAGCTCTGCTTTCACAAACTGCCGCTACACTCTCACATTCTGATCACATGACACGATCCTTCCTCTGAGACGAGCTTGTAAACAATCACAACAGACACAGCACGGCAGTGACTGACAAGTAAGTAAACACGACTTAACGATTTGAGAGAAGGCAAAAGACTGACACTGAGATGCCTCGAGTTTTGAACTTCATATTGGAAATATGTTCTGGTTATTAATGTATATTAATATAAACTTCATTCTCAATGTTACACAGCTTTCTCTCTCACTTCAGAATCATCTACAACTCTGTTCATCTAACATTCTCATTTTTTACACATGTATTAATTAGTTGAAATCAGCGAAATTGCACAGGATTAACGTATTATTTTATACACTTTCTGCAACAAAATTGGTTTTATTTCTATAAGAAACATTGATTCCAAACTTTGGAAGGAATTCTAAAGTTTTAACCAGTAATTCCAGACAAGTTTTAAACCGCAATTAAAACAGCGATTCCAAAAACCTTGAACAGCGATCACAAAATATTCAACAGTGAGTCCAGACTTTGAAACAGTGATTCCACTCTTTTGAAGTGACTTTTAAAGTGATTTCACACTTTTGAACAGTGATTCCAAATTTTGAAACAGTGATTCCAAACTTTTAAACAGCGATTCTAAACTTTTAAACAGTGATTGCAAAAACCTTGAACAGTGATTCCAAACTTTTGAACAGCGATCACAAAATACCCAACAGCAATTCCAGAATTGAAACAGTGATTCCAAACATTTGAACGGCGATTCCAGTTTTGAACTGCAATTCCAAACTTTTGAAGAGCAATTACAAACTGCTGAACAGCGATTCCAAACTTTTTAACAGCGATTCTAAACTTTTGAAAAGCAATTACAAAATCTTCAACAGGTATTCCAAACTGCTGAACAGAGATTCCACAGTTTTAAACAGCAATTCCAAACTTTATAACAGTGACTCCAAACTTCTGAACAGTAGCGTAACTTTTCCTCCATGTTGGATGAGAGACTCCTGAATATTGATGGTCAGCAGTGAGTGATGTATGGTACTATTTCATGGGCCCTCAGTTCCACGGACAGCAATGAAAAAACATGCACTCAAGTTTGAAAAAGGGTCATCTACACATCTCCTTAGTAAACTGCATCAAAGTTTTGCATTGTATCTGCTCTCATATGTACACCTTGCCTGCATGTGTCTGTAAGAAACTCAACACCACCAGACAAGACAAATGAGGACAATTAAGCAGATCATCCGCTCCCTCCGCTTCTCTATATAATGAATACATTCCCTAAAGGAGTGTGCACTATTAGCGCTAACAGCGCTGTGATAAGAACAGAATGAGCAGTGTTTTAGCAGATGGTTTTAATAAGCTGCATGGGGACACAGTAGCTCCTGTACATTTCACTGAGAAACATGTAACCATGTGTGATCAGCCATTGTGCTCCCTGTTCATTATGCAGTGCTGGCCGCTGCGAGCCACTCCGCAGGGGCTGGAGCTCTAACAGGCTGCTGAAAAACTCTACAGCACTCAATCCATCTCTGCCATGGTATACGCCGTTTTACAGGAGAGAGGTGTAAACAGAATGAAAATGAGAGCAGCTCTGTCCAGTTTAAATGATGAATATAAATCCTGAATCAGGCTGCATGCAGCAAAAATGGCAAGATGTTGCACAGAAAAAATTAATATGCAAGCACATTGCACATCTTTTATTTTACTTGTAAATTTATATTACATGTGTTTCATATGATTATTTTAGTGACACTTTGCTGACTCCCACACAAAGAGAAATTCCTTGTGAATAGCGAATAACAACGTTTCTAAGTGTGACAGCAGATCTACATCAAATTCCAAACCTGTCGATTCCTGCAAGCAAAGCCTTTCAGCCAACAGCTGTGACGGAACAACTAAACTAACTGAAATTAGCCAGAAACTAACAACACAATTTAACAAATAAGATGGGCTGTGAAATGCTTTATAGGCTGATTGGAACAAAACTACACTCAGACTGATCTGGATAATATTGAAAAAGCTGAGCTGAACCTAATATTGTGTTTTATGGCTCTGTAACACAAAAGGGTACTACTTTTTTGGCAGAAGGAACTGCTGATATTAAAGCACATTTGATACAATGTTCAGTTTATTTTTTTCTTCATTTTGTGGAACTGTTCTATAAAAGTAATAGAACATTCAAAGTTGTGTGTTAATTGCGAATAACATCATAGCTGTGATGATCTACTGTGCTTGCTGGTAATTTCAATTACCAGAGTCAATTACCATTCCACCAGAGGACTGGCCATTAATACCACATTCACTGTACCTAACATAGATGAGATTGTTCCAGAAATGCAGCTGTTGAGCTGAGCAGGTTGAACATGCTCGGTTGCTGGGGCACTGTGTGCCACTGTGACAGGCAGATGTCATGTCTACAAAAAGCTTTCTGTAGTACGGTGTACATTTTAGGACATTCTCAGGCCACAGCGTCAGGTTTCAGACAGCTCAGGTCTCAGGAAAAATACTCATGTCTCAGCATGTCGTACTACTAGACATCAAGAACAAGTGGCCTCGGACAAAAATGGCCTCGGTCAGTAAAGTAGTGAGACATTGGCATATGTTCTTTTTTTCTAGATTAATTGCACCAAATTAAGGATGACAGTTTACAACAATCACAGTTTTCACTGAAATGAGCTATTATTACATTCTTTTATTTGATAAACACTGTGCTTCAACAACTCACTGTGTATCCTTCTGCACCTGCGTCAGTGTTAGGAACCAACTGAAAATTACTGGATGAAAAAATGTGAAAACATTTTGTGGAAATAAAAACATGGAAGCTATATAATTGTATGTGTATATATGTCTATATAATTGGTCTACACCTGTCTATTCATGATCCTTGCAGTTGTTCAGAGATCTAGGAGAACTGACCATACCCTTCATCTACTCAGAAAAGAGTACAGTGGCAGAATATGTAACGATTAAAATAGCACTGTATTGCCCACCGCTAATTCTGCCACTAATGAGATGCAGGAGTAGGAGACAATCACAAGACAACCACAAACCTGCCCAATCTCAGTCTCTGTTCTGATTAGAAAGAGCTCAAGCAGCCTAGATATCGATGAAGCCACACATCAAAAGCCTGATCAATTAACAGTTGTAATGAACACTGCAGATCAATCAGACCCTGATGCAGGCTGATCAGGTCAAACTGACCAAAGAAATGAGCTCTGCTGTCTCAGACTGTGCTTGTTTAAGGATTTTCTCACAAAAGGCTAGAATGCTAACTGCACTGGAGCTGTTCAGAGGCATAGTTAGCCAAAGCCAAGACTGTACTGTTCTTTGATTATGGTTCTACAATGACCAGCAAATATGTTTTTTGCTTATATTATGTTTCTAGTAAACCAATAGTAAAGGACAGAAGCTGCCAACACTGAAGCATAAGAGCCATGATATTATACTTAGCACTACTTAGCACTATGAGGCACTCGTAATGATATTATACTTAGCACTACTCTATTTAATGTTACACCATTTAGCCTTACATTAAAGGTACCATCAATTTTCCAGACCAAAACTAAATGGTTATGACATAAACAAAGTCATTCGGAGTGGTTTGATGTGAAATGCTCTTTTTTAGAAAAACTTACAGAGTCAGAATTGTTCACAGTGGTGATGATAGGAGCCAGACATCTAAATAGTCTAAAGAAACTACTTTTTTTTCTTTCTTTTTTTCTTTTTCAGATTTACCTCTATTGTATTAACATTACATATTAAAACTCAGAAGACACATGTAGGTTGACTGGTGGTTTTGGACAGTAATTAAAATGACTATATTTGTATTGTAGACATTGTGACCCATGGGTCCTATCACCACCACTGTAAAGAAGTCTTCTGAGTCACCAAGTTTCTCTACAATGAAAAAAAAATCCCCTTTAACTGGCTCATCTGAACTGCAACTAGTTTAGGAGTGGATGCAAGAACTTGAAGAAATGTAATTGGTTAGTTTTCATTTTTTTGCCAATGTTATGAGCCTGTTTTCCCTCTTTCCCTGCATTATGACTGTATGGATCACTTGGACTTGCTACGCATTCTCGTTAAACTAGCAAAAATATATCCTGATTACACTTGAGTGAACAGTGTGACAGTCGAGAAACAGGGTGGAATTTCATGCAATTAGCACTCAAGCTAATGTGTTGCTAAACATAACTCATAGTAGGAGCTCACAAAGGAAGGTGATAGTTGTCTCCATGGTGTCCCGATTCACACCAGCTTTTGTTCTACAGTGCTAACAGGCCACGAAAATCTCTCTGTAAATGCCGCTGGAATGCAGATGGAGAAACGCGTGTAATCTGCAAACATCCGCAGCAGAATGTTCCAGCTAAATTATTCATGAGACATATGTCACATATTAGCATGGCACCATGTGCTCTGCACTCTAACACTGATACTGCATGGATTAGCATGTGCCTTTTCACCCCATAGCTATGTGGGTTTCCACTGATTACAACACATTTACTCAACTTACAATACCTCTAGGAAGCTATTACAGAAATATATCTATTCATTATGCACAGCTCTTCACCTTGTGATTGGACGTTCCTTACTCCCATGTGTGAAGTCTTAATTATGTAGCCGCTGATCCGTATATCAGTGGTGTAGTTCTGCTTAACTGTTTACAATTAAGTTCTAATTAGAAAGTCTTTATGTTTAAGATGTTTGTAGTTGGAAACATTAAGAATAGCAGAAAAGTTGATCTGCAAGTTTGGGAAGATGTACTCTAATTTCACTAATTTCATTTGACCGATCTATTTTGGTATCTTCCCAAAAAAATGTATCAAACATAACAGAGAAACAAACATTTTTCATTTTGAATAAAAACATGACACAATGGATTACGTTTAATCCCTTAAAAGGCAGCCAGACCCAAAGTTTTATTACACAATCTAAGAATACCTCCACATGTTTGCAACGAAGTCCTTGTAGTTGCTGAATAAAACGTCTTGGTATGTAATAAGCCTGGAATTTTAAGGGGTTAATATGACCAAAGACATTAACTTGAAAATGTCCATTTTGATTTCAGATTCACTTTAAAGGGAAGTTTCATGCAACTGTTGAGTCAGGAACTCGGGAATATTTACAATAATTCTGCTAGCACATTAAGCAGCATAATATTTTTGCCTCAGGAGCCTTCGATTTAATGTCCAGTGCTGCCCTGTGTAAAGCCAAAGGTTTGCTGAGTGTGTATAGTCCTCATACACAATCACACTTGCACCACTGGAAAAATACTGTGGCAAATATTTCAAATAAAGCTGGGAGAAGCTAGCACACACACACACACACACACACACACACACACACACTCACACACTCACACACACACACACAAGCAAACAAAACAGAGTCAGCTCCATCCCACTGAGCTTGCAAGGGCAAAACACATCACACGTTGATGCGACATGTTTTTGTGACTGCTGACAAATTCGGCTCCGTCTAAATCTGTACAGTGCTGAGGAGGGATCTGACCTACAGCACTGTGTCCTGATCTGTTCCCGTAAAACTACAGCAACCTGAGCAGCTAAATGCAAATGCTGTTCCACTGAGGATCCACAAGAATACCAGGTTTTAGCAAGCCAGAAAGTGGGTTTGATAATGGGCACTACACGTAGTGGCCATCATCATCATCATCATGCACATTCAGCCCATTACTTGTGGAACAAGTGAAAATGAGTTAACACGTCCTCTAGAGAGAACACACTGCTGCGAAATGTAATGCACACTTTCTATTTCCTTGCTGAGTTTAACATACTGGGGAAAAAAAGGAAATCATGCAGAGGTTTGAGCACATGCCACATTTTAGGGATTTTTTTTCTCCAACATGTTAAATTCAGCAAATAAATAGAGATTCTGCACTAAAATTTAAGCCATATTTAAGCGTTTTCTCAATAGAGAGTGTATTAACTTGTCTTCACGTAGAAAATAAATGAACCACACGAAAGTACTACAAAACACTACATACTACATATGAACCATTTAATTATTCAGAAAGTTTGAAAAAGCAGAAAAATCCCCCTTCCGCTGCTAATACAGGATTAAAGAACATGGGTTTATCAAAAATACCTCAAATATGCATAATCGCTACTGGACATTTGTTGGATTTTAGCAATTCTAGTCACCATTTTATCACCTATGCCCTACATGTACAATATTCACTGTGTTTGTTTTTATATTCTGCCTTACTTCACATTGTTTGCATGCAGTTGCTCTTTGAACCCCTCTGTGTTTGGTGTTGTTCAGTTGTGTGCTCTCTCCATTAAAGAGAAGTGTGTGATTGTGGTGAATGGTGTACAGCAGAAATGATCAAAGCTGCCTTTGAGTGCAGAGGCTTTATTTACTGTAATGAAAACAGAGAAATGAAGTGTGTGTCCTCCACTCACTTGGGGTTCAGTACAACAACAGCAAAGATTATTCCTTGTGTTCAATGTGATGTGTATTCAAGCAGTGTCCTCACAGAGTTGAGCTACGTGGAGGCAATATGACTTCTCCTGTTATATTGCAAAGTGCTCGTTAATGCTCCATACTGTTCCGCTCAGTCATTCTGACAGATTGTAATGCACTACAGGAAGTGTAGCGGGTGATATGGCTTCTACTGTTTCATTTTAAAAAACACTCTATAATGCTCTATAACCATCATACGACCCACGTGGTCATTCTGGCCATCCAAGCCACACTGAGCTGTATGTTCTATATTCTTTCTTAGCCTTTGTCACAACATTAGGCTTTGCAGGGTTAATACTGCAGAAGGTTCAGTAAACACATGGTTTCAGTAAATATATGCACAAATATTCAAATGAACCTCAAATCCCTACAACCCTCACATGAGCAGTGGGTGTTTGGCTGGATCAAGCATTCAAATGGATTACATTATCCCACAAACGTAAATAATTTAATTAACGTCAAAACAATCAAGCCAGTCTTTAATTATATCATTTACCAAAGTGTTTTTAATATGTTGCAAGGAAAGTCTCAATAACTGCTGTCCAAATTGAGCCCAAGTCTAGACTAAATAGGATTTTTAATGCTGAAATACCACTGAGATTGCAGTGTAGTCCAACACTAGGCTTACTCTATGTCTGCATATGATCCAGCATTATCACAATATGACAGTCTGTCTCCAAGGCAAAGTAATGTAATACCACTGTTATACACTGACCAGTCCCTTCATTAAGCACACTTACTTGTGCACTAAGATCCACCATCCAAATAATACCTCCTCAGAGGTGGTCCTGTGGGGATCCTGACCACTGAAGAACAGGGTAAAAGGGGGCTAATAAAGTATGCAGATAAACAGATGGACTACAGTCCGTAATTGGAGACCTACAAACTGCACCTATACGGTAAGAGGAGCAGATAAGACAAATAATCAGTGTAGATAGAAGGAGGTGCACTTAATGGCCAGTCAGTCCCATTTCCAGCTGTAATGTGTGATTATGGATTTCTGTAGCCACAGTGAGGGAAAGAAACTTTCAGAAGTTCAGAAAATACAGGGAAGTAAGTCTCTTCCCTTAAACTGGGGCATAAAATCAGCCTCAGCACCACTCACCTGCAAAACTGAGCCAAGGCAAGGACTGGAAAAAAAATCACCACATTGTAGAAAAAAAACACAATATTGTAAAAAGAACCCACCATGTTGTAGAAGAAATACAGATGTATCATGATAATTGTGAGTAAATGCCAATATCCAGTATTTTTCATGTATATATCTGCTGACGCCAATACAAAAACATTTATGAAGTGTAAAGATTGGGAGTAAATCTACCAGGATTAGCTTTATAGAGAAATCCAACTATAGAGAAAAGTTTCTCTTTATAAAGAAAAACATCTATTTCCGTAGGGACACAACTGCAAAAAAATAAATAAAATATAATTATTTTAGCACAGAATCCCTGTATTACCTAAACATGCTGCTCTTTCAGAGTGCAATAACTATATCTTCAGATATATTGGGAAAATCTACCCTTTTTTATTTGCAATTATCTGCTGCTAAACTCCCAGAAAAAAGGCATTAAAGTGTATTTTTCATGGTACAAATGCTGTCACTGGGGTGGTACCCACAAGGGTACATAGTTAGGACACATATTTGTACTATAATTCAATACTATAATTCAGTGGACCTGAATTATCCACCTCTGATTAAAAGGCCACACTACAGAAAAACAGAATATTATACAGAACAAAAAACATCATATTACAGTATAAACAATGCCATTAATGAATTTGCTGAATGGAACCAATGTGTTCAGTTTCATAAATCAGTTTGATTAAAGAGGCAGGTCAGTTGTGTGCTGCAGCCACACACACACACACACACACACACACACACACACGTTTATCTTTCTCTGACCCCACTATGTCCATTTGTTTCCAGTATAAGCTAATATAGGACCTCCCAGTAGGAGACGTGTCTAAAACAGGAAAAATAATAACCCCCAATTCCTCTACATATTAGCTGCAAACGCTGTAGTGGACACGATGGATTATATCCTACACACACACACTAACTCTCACACTCCTGAGAGGAACTTATCATGTCTGCCTCATTAGCCAGAACCAGGTCAGGGTAAAAGAACACACACCTCCAAACTTTGCACACCCCAGAGAGAGAGAGAGAGAGAGAGAGAGAGAGAGAGAGAGAGGAAAAAGGAAAAAAGAAAGAGAAATAAGAAAGCGTGATGAGAGAGACAAAAGTCAGGGAATCCACAAGGATTACTAGAACGAGGAACAGGAGAAACTTCAAAATGTGACCTGAAGACAGAAGATAACAGCTCGCTCAGTAAACCAAGCAGAAATTTGCAAGAAGTGCAAAGAACAAGGCTTTAAATACACGCAAACATACAGTGCGTTCAGATGGAGCACAAAATCAGAAAACTAGAACAGACGGAAAAAAAAGAAACTTAAATGTTAAAAAATGACTTACAAAAAATGTTTTTGTGTCATTTTCATTGACACAAATGACCTTGATTTTGGGTATTACTTTACATAACGTATTTTACAAACAAGGGGTAAATTCAAAATTGATTTCTCAGCTCATCTGACAGCCCTAAAATATTGCATTACTAACCAAGTGTGCTCGCAACAGTAGCTATGAAAGAGCGCATTTGCATGGATAGGCGAATTTTGTGACTTCATCTGAAAATTCACTGAGCAGTTCACACACCAACCAGCATAAAAACGCACAACAAACCGCATCCTCCTCCACACTCACACAACCCACAGGAATCTAATTTCAGCAAGAATTCTTCATTCTCCTCCAGAAGCATCTTCCTCCATTCACACAGAAAGCCTGACATGAAAGGCTGTGCGTAAATGTGTGTGTCTGTGCGAGAGTGTGTGTGTTCATCCTCCAGAGGGAGCCGCTCAGAACAGTGGGCTGGGAAAGATGATGAGATAAAAGAGAGCAGGGCATCGGGGGACGGCACCCCCTAACAGTTTGGACTATAAATAGCTGACAGGATGCCCAACACATCAAACTGAATCTGAACTCAACAGCTAAGTACAAAATACTCCACCCACGTATACCGCTAATCACACATAAGCTTACAGCACTTAACACCAGGGGTTAAATTGGGCCAGAACGATGGGCTGGAACTGCATTCTGGCAACTTGGAAGTAGATCTGGTTGATCATTAACACTAAATATGGAGGCATTTTCTCTATAATGATGATGCTGTTCTGTTCCTCAATCTGGTATTAGCAACAAAAGCTTGGACTTTGAACATATGCTACATCAGTACACTAAGCAACGCTGTGTGTCTTTTACTGTCTAAACAGGCAGGGCGAAGTCCAGCCATTCATTTGCAACAGCACAAACCAACAGAGGAGCAGTTAGCAGTTAGAGTTATCTGTCTTCAGTATTCATGGAGAGTAAATATATTATGTCTAAACTGAGCTATCTAGTTAGTTGGCTTGGTATATGCATGGTTTAGGCCAACTTGTGGCTTTGTAATTAACTAGCTAATAAAGCCCTATTCGAGCTGGATTAGTAGACCAGAGGAGGTCCGGTAATATAATTTGTAGGGGCTTCAACTGGCCAATGCGTACGGGATAAAGCATCTGTGTAACTTCCTCAAATTACCTCAGTTAAGTTCACTACAGCGTTAAGATTGTGTCTGTTATCAGGATTTGTTATTGCATTTCCATGAGGTTGATTTGAACAGGACTACTGTTACTGAAGGTGCTTTGAATTTGACAATTTATAGAAGATAATTAGCTCTGGAATTTTTACTTAGCACTACAAGTATTGTAGATTTGTGCTGGATTCAAATCATAGATCTCATCTTTAATCACTCAAATTGCCTTCCCAGGTAAAACTAATCCACCCCAACAGGGCTAAAATGACTTAAATTCCACAACTTTTTCAAATTCTCTGCATAATTAAATATTTAAGATGTAAACAAAGTATTTTAGCATGATTTGATACGCTCCAAAGATGCTGCCTGATGTCTGAGACATTGTTCTATGAAAGTTTTGCAATATGGATTTGGCCTAAATCTTATATTTTTAAAAGCCATTCATGGCGGAGGGGTACATGTATGGCGTGAGGCAAAATAGCCCCCAAAAACGTATTTTCTCCAGATCTACCACTATTTTACCATGATCAACAAAACATATAGAAATATCAGAACACACGTGTCGGTTCACTGGTGGTTTTGAATAGTAAATAAAACTTCTGCATAGTACACATTTTGACCCCTAGTTCCTATCATCACCACTGTAACGAAAACTAAGCTAGTAAATTTCTCTACAATGGCTCATTTTACATGAAACCACTTTGAATTACTTTGTTTACATCTGAGTGATCGAATTATACTGGAATTAAAAAAAAAAATCTGAGGAATTCAATGTAACCTAGTTAACTTTAGTACATGTAAATATGTATCTGTATGTATATGTATATATGTATATGTAAATATATATGTATAAATATATATTTAAGCTAACATTAGCAAACTTTAGCAAAAGTTCCACCACCTTCCAAATTACAATTTAACCCCTGGACAACACTGAGCGGATTAGTGAAGGAGAAAAACAGCATTTTTAAATATAAAAACCCAGTGCCCAGTTACCTTTTTCTGGTCCTCCAGCTTTTGACTTGTGGACTTCTTCTGAACTTTTCCACTTTCTGGTTGTACCTCCATCCCTGGTGAGAACGGTATTAAATCCAAGATCCAAGAGAGACACTTTCCAAGAGATTTAGATGTACGTGCGTGCTACACGGATAAAAAGGAGGCTGATTCTTGGGTCACATCTTTTCTTGGGCTTTTGGTGGACGTGGAGGTTCGAGATTAAAAACATTTGTTCAACCTAGCATATGCTTAGATTACTGGGTCTCTTCAACGTTATATTCCATATGCTTTCTAGAAATGGTGCTTTTTTTCATTAATTTCACTTTTCATATAAACAGAAATATTTTAGGTTTCAAACTTTTCCAAATGCAAAGCACTTTGAAATTTTGTAACTGAATTGAAAGGGCTGTATAAATAGAAATTATTATTATTATTATTATTACTTTTATTATTAGTATTATTATTAATATTATTATTATTGATAAAAATGTTAAAGGGGTCACATCAGCAAGACAGAAAAGCCGGCATGATCTTCATTCAACAAAATATCCATTCAGAAATGCTTGTCCAGGCAGTAAATCCCCTGTCCACACTGCTGGTCCGGCAGGATCACTCCTCACACCTGCAAGACAGAAACATGTTTCATAACGTTACTATTGTAAAAGCCAAAAACAGAGTAACTTCATAGGAAACGGAGAAAAGATTCAAGCTAACATCTGCAAACACATGTTACTTACTGAACATGCTGAATAAGTCTGTAATAAGTGCTTTATAACCCTGTAAATGTTTGGTTTAGGCATCCTTTTTGGCCTATTTAAGCAATTGCTCTTTGAATTCTAGCAGTTTATTATTTGTTCTCCATTCTTTTACTCATCATTTAATCTATTTTAATAACTTTTTATTCTGATCTTTTGCTTTAAGTTTTTAAACTTAAAAAAAGGTTCTTCATTCTCACAATCTCATCTAAAAAAGAATTCTATGGAGAACCATCCACTGAAAGGTTTTGTAGCTAACCAGAAGTGGTTACTCTGTAGCAATGCTCAAATTGTTTTTGGAAATGAGATGTGTGAAAGTGAAGAACCTTTTTGAAGTTGTAAAAAAAGTTCCATAAAGTAAAGGAAGAACCTTTAAATTGGTATAGAACCTTTATATTATGTAAACTTTTACAAGGTTCTTAACATTCACAAATCTCTTTTTCAAACATGGTTCTTTAGGCAACCAGAAGTGGTTCTTCTACGCCTTCTGTGCAATGTAAAGGGTGGCTTCTGAATTTTAAGTGTCAAAAAAGAATTTTTCTCAAAAAAGAGTTTTTCTCATGACAGAGAAGATAAACAACAGAGAGAATCCACAGACAAGAGCACCTTTGTAGTTGTTGCATCGCAATTACGCAATTACGAATCGACTGCATTGAAACAGCAAGCAAATTCTCTCTAGGAAATCAACCCCCCAGGTGTAATGCGCTCCATATGAACACTGAATCTGCATATCAAAGTCAGTCTCTGCTGCTGGTGTTCTCCTCTGTAAGTGAATAAACATGCACTTTGTTCTCTGGAGCAATTGTTTCCCCCCAGAAAAAAGCTAAGAGGAAGACTGAGTCATCTCAAGTTGGAAAAAAATGCATTCTGGGTAGAGTCCAAGATGGGAACAATACACTCAGGATCGATGGCTGGCATCCGCTGCCAGACTTCAACTGGTGTTTGACTTGTTAATAGAGAGATATCAAAAGGAGATATCAGATGAACATAAAGGGTGGAGGGGGGATAAAGTGCAATGCTAACAGCCAACAGGAAAAAATGGGTAGCTAGCAACCCATTAACTTTATGTTTTCACACACTGCCAGTATATGTGGAGGAACTGTACTTTTTAATCCTCCAGTTATCTTCACATCTAGTAACTTATAATAATTAATATCTAATAAATAATCTTTTATCCTTGCAGTCAACTTGGGAACAATAGCAGTCAACTTGGCAACAATAGGAGTCCTTCACAGTACAACTTAGAACAAATATCCCAGAATAAACATGTCAACCCCACTTCCTGAGCACAGTACAGTATTTAACCCAATCCCGAAAATCATTGTACACCACTGTTAGCTTGGCACTAACTTTACATCGCATATTCTTATGTCCCGAAGGCCCAGTCCTAACAACGCCTGTGGTGAGAAATAAAATACTGGAAATGCCATGGTGTAAACGTATATATATGTCTGTGGCATGCACCCGTTCCTCGGGCCCTGATGACGGCCGCAAGAGCCTGCAGAACGCAAGAGCCCCGCGCCGACACCGGGGGAGAACTGCGAGCGAGTGGGGGATGAAGCACAAAGCCCGAGCTCCGCCAAGGGGCGCAAGTGATGGCTGGGGGGGAAAGATGATGATGCCGGCAACAAGAGGCACGAAAGCGGGAAGTGAGTCCCAAACTCCGCTGCCCAGGCCCTGCTCGCAGCCTGACCACTCCACTTCACGTTCGATCCAGGTGGACGAGCTGTGGCATGGGGGAGGTGACGAGGAGGCAGAACAATGAGCTTTGTTAAAAGGCACCTGAGCCGAGAGGGAACAGAGAGAGAGAAGAGAGAGAGAGAGATGAACAGCAGCAACGCAACAGTGACAAAAGACTGGAGAGCTGAAAAGCTCACGGAAGAAAAGGACTGAAAAGTCTAGCTTAAGCCACTGAAAAGTGACCATCATATTTTTTGGTTTTGTTTGGGTGTTTTTGGTTGTTTTGTGTGAAAATGGAATTTAAATGGCTGCTGCAACCTTGAATCCTGCCTCCAGAGTCCTCCTTGAGCCCGGGGTAGCACATGCCATGCTTCTGTTCCAAACTGGAGCGAATGAGCTACTGCAGTTAATGAAAACCTGCAGCCACACTGGCCTGTTCCAGATAGGATTAGACACCCCTGCCCTAAATGTAGCTGATTAGCCAAGACATATTCGGTGTCTGAAGTTTGCTTCTTTAGTTTTGCACTGGAGGGTCATATAGCTAGCAAATAATGGAACTAATGTGGCTTCTGACACTGTATTACATACTGTTGTTTACAAACAGGGACAAAAGTATGTTATGCTAAGTAGGCTAAGAACAGTAGAAGCCATCTTGAAGACTGAATTTTGAAAACTTTTGTTCATGTTTATGGATGATAGTTTGTCATCCACCCACTGCTGTCACCAGCCTCAGCTGGGTTTTCTATCTGGCATGAACATAATGAAGCTTTCTACAGTTTGTATCCTAATGAAAGTACTGATGGAACTTTGGAGTAATCGACCAGCTGTCAGCACATGAATGAACAGAATTAGGCCAATCAAAGGCAAGTGGCCCTCCAGGCTGTGTGATCTATACACACTGGATTCAAAATCATCCCTCCCTCGCCTAACACAAACAACATGGTTGCGCCCTATCAGTGCCAGTGATCAAAGACATAGTTTCCACTCAGAATGCTTTTCATAATCTTTTGTCTTTCAAAGTGTGTGTGTAATATGTAAATTTTGCAGACACACTCTTACTGCCCAGCTGTCTTAATCCAGATGATAGAAGCACAATTCTAACATGGGCTGATTGATAAATATCCACCTGTGGCTGGTTGCACCAGCTGTGCCTAAGTTCAAACAAAGGCTAGTTGTAACGTAAGTGTTTACTAAGTTCAGGTTTATGCATTAATAAATCAAAATAAGTTGCACCACACAAGCTAGTTTTAATGTTGAGCTTAATAGTTATTAAATATTACCACCTCATATTTTTACAACAAATTTTTACAGGAAATCATTAGAAGCCACACAGAAAGCACAAAAAAGACTTTTTTGGTTAATTAAGCTAAACATTCAAAATGTTGCATGCTGCAATTTTACCTACAGCTCTCATTATTGCCCTGGTTTTAACTCCGAGCATGAAGCTAAACACCCACAGCTCCAGCTCACTGAGACTCAGCAGCTGCCCAAACAGCTAAACTAAGACTGCTGCTGTGTCAGTTAGCCAGAAACCATTGTTTAAAAGCTGCGTATTTGGTTTTCTCAGAAAAATATTAAAGAATAACAGACAATGGCTGTAGATAATTAGTTTTATTCAGTTTAACTTGTACACATTGTTCTCTTCTATGCTGGATATTTTTTCCCATTGAAAAGTCAGAGCAGGCTGCTGCAGCATTAATGGCAGCAGATTTACTGATTAGTTCATGTTAAGGCAATGTACGTATTAGTTTGCTGTTTCTAGTTAAGTCAACTTACAGATTTGTGGTGCAAGCAAATTCCGTAAAAAGGTTCGTTTGAAACTAACTAGCATTAACTAAGGACTTATTAATGTAATTAGTAATGACTTTACGTACAAACTTAAGTATAAACTTACGCAAAACCAGTGCAATCCGGACCTGAAGTACAACACCACCACTGATATTTATGGAGCAGTGGACTACACCTGTTTCCATGGTTACACTTCAACCATTTCCATGGTTACAATTCAACCATTTCCATAGTTACGCTACAGTAATTTCCATTGGTTACACTACATCCATTTCAGTGCAATGCCCATTTCCATCATTATGCCACACCCATTTCCATGGCTACACTACACTCATTTCCAGGGTTACACTGATTTTCATGCTAAATCTATTTCAATGGTTATACTACACCTATTTAGATGGTTTCAATGATTCCATGGTCACGCTACCCCTATTTCCATGGTTACTCTACAGTCATTTCCATTATTACACTATATCTATTTACTGGTTACTCTACACCCATTTCCATAGTAACACTATGTCCATTTCCCTTGTCACTGTATCCCCATGTCCATGAATACTCTACACTGGTTACTCCACACTCAATTCAGCAGTTACTGAACACCCGTTTCCATGGTTATGCTACACCCTTTTTCCGTTATAAAATGGACACGGAACTAGGGTAAAATCATAGGGAAATTATGACACTTACTGGCCAAAAGAAACAGAGAAATTTATCTGAAATTTTCAAAATTATGGTGGAGAAACAGAAGAAAGATGATGTAAGTCATTTGATGAGAGGATAATCCATTCTATCAGCAACTTCATAGTGTGCCCTCACTAATACCAGAACTATGCCCTTGCTGATGATGCTGACTTTCCAGCATCTTTGGGAAAAAAGAAGTCATGGTGAAGTCAGGCTGGGACAAGTCAAAAGGTCTCATAACAAAACTCTGATCCAGCTGTGGATCCCAAGGCTATGCAGAAAAACTCCATATACACTGAGTGAGGGATGTGTGTGTGTATGTGTGTGTGTGTGTGTGTGTGTGTGTGTTCTGCTGTTATTTGATAGAGCCTTTGAACATGTTATAGAAAATTAGCCTCAAGCACTAACAGGACTTGCTAGAGACAAAAAAAATAAAAACTCAAGAGAATCAGAATAAGTGCAGCTAGCCACATGCAAAACACACATTGCATCATTCCACCAGGCTCCAGATTCATGCATAATTCAGCAGCGCTAATTTCCCTCTTCTCTCCAATATTACTGAAAGAAACATGTCTCACATGGGAAACAGCATGACACACTTTTTCTTCTCCATCTACATGATACTGGCATGCACAGTGATGTAATTAGGCTTTATGACCCTCCACCTTAGTCTCCTGCCCATTATCAATTTCATTTTAATCTGCTGCCTTTTTCCATTACAGCTAGCAACACTAACAGAAGCACACTGTAGTTTTATATTAAAGTGCCTATATATTCTATTTGAGGTCTGAGGTCCACTTACCCCATTTGTGTGGGTTTATGCACCAAAAACAGCCATATTTCAGTTTTACATGACCATTTGACAACTTTTTTTTTAGAATTAAACAGACTGTTTAAATGTGGCACATTTCATATTTTATGTTTTAATTTTTTAAGAATTCAGCAAATAAATAGACATTATGCACCAAAATCTGCAGAAAAATGCATATTTAAATGTGTTCTATATACATGTGTTAACTTATTTTCACTTAGAAAATCAACAAAACATCATTTAACTGGGTAGTTCAAGCCTTCGCTGATGGTTGTGTATATAAATGACTCTTGCTATGTTTGGCTCAATTTAAAAAGGTGTCTGGGCTGAAATACTCCTTATAACTTCGGAGTGAATGGGTTGGGCTAAACTGCTGTAGGCTGAATAGGAAAAGAAAAAAAGACGTAAATATTATTGTGATATCATAAAAACAATGAATTCAAAACAGCTTAATACTTTTACAACAATTAATAAACAATATTAATGAAATGTATTATAATTATGATTACTTTTTCTCATTTAAATATACAAGAAAAGGTCAGAAGTACAGGCCAATGGACACATACATGTAATGTAATAATATAGCTATTTACAACATAGCTATATAACTATAGGATTAATTATGTCATTACATTTGAATCAAATAGGAAAATAACGATAATGACTAAAGTCTACAGGTCTAAGGTTTCTAAAAAAAAAAAATCAGTTTCTGTCCCTCAGCGCTCACACTGAGTATCCTGTCAGTTCTGGCCGTTGACATGACACACTGGAAAAGCTGAAAGCACACAACATGACAGGAAAAATATAGAGGCACGCTGTCAAAATATACCAAAGGAAAAGTGCTGTAAGTGGCAAAGATAGTGTTGCACAATCTGAGAGGAGTCATGTCTGGGTGACAGATAAATTACTGGTGGAAATGACCCATGGTTTTCTGAGGAATGTTTTCAGCCCTTTATATTCAGCTTCAGTGAAATTCTGTTGCATTACTCTGCATTTCCATTATAGCCAAGCTCATTGTTTACCTGGCCGCTTTGTGGGCATGTGGCTAAAATGCGAGCATGCTTAGCTGTTTAAGCAGAGTTCTAGGCCAGTTCTGAGCTCTGATGAAGTGCTAATTTCTCCTCCAGCCTCCATCAACTCTGAATTCAGTGTGTGGTCTGAGCTAAGACATGTTTGAAGTTTTCTTCAGTTTTGCACTGCTACGAGGCTAATGCATTTATGTATCACTAATAACAGCCAACAAGTGGAAGCTTATACTCCACCAGTTAGCATCATAGCACTGGAGCTATGATAGTGATACAGCTGACAAGTAATGGAAGCTAATACCCCACAAATTAGCATCATGGCACTAGAGCTACAAGGCTAAAATAACTAACAATGGAAGCATATATCTCACCAATTAGCATCACTAAAGCTACAACACCAGGGGCAACTTTTAGCTAGCATGTTAGCTTTGACCTAGACATATTATCGCATGGTCTGTGCTTTAGACTGGCTTTACACAGTGAATCCTTTATGCAACTTCAGTTGCTTGAAACCCACATGAAACTAAAATGGCACTTCGGATGCATAATATCAAGCATACTGAAACTCATCTGAAACTCAGATGCATAACATACAGTGTCCTGAAACTCATCTGAAACTCAGCTGCAACAGTTGCAAACATCTCAACTTGCAAACAAGTTTCTTGAAACAGCCAATTAAAGCACTGTGAGCATATCATGTGATCATAATGAACAAAATAGTTTCAGAAGAGGAGTGTTAGACATGGTCCATGATGACCTGGTTGTGCTTCTAGAACAGAATAAGCGAGACATCATGTAGGCTATAACCATAACGGCAACATGAACATTAATTTACGAAGGCTTAACATACACACAGCAGACAATATATTGTCGCTGTCCAAAGAAAACCATGTCTCTACATTTTTGTCGATTTTTATTTTTCTACATCATTTCAACACACCAGCTGTCCTTTATATTGTGTGAAAAATTCATGATGAATGGACCAATAGAAATGCTCTAAAAATACTTGGAATAAAATCTCTTTACATTAGCTTACACTGAAAGGTAAGAGCGTTTTTGCCATTTACTGTAAAGTTACTATTTTGGAGATACTTGTTTTTCTTTGGACAGTGACAATATATTTATATAGTGAGAACAATGTAGTGCATCAAAAAATACAAGATGCTAATGTGGCTAACTAGTAATTCAATGTGCTGTGCATAAGTTTGTTTTTGAAGTGCTTAAAGTAACTGTCAGTTTGCTCTGAAATGATGTCACATGAAAACGTAAAGCCAGCCTTAGTTAGAAACTAGCATATTGTGCCCAGCACATTAGCTAGGTGTACTACTTTGTGGCTAGCAACAGAACAACCTATTTTAGGGCTATATAGAACCTTTTTAAAAAAGTTTCTACAATTATATAACATTTAATTATAACATTAAAGATAACATAAAAGAGTACAATGTTAAATGCCTGTTATGAGTAAACAGTGATGTTCAGCTGGCAGTGTATCCTCTGGTTCCAATTAATGGGCACAAATTTTAACTCTAACAACTGGGCTTCAGAGCGCCTCAGAAACATTTAATGGGACAAAACAATAACTTAAAAAGCACACTTTTTTTGATTTAGCTAAAAACAAAATGAATGACACTTCCGTTCCCCAACATTTCAGACATAATCTGGAAACACAGTGGTCATGTGAAATATGAGGTGGATATAGTCAATAATGTGATTTACTACGGTCAATAAAGTATGATTTATTGGCCGAAGCAGTGCAGCACAGGTTTAATTTAAGCAGATGTAGATCTTTGCCACAGAGCAAATCCTGATTTCCTCAGGGAGAAAAATTCACAGTAAAGAAAAACAAATCTTACAAAGGATCACAGACGGTACAATCACTGACAGCCACAAACAAATAATAAACACAGTGACCATGTTTCGTGTGAAAGGTATCTGGTGCCCAGATAAGATTTTAACCACGTGTATTCAAACTTGGCAGTTCAACATGTTTATATGGTGCATAAAAGGCAAATCAGCTCGTAACACAACAATCACCTGAGCTGCTTCCTGTTTCTGACGTTGCTTCAAAAACTTTGCCTTATATTGTTTACTTCCATTATCTTAGAGACATCAGTCAACATCAGCAGCCAGTGGTTAGAATAAGGTGACTATTTTACTCATAGCGATCAGGGAGCATGTGAGCTATGACAGTGTTTCTCAGCCCTGGTCCTGGAGGCCCACTGCCCTGTACTCTTTACTGTTTTCTCTGCTCCCAACACACCTGATCCAACTACTCAGCTCATTAACAGCCCATTATTGAGTTAAAGTGGGTGTGTCAAAGCAGGAGCAGCACTAAAATGCACATACAGTGGTTCTTTAGGACCAGGTTTGAGAAACACTGAGCTATGATGTCATCTATTAAGAGGGGCTTTGGTGGTCAAATGTGTCTTGCATTTGTGGAAAAAGTACAAAACTTCTGAAAGTAGGAACATTCCTGATAAAATATTACATAAGTAAGAGTAGAAGTATAATATTTGTCTGTGAGTACAAAAGTGTTTGCTTTCAAAAACACCTATTTATCAAAAGTAAAAGTATGTAAAAGTATGCTACACTGATAACTTGTTAAATAACTTCAAATAGACCTGCTTAGGTGGTTTTTGACTCTGTATGACATACTGTTATGTATAAACATGGACAAAAAGCATCACACAGCTAAAAACAATAGCAGCGACATCTTGAAGACTAAATGTTTATATATACTGCTTCTATTATGTACTGTCCATTTACACTACCATTCAAAAGTTTGTTGTTGTTTTCTGCCTTGAGATTTGATCATCACTTTTCAAATACTATGCATTCTGAATATTAATTTTATAAGACCTTCATTCTATATATTAATTCTATAAGTCATTTGTTCTGGATATTAATTTTATTAGATATTTTGTCTGGAAATTACTGTTATCAGAATTTCATTATGGATATTCATTTAATTAGAATTTCATTCTAGATAAAAATTATATTCTAATTTAATTCTGATTAATCTGATTAGAATTTCATTCAGAAAGTTCTACAGCTTTATGACTGATATTAGAATCATCCACAGCTGGACACAGATTCATTCTGGACCCTTCTAGCAGAGATGTTTTTTTTTTCCCCTGGCTGCTTTTAAATAGACTTGGGCCACAGAGGAGTCGTGAACGAGGCACAACACAGAAAAATATGGCAACAACAAACTTGAAATGAGCAGAGTAAAATCAATATAACACATAAAAACGTCAGACTTTTCAGTATGTCGGTTTAAGCCCAGTCATTTTCCGAGAACTCCACACTTCTCGCATCCTATTTCCAGGACTTGAGTCGCAATTCAATATGTTTAAGCATAATCAGGACTGAGAAAGCTTTTAACAAATTAACACTGTGATACACAGTTTATAAGCTTAGTCAACAAATCCACACTGTTTACATCTGTATGAAGATATAAAACATCAAAATGTCCTGTACTTTTAGATGAAGTATAGATTACATATTTTTACTTAAGTAGATGTATAAAAGTACACAATGCTAGATGTGAAAATGTGAAAGTATTTATTTAAGAAGCGTTTCTTAAATTTTTGCTAGTGTTCTTTATTCACATATTATTCACATGCAACCATGACATAATGGTTTGTTGCTGTTGTGTGTAGAGCATACGCGAAGAACAGGTTTTTGAACCAAGCAGGTTGAATAGGTATTGTAAGTAAAGCCAGGGATGGGGATTATTTTCCTACACATTTGAAAGAACACGTTAGCTCGCCACTGTCGCTTTCTTTGGATTCCATGATGTATCCGTCTCATCTGCTGCTTCTGTTTTCCGTCCTATTCCTGCATTCTGTGAAAGCAGCAAATCACCTGTAGTATTGTGCAGATATATATCAAAGGATCTTCCGCCCCTTTTCTGGTTTCACATTGAGTATTACTTTCTATAACTAACAGTATGGTGCTTAACAAGCCTGATTTGAAAATACAGTGAGTGGAAAGTATAGATTTTTTTTTTAAACATACAGATTAGGGTTGGCCAATACAACATTATCGTTATTGTGATAAATTATGTCACAATACACTTTTCTGAGCATAACATGGACATCGTTAGGACTTAAAGAACACTGACCAACTACATGTTTCATTGCAGAGTGAGCATAATTAGGCCTGTTTAATTGGATTTAAGGCAGCGCAGTTTGTAAAACATTTAATAAAATCATTGTAGTTGAATGTCTATTATTATCATAGCAAGTTTTACATGTGGCACTACAGGTTCTACTTTGTCTGTTCAAACCTATCTCAGAAAAACTAAATACCCTGATGCATACTGTATACGGTGAAAATATATACAACTGTATATAGTCTTGATGTATCATGATTTAACCTTTTTTCTGTATTCAAACTTCTACCCTTACAGGTACTTAAAAATGTTGTACTTATACTTTTTTCCTTCCCAGCTCTCACTGCTTAACTTCATGGCAACTGAATTCTTAGCTATACATACAATATTCTGTAATATTTCATTTACAAATAGAAGATGTTTAACCCTTTGAAACTGATGCCTAAATGTGTCTTCTTGGGGCTATCCATATTTACCTTGTTAAGTAGTGGGAAAAATAATTGATTATTAGATGCATCACAATTCTTTCAGGAAAGGCCCTGAATTGATTCATAAAACATCATAATCAGATTATCATACAGGCTCAGGAGATGCTAACCAGCTAACAGGCTAATCCAGTAATGTTCAGCGCTAGGCTTTAAGTTTGAATACTTACTGGATAATTAACTGTAAAGCTGCAGCATACAAATAAAACAATATTTTGGGGGTTTCCAAGAGTGTGCCACTCACTCCATATAGCTTAAGATTCCTGATGGTTCAGATGAGTTGTAAAATATAGGAAATATGAAAATATAATATTACATGTTTTCCCACAGGCATCTATAGCTGAATTTCAGAGTGCCTCCACTATAATGATTTTCATCAGTAAAGCATGAACAGAGCATGTTTAGCAGTCTGAAGTTTCTCCACAAGGGGCACTATTAGTGTAAAAGTTGCTTTTGTGTGTGTCATTTAAAGAGAAGCAAGAGAAGTCACGAATGCACATTTTGCAGTCACTTTCAAATGAGAAGTAAAATAGCTTTCAAAAATGTTTTCTTACTCAATATTTTATGACTCAATATGTGAATTTTTCATAAAAGATTTACATTATATCAGTTAAAGGTAAAATATGTGCCTATAGTCTTCATTACAGTATTAAAAATATTAAAAGAGGCTGTAGAAATCAGAAATGGAGATGTATTGAGACTTATCACATCTTGGCACCCTGAATACAAATCTAACTATGAGGTGCCGTTCCACATCCTAAAACTGTTATCTATAAACATGGACATCAGGAACTTAAAAAGAACATTCCCCAATTAATGATTACAAGGATTTTTGGTATTTCTTCCTTTATGGTGCAGAATATTATCAAAAGTTTCAGGGAAGAAAAAAAGTTTCACGGAGAAGTTTCTGTGCATGAAAGGCAAGGCTGAAAACCAACAATAAATGCCTGTGACCTCTGATCCTGATGGCACTGCATGACAAACTGGCATGCTACTGTAAAGAATGTGATAGATAATAGAATGCTTCGGAATCCCTTGTCAGTAAACACAGTTCATTGCTGCATCTACAAATACAAATTAAGACTCAATTACTAATGGCAACTGTATACATATATGTATATATATATATATATATATATATATATATATATAAACAACATGCTGAAACACCGCCGACTTCTGAGTTAAAGCTCATCTGAAATGAACTGATGCACAGTGGAAACCTGTGCTGTGGCTTTGTTTCCAACACAAAGTTCAAAAGCCAGCATCTATGTTAGTGTCAGGGGCATGGGTGCCCATCTGTGAAGACACCAGGGGAATGTGCACATTTTGGAGCAATACATGTCGCCATCCAGACAACGACTTTTTCTGGCATGTCCCTGCCTGTTTCTACAAGACAGTGCCAAGCCACACTTCTGCATGTGTTACGACAGTGTTTCTTCATCGTAAGAGAGTGCAGGTGCTAGACTGACCTGCCTGCAGTCCAGACCTGTATCCCATTGACGTTTGGCCAATTATGAACCACAACAAATGGCAATGGAGACCCTGTACAGTTCTGAAGTGTAACAAGCAAGAATAAGAAAAACATTCCACTTTCTTAACTACAACAATTGATGTCCCCAGTTCCCAAATGATTACTGAACACTGTTAAAAGGACACATGATGTAACATGTTTTTTGGAATGTGTTGCAGGCATCAAATTTAGAATAAGCTTATATATGCAAAAAACAATAAATTAGTCAAAGCATTAAATACCTTGTCTTTGTATTGTTTTCATTTGAACACAGTCAAAAAGGATTTGCAAATCATCGCTTTCTGTTTTTATTTACATTTCACCTACAGTTTTTTTTTTGGAATTAGGTTTATAGAACAGTTCCAATAAATGTCATTTAGTGTATTTGTGGCAAAGTACAGACGTATAATGGCAAGCTTGTTGTGAAAAAAAACTAGAACGTCAAAATGCTTCTCAACCAATCAGGTTGTGGCATCAGAGCTAACTGGTGTATAATACTGCTAGAATCTCATTTGAAAGCACTGGTACTTTATTACTGCTGAGGTGTTGATCTGACCTCATTTACATAACTTTTTCAGCGTTTGCCATCAAAACAAGCCCCCAAATCACAACCACTACAATTTATAAGCACTGCAGAGAAACAGAACAGTCATTTGAGTGTGGGTGTGTCCATAGCATAAGCCATGCCCCCTCCCAGCCCATTTTACTCTGATAGACTGCACCCAGGTGCATAGTTCTGGTCACTGACATTGGTTTTCACAAAAGACAGTAAATAAGAGATGCTCTGAAAAGAGTGAACATGCAGTTGTGCATTTCCATACACTGTACACTGACTGTACTCAAAAATGACCAGTACAGTAATGTGTTATTATTATACTATTATATTTTTGTAGTATTGAAATCGATACAGCCTTAATGATAACACATGTAAAGCTTAGTAGGACTGTGATGGTGTCAGAGACAGTACTGTGTAGCAGGTATGGAGCCGTGGGGATGTGTTACGGAATTTAATTGGAGTCTGCCATCACTGCACTTTCCTCCCATCTGTCCCCGCTGTGCCAATTACAGCACATCCAGAAGTTTCCACAGCCCTCAGGCACAACAGCAAAGTCCAGCAGACCCATACACACAGTGCCCTGTGACCAACGCACTCTGACCACTACTGAAAACAACAGGGAGCTTCAGAGAGATGGATGGAGAGGAGAACCAAAGAGACATAAACTGAAACACAGCAAAAGATGGAACAGAAATAGCCTTTCATCCCACAGTAAGCTCTGCCCACACAATCAGATTGGTTGAAATGCGTTCTACCCATGTTGTTATATCTGACAACAGCAAGTGTTTTACTATTTTCTATGTAGAATCTTATACAACACATTCTCCATCAATCAGAAGAACCAGTTCACCATGCAAAGAACCATTTACTGATGAAATGGTTCTATACAGAACTCATGGTTCTAAATAGAACCATTCTTTTCACTAAAGAACGCTTGAAGACCATCTGTGTACCAGAACTACTTTTTTGGAGGAAGAAATCACCAATATTTGACCTCAAAACTTTCCAAAACTGCTGTATAAAATCAGCAAAACACATAACAATAACTCCAGTGTTCTTTCACTGAAGTGGCCATTGCCTGCATTTTAAAGAAGGATAGATCCAGTCAAACGTTTGGACTCTGATTTAATATCTGTTTTCCATAATCTGAAAGATATTATGATCTAAAGGCTTATGTTTGAATGCTTATGTTCAAATATAAACAGCGAAGCTGACGTTTGGATTCATTTACAAAGCAGGTACAAGATGCTCAGTCTCCTCATGGATTTTGTAGTTTTTATTTTTAATGGCTCATAATTCAGAGATGCACTGTTTTCGCATAATCAGTTTTACTGTTTATCAACGACGTACTGAAATCTGTACAGCATCAGGGAAGAACTTTGAACAGATCTACCCTTAGATAACATTAATAGTCCACGTACCGCAGCAGACAGAAAAACACAAAATGATGTTTCTCCCATGTGAGTGTTCTGCAGAAAGATAAATCCCTCTTTCAACAGCGTCCACACACTCCTGCTTTCAATAACGGGGTTGTCGCGGTGACGGTGACCCTGGCTTCCTGGTTGTCACGGTAACAAGCAGATGAGATTTTGTCTCAAAGACATTCACTCATCAGAGCAAAAAAAAAATCTCCAAACCTCAGGTCCCCTCTAAACAAAGTAACAAGAGACGCAGCTACAAAAGATTTGGCATTCTAGAGATTAAATAAAGCAAAGGTTGCCAGCCTTCTGCAGCTCGTGGCCCACACAACCAGCCCCAAAAGCTTTCGCACCCACAAGAAGATTTTACAGGCCTGATTGCAGAAAATATAACAGAATAATCAAAGTAACCTATAGAATTTCACTAGACTGCTTTATATGGACTTGCAGTGAAAATGTAAAATCTTGCTGGCTGTGTCTGTCACTGTGGTCATGCATTTTGCCAGACCTAAATATTTAAGTATTTTGATGTATTATTTCTGCAAATTATTATCACAACGTTAACATTTGTCATACTGGAAATTAATAATTTGATTAAATGCATATATATTGCAATTAGCATTACCATGCATTACCACCATGGGCCCTTAGCCACAGTCCATGCATTATGAAATAAAGAAACTAAAATAAATAAATCAGTTAGAATGACATGAACTCATGGCTTTGGCTGCTGATTTCAATAATACACACAATGTTTTCTATCACTGCCGTTGCAAACAGAAACTAACGGCTAGTTTTTTGGACATGGATTAAGCCTAGTCCTGGACCACAGTGCAGTGCTAAAATGTGTGCTAGTGTGTTGCTTAGCGATTGATAGAATATAGCTAGGCGGTTGCTAGGGAATTTCTAATTGTTTGCCATGGTCTTTCAGGTGGTTGCTAAGGCATTGCTAGGTGTTTGCTACAGTATCCCAAGCAGTTGCTAAGATGTTACCAGGTGGTTGCTAGAATATTTCTAATAGGTTGCTATGGTGTTTCCAGGTGGTTGCTAGAGCATTGCTAGGTATTTGCTATGGTATCCCAAGTGGTTGCAAGGGTGTTACTAGGTGGTTGCTAGGGCATTTCTAATTGGTTGCTATGGTGTTCCAGGTGGTTGCTAGGACACTGCTAGGTGTTTGCTACAGTATCCTAAGTGGTTGCTAAGGTGTTACTAGGTGGTTGCTAGGGCATTTCTAATTGGTTGCTATGGTGTTCCAGGTGGTTGCTAGGGCATTGCTAGGTGTTTGCTATGGAATCCCGATTGGTTTTAGGGTGTTCCTAGGGCATTTCTTATTGGTTGTTAGAGTATTGCTAGGCTGTTGCATGACAAAAATACGGCAGAAAAATTAAAATTATGAGGCAAAAAAAATATGTAACAATCACTACTAATAATAACAGCAACAGAATTTCAGATCAGACTTTTTTTTATATTTTCGCCTTATAAGGATATGCAAAGTGGGACTAAGGGAAAATTATATTTATTTTATATTCCTGTACTAACAGTAAACTATAGTACTTACAATAACACTTAAGTAAACTCCCTCATTCTGCTATATTATACAGTACAGTAGTATGTATTCATTATTATATTATGCTATGGTTTTAGTAAAATCTTTTCTGCTGTAAGCTATTCATTCATCACCGAGTCCTCCGGCACACTGTTCTTTCCTCTTCTCACTCATTTTCTGGCTCTGAAACATGAACGTGTCACTCCTTCCTTTGTTCTCGTCTCACGCTGCCTGGCACTCCCTCTCCACACACACACACAGATACACACACACACAAACCTCTAGCAAGCAGCACAGAGAGAGAGAGAGGGAGAGTGAGAGAGAGAGAGAGAGAGATAGAGAGAGAGAGAGAGGGGGGAGAGAGGAGTCCAGGAAGAGAGAGAAGAGAGACATATAGAAATAAAAAGAGCAGGAGAGAAAGAGATATAGAGAAAAGAGGAATAAAGCACCTTTCCTAGTCCATTCATCTGAGTGAATATTGAATTAGAGCTCATTACTCTTAGATTAGACTAATGCTATTCCTCCGGAGCCGCTGAAGCACAGAAACAGCGTAATCTGCTGATATTGTGTCTGGGATTAAAGTGAAATCTCATTACGGGCTGTTTTGGTTGGGGGGGATTGCGGAGATGGAGATGGAGCTGGAGGCCGAAATCTCAGCGTGAAATCGCGATTGGCAGCGTGAACGTGTTAACATGCAGGACACACACGCCGACTCCCGCGGGATGCGTCTCTGAACGCATCGCAGAGCCGGCGGCAGTGATGTGTCAGTCGTGAGCCATTCCTACTTGAACGAATCTTTTGAGTCAACGTAATGAACCGATTCACCTCCTCCAAAGATTCATTCTCAGCTTAGGGCTGGCTCACACTGCAGGATTTACACTGTCTTCACCCAGGGGTTCCCAACAACTGCAGCTTGTGGTGATGGCGTAAATTGTTTGGATTCAAAGCTTTGTTTGATGTGACTTCTGAGCCAACAACAGAGCAGTAGTTGCTCTTTTTCAGTTCCTGTGCATGTGAAGTCTAGCGCTAGCTGCGTTTTTTTGTTTCAGTTTGTGCTGTTTTCTTGTTTTTTCTCAACCTCAGACTGTGGCTGCTTCACTTCTAGATGGACAAGGTTTGGGAGAACAACCCTGATTTTAACGATTTATCCATGACGGATGAATTCTGTTTGGAACGTAAAATTTTTACACTGATTTGCACAGAAAAAGTAAACATGATTAGCTAGCATTTTTTCAGACCAATCAATGAGCTCAATTTGAACATGTTTTATATTTGCAAATAATTATCACAACTAGAGATGCATTAATACCATGTTTTCAGACCAAGTATGAGTACATACTTTTTAGTGCTCACTGATACCGAGTCCGATACTATACTGAGTAACCTAGTTAGAAATGAGTAGTTGTTAGTGTGAGTGCAATGTACCGTAACAGTTAAATCATTAAAATCTATCTGATTTTAAATTAAGTGCTTAGCTAGCTATGCTACATTGTTTAAGAAAAAGACAGAAAAAGAGATATTTATACTGGTTTCTACACTGTTAATAATTATAATCTATAACGCGGCAGAATAACTCAGACGCTCGCAGTTAAAAAAAGAGAGTGAGGCTTTAATGTTTAAGTCGTAATCCAAAATCGTGGTCAAAAAACATGCAAAGGTCAAATTCAGCAAAGGCAAGCAACACAAAAAGACAAACATAAGGCGAACAAAGTCCAAAGGGCAAAGGCAAAAAGGGCAAAAGTCAAAAACAGCAAACAGAGTTGAAAACCGGAAAATCACAATAGACAGATAATACCGCTCAGTAGCTCTTGAAAAAGAAGCAACACCTCGCATTGAACTAGACTAAAAGCCCGGGCTTTATACTAAACTAATTATGAGAACAGGTGTAATCAGTCAGTACTCAGGCGACAGAGAGCGGTGACTGGAGCGAGATGGAGGGATGAGAATCATGTGATTCCCCTGGGGGTTCTGGGAAATGGAGTCCCTAGAGACCTCAGAGCCTGAAGGATGTGTGACATATAAAGTAAATTTTAGTAGTAATAAAACGACGGTGGGGAAGAGGATACACATCAATGTTAGCTTGGTTCTAACATGACATTGTAATTTCATAGGGGTGGTAGCTAGCATTATCATAGAGGTGGTATTGGATAAATTACATTTTATCCTTCCATTCAGCTCAACTCTCACTGCATCATGCCAACACTGTGTTTCATATGAGACACTCAGTGTTCCCTCCACAGTACGCGATGTTTGAGCATGTTAAATATTGAATCAGGGGGGTCATGACTGGACTATGAGTAGATAAGAGGTAAAGACACTCACCACAGGATAATCTGGAAAGATCTTAAATTAAGACCAGCCTGGAATCTGGACACTTTTTATGATTATCCAGAGGGTAATCTGCCTCAAAACTGTCTCAATTATCCTGTTGTGACGTATTAAATTAACTGATGCTCATTAATTTTATTAATTTTTCACTTTTTAACATTATTATCAGGCCCTGCTGGTGCCCTCTAAATAAAACTATTGTGTGACCACACCTTACTAAGGTATGGGAATGTGATCCTAATATGTGGCCATGACTTAGTAAACTGTGGGAACAAGTTCATTAAGTCATGGCCACCACTTAGTAAGGTGTGGGAACAAGATAGTTAAGTTGTGGCCATGACTTAGTAAAGTGTGGGGATGAGATAATTAAGTTGTGGCCATGACTTAGTAAGGTGTAGGAATGAAATAATTAAAGAAGTTATGGTCATGACTTACTTAAATGAGATAATTAAATTTAGTCAAGACTTAGTAAGGTGTGGGAATGAAATAAGTTATGGCCATGACAGTAAGGTGTGGGAATGAAATAATTAAGTTGTGGTCATGACTTAGTAAGGCATGAGAATGAAATAATTAAGTTGTGGCCTTGACTTAATAAGATGTGCGAATGAGATAATTAAGTTGTGGCCATGACTTAGTAAGGTGTGGGAACGCAATAATAAAGTTGTAGCCACAAACAATCTCACATTCTACTCAACTGGTCATGACTTAACTAACTTGTTTCTAGGCCTTACTAAGTCGTGGCCAATGCATTAGGATCCCATTTTCATGTCTTAGCAAATTGTGGCCACACGTTAATAATGCTAACTTAGGTGTACTAAGATATTAACTTTATTACTGCTGACTTATTAACCTTGCTGATTAATGGGTTCATTAACTTCAATGTTATCAAATACCATGATATTTATGGAAACATTTATCAACCCAGTAGTATTCGGGAGATGACGTAGAGAGGTCAAAGGTCAGAAAAGAGATGTGAGGTGGCAAATCTGCATCCTAAACACACCCCCCCTTTGCTATCCCAGCATGCTCTTCAAATTCACAGCCTCAACCATCAAGCCTGTTTTATTATGGTGTTGTAATTGTGAGGGTGATATACAGCCTGCCCACGAAAATACGGCTCAATTTCAGCTCCATTCACACGCTGAGGCCTGGTTAATAAAACAGGGCCTCCAATAACGCAGCCCAAATCCCATTACAACACACACTCAGAGTCCCCAGGGTCTTCACAGGGCCAACCAGCAACAGTGTGTGTGTGTGTGTGTGTGTGTGTGTGTGTGTGTGTGTGCGTGTGTGAGATCGTGAACAGTCTGTGCATGACTGAATCAGAATGAGTGACGAGGGTTCTGCTGAAGATTTCTCCTCTTTCAGCATTACAGCTACCCTCAGCAGGTGATAGGAGGGAAAATAGCAACACACAAACACACACACACACTGTCAAATCTGAATGACGATGGGCCATTTTCACAGCACTGCAGCCATGTTTACCCAAAAAACAACAAGATTGGACTATTCTGAACCCCTTCTGTGCAATCTGAGCTCAGTTCAGCTTCCACCAGTGACTACAGACACAAGGATTTATTTATTTATTTATTCTCTTTCAATTCAGGCACAAATAGAGCTAAAATACAAATTTTGCTAATTAGGTCCTGAGTGAATTTTCAATTCAGTGTGTCTATATTTAAGCTTAAATAGCATTAAGACTTTTTACCTAACTACAGAATTACGCCCTTGTCCAAATGCATCAAATCTCTTGAAACCTATGGAGGATCTATGGGATATTAATGGGTGGTGTATGGGAGATCTATGGTGGGTTCTATGGTACATTATGAGGATCTTTAGGGGATGTATTTGTGGAAGATCTTTGGGTGATCAATGGAAGATCTAGGGATCTATGGAAGACCTTTGGCAATTTATAGGGGATCTATAGACCTACTGTCTTTGTGGGGCATCTATGGGTGATCTATGAGTGACCTATGAGATTTATGAATGATCTATGAAGGGGTCTATGGAGGATCTATGAGTACATGAGTGAACTATATATATATATATATGTATATATATGTATATATATATATATAGTATATATATATATATATATGTATGTATGTATATGGCCAATAGAGGCAAGAGGATTAGTGCTCTGTGCTCATTAGTTTTGGTCTGAGGCTGTGGGAGGGCTGGAGGTTGGGTAGAATCATCAATTCAGCAGAGTTCCATTAACCTGCCTGTGATAAACGCACTCCACATAAGACCTTTCCTCCCCCTCCTCTCTTGCTCTTTCTCGCTCTCCCACTCCTCCACTCCCCCAACCTCCTTTTCTCAGCTGTGATCCATCACTCCCCCCCTCTGCTGATCCGCTGTCCCAGGCCACTGAATTACCCAGCCATCAGAGTCCTGCTCCAGCACTGCGGAAACCATTACTGACCTGACACTTATTCATCAGCCAAAGGCACAGAATACCGATGTCAACGGGTACAGAGAGAGAGAGAGAGAGAGAGAGAGAAGAGAGAGAGATGAAAGGAATACAAGATCTGAGAGGTAAAAAAAAGAAACAAAGTGCTGTGCATGTAGAGACAGAGGTGTCTCCTAGATATGGTATGATACTACTTTTTCATTTATGATACCAATATTGAAACCTTGAATATCAGCCTTCCTCAAATTAGATGTCAAATTCGCACTAAAATTCTCGACTCACAAATTTAATAATATTTGATGACCTATTACATCTCATTTCAAACAGTTGCCACCTTTCTCCATAAACTGACCATTGCTGATGGAAATCCTGGTAACACTTCCTATGAATCCTGTATTTATAATGCATTACAAATGCATCTATAGTTACTTATATATTATATATAATACTTCATAATGTCTGGCATAAGCCTGTATACTTTCTAATTTCTATAAGTACTTATAATTACATGTGTAACACAAACAAGGCTTTGTAAGACATTATATATCTGTTCATAAGAACATTGTAGATGCACAAAACTTTCATATGCCTTATATGTTATAATGCATTATGGAACCTGACTTTACTAAGTCATAATCTGTACTTTTGTTTTATAAAGTGTTGTGTAATTATAACTGCTTAGGAGCAACTACACATGCTTCTGCGAAGAACTGTTAGGAGTTATGTATGCTATAATAACGCATTGGCATATATATATATATATATATATATATATTATATATATATATATATATATATATTATAAATGCATTTATAATGCATTATGAAAGCATAGGAAGGTCATTCATTCATAATCATTAACAATCTTTTTTTTTTTTTAATGTAGCTCTTATGCACCTCTTATCTCCTGTTATTTCTTCTCTTGGCTAACACTTTTTTCACATTTTATATTGCTGATTTTTTAAAAATGTATTCAATACAAATAAATGGGCAAATTGGCCACACTTGTTGTAACTGTAATAAATTACCTGCCAGTTCACTCAAAACATACTCAAACAACTATTAATATTTAAATGAGCTTTGAATGGCTATATAAAAGTATTTTTGCAAATATAACATAATATAACATAATAGCAACACCCACTCACATGCTTTACTAAAAATTAGCTAGTTGCTGTTCCTTTGCTAAGGTAAGGCTACATGTGGTTACCAGCAATGGCATGATACCACTTGTTCTTTTCCAATAACAGTACTGACACAACACTGATCTAACATTATCTGCTGATAACAGACCATAATACTCCCTAATACTGGGGGTATCTGTAAAATGCTCTGTAAAAAATGTTACTTCAAAGGTTCTTCAGTAAAGGCAATTGTTCTATACAGAACCATGAGTACTCAAAGAATGCATAAATAGTTCTTTGCATAGTAAAATGGCTCTTCTAAATTTAGAAAACCCAGTTGTGTAAGGTTCCATTATTGTTATGAGTCAAAGAACCTTTTTTCAAAACTATATAGAACGCTTTTTGCTAAGACTGCAATGCCCCCAACTTCACTCTTTTTAACCATATTGCTCAGCTGTATACATAACATCAGTATTTTTGCTAAAATGTAGAACCCAATTTCCCCTCAGGTATTGATAAAGTACATTTATGTCTACACTGTCCAAAAATAACCAGACAGCCTTTCTAATGTGTAAATTCAAGCACTATAAGGTGCACCTTTTGCTGACACAGGTGTTCAACCGCACATACACAGCTTGTATAATCTCCACAGAAAAGAACTGACCGATAGAAGAGGACACGCTAGAGGGGTATAAAGCCCCACTGCATTGGACTGTGGAGCAGTGGGACTGTGTTATCTGGAGTGACGGAGCTCCATCTAATACCTTTAGGATGAGTTGGAGTGGAGTTTGTGATCCAGAACTGATCATCCAACATCAACCAACATCTAGTTGAAAGCCTTCTCAGAACAGTAGAGGCTGTTACTGCAGTAAAGCGGGAACAAACTCCCTCTTAATACCCTTGATTTCAGAAGAAATGTTCGATGTTATGCATTTAGAAAAAATGCTAGAATTCCACTTTAACATGCTATTTATAATGTAACTGCTCGTACTATTCATTGTACATCTATTCTATTCATCTGTACATTGATACATATTGCATATTTAGCATTTGTTTTATAGATAACGTCCTATTTATAATGCAATTACAAATACTATCAACTGTAAATGTGTTTTATCTATCTGTAATGTCTATTGTGTATTGTTTATATTTATACCAAAAATAAGGAATGACAAAGATACCAATTCTGATTAGATTGAATCACATGCAAACTGTTGTAAGGATGAAATCACAGCTCGGACGTTTGTAAGCCCACGTGTATGAACGCCGGCCGGTCCAGTTTCATGCATCTCCTCTACAAAGCCGCTCTTACCTGCACTGTTAAAGCTCTCCATACCAACACACACAGCCGGCCAGAGCTACAGCAGGTGGTCTCATGGCTGCAGGCGTGTGTGTGTGTACAGGATAATCCGATTACTCCTCATTAACCTCCAGACGCAGGATAGACCGAGGGGTTTGTGCGAAAGAAGGAGGAAAAGATGGAAAAAGGGAGCGACTCCCATCACCAGAGCTGGAGCGAGGGTGTGTGCATCCCTCTACAACACCAGCCAATCCAGGAGACAGTGATGCTCAGCCCAACCCCCAGACCCACACCCTTTCCTTCTCTCTCTCTCTCTCTCTCATCACCGTTCCTCTCAGTCTCTCTCTCTACCCTTTCCTTCTCTCTCCTTTCTGTCTTACCCTCTCACACTACCCCCTCTTTCTTTCTCTCTCTCTCTCACTACCCCTCCCCTCTCTCTCACTACCCTCTCTCTCTCTCTCTCTCTCTCCTCTGCTTTCTCTCTCTTTTATCTCGCTTTCTCCCTCCCTCACTTCTTCACTCTCTCCATCTCTCTCTACCCTCTCTCTCTCTCTCTCTCTTCTCTCTCTCTCTCTCTCTCTAGATGGAGGTTGTATTGCACTGATTAAATTTTAATGGTTCCTGTATAATGAACAGGCAGCTCCTCTAGTCAGAATAACTACATACACACCTATAACTGAATAAATGCACATATACACACACACACACACACACACAGCCCGCATACATAATAGAACATATTATAACATATTAGAGCACAAAGCAATATATAAAAGACCCAGAAGCATGGGCGCTCACAAGCTTGGACAATAATGTAAATTCAGACAAACGATTATCATCTGCAGAATTTTCATAATAAATGATATCGATGATCCATGTTCTGTTGTGAAATAACGTGATCATAACAGACTCTTACCCTATTGCTTACATTTTCTGTGATGATAATATAATAGCCATGTAATTACTATCAGGACTAGCACCTAATATTACTTTTCAATTTACAATAATTACTATTATTCTTCACAGGCGTAACGTTGTTAACATCCAGTGTTTCTCTGTGTTTGTTTCGTTATCAGTCTATTGCGTTGGCACTTTTCATGTGGACAAGCTCGCCCATTTCACAGATCTCATATCCTGGAGATTCTTTGTTTCATTTGCATATTTCCTAGCATCCTCATAATTCATACACACCCATGTATGCACACAACTGCACACACACACACACAACCAGGCAGACATATGCATACTCATATAATTACTCATTAACCATGATTGTGTACAATAAAAGATATAATAATAACAAACACAAACCACACACACGGTACACTGGTGAACATGTGTCTATATGAAGGTTTTTCATTAGAAATGATTAACAATTTGAGTAGAATCTTTGAAATATTTGAATGAAGTTCAGAGTTTCTTAGTATTTGGTTCAGTATGTCTCCCTTTTGCTGTAATGACAGCGTAGCCTCCAGCTGCATGAACTCCACAAGTTTGAGCAAAAAGCCTCTGATCAGTAGATCAAATCCACCTGAGAGTCGTCTGAACTTGAGCTTTAATTGAAGGGATAGGACTAAAAAAAAAACTGACCTTTTTGTACAAAGGCCTTAACATGATCAGTTTCTTTCAATTTGCCTCAACTTGAATAGTGACCTACAAAAAGTGCAGATTCTTGAATCAGATTCTTGAATTCTTCTTCATCTTAATTGTTATAACTTTTCAACCTTTCAAGTAGTTATGTTAACTGAAGCTTGGGTGGAGGAACATGGCTGAAACCCCTTCTTCTTCCCATCTAACACCCTATAAATTTACATCCTCACCTCCCGTTCCTGTGACGAAGTGATCGCAATCCCTACCGCCACTCCATCTCCTCCCCGTTCCTCAGTCCTGCAACGGTCCTACTACAGCTATGAGGGGAAGTCTGGCCTTCCAGCTACAGGAAGAAGCTGCCCAGAACTCCAGCCCAAGGTCTCCCCACTCCCTCAGTCAGTCATTCCTCATACTACCACCATGTTGAAGGCATGGTCTGAACTCACAAATGTTGTTTATTTCCGGGTTTAATTAAAAAATAATAATAATAATACCACATTTTACAATGTGGTATGTGTTGTGTGTTGATAGGGATACTGGTGCTGGATTAAAAAAGAGTGCACAGCTCAACTGTCTTAAAAACTGGCTGCCACCAGATCATCCTCCCTCCACTTTCTACTTCATATTTGTTCTGTTAATCATATCAGCTCCATTGCTGCACATGTATTGACTGGTCGAAGGCAGGATTATTCATTAGGCTCAGACTTTACTGTAGAACTGATTGAACTGTTGAAAATATTGTGCAAAAGTAAAAATAAATGCTTGATATCTATAACTGCTATTATAATCACCTCTTTAATAAGCCTGCAACCAAAAACTAAAAATTACAGATATTGCCAACTGTTTTGGCAGGAACTTCTTTTAATCTTGAAAAGTAGAAGGATGTACTTCATTAAAAAAAATTACTAGTATAATTCCATTTTTCTACAGCAAACAGGTTTTGAACAGTTAAAAGCTAGCATTACTGCTGCTGGGCACAGGACTAGTTAGCATTACAGCTACTGAGAGCTGACTGGTTAGCATTACTGCTCCTGAGTGCTGACTGCTCAGGATTACTGCTACTGAGTACTGATTGGTTGGTGAGCTGATCAGCTCTTTGGCTGAGTGAAACGCGGTTTACGCTCCTTGACATCATGAACATGAAACACTGTTAGAATGTCCAATAACTGGAAAATCGCTCAAACATAGAACAAAAGTGCTGAAATATTGATGTGTTTTGAGAACATTAGTGCATAATTATGTATAAAAATGATTAAGCATTTACAAACTATGCTTTTGTACAAAAGCGCCAGAGGAACCCATTAATTTGGGACTTGCTCTGGAGCGCCCCCTAGTGTCTAACCAACCCAGAACAATTATTGAGTGAAATGTGTCTTTATGAGAAATTCTCTAGCTGGCAGGTGGAATTGGACATGACCAAATTAGTTTTACTTAAGAAAAAGTAAAAATAAATAATAATAATAAACTGAAAATGGAAACATTAACATTTTAACAAAAGGTACATTTTCAGCCACTCTTTCAGCATTTCATTTCTGCTGTGTCAAAAAATGTATCAAAATTAATTTTGTGAATCACTACACTCCTGAAACATGCACCTACGTATGAACTCTCTCTTTCTATACTGTGATGAAATTGGCGAAGATTGTATTTTAATTGGGCTTCAGCAATAGTGAAAGAAATCAGAATAACATGAGATGAATGCAAAATACACACTCATTTAGTTCACTACATTCATATCCTGGAAATCCTGGAAATGAATTAAAACACTGCTGCTGCCTGCATTCTTTTCTCTCTCACTTTCTGTCTCTTCTCATTCTCTCTCTCTCTCTCTCCCCCCCCATTCTCTTTCTTCCCATTAACTCTCCTCATGCTCTTTCTCTGTTTTCTCTCTTTTGCATCTCTCTCCCTCTCTCTCTCTCTCTCTCTCTCTGTCTCTCTCCCCCCACCCATTCTCTTTCTCCTTGTTAACTCTCCTCATGCTCTCTCTGTACGTTTTCGCTCTTTGCATGTCTCTCCCTCTCTCTCTCGCTCTCATTTTCCTGTTAAAATAAATAAATAACAGTGTAACAGCAGGAGACAGTATGAAATCCCATCAGCCATCTGCACAGACACACACACACTTGCAGCTCCATTGATTGGTTCATGAATCAAAATAAATCACAGCTCTGTATTTACTATGTACATACATTAGGGTCAAAATCACTTCCGCTGACGTCAGGACAAAAAAATCTGAATATCTTTTAGACTGATTAACCCATTAGGGCCCATATCCTACATTCCACTTATATTGTGTGTGTTTTTATGAACCAAAAACATTCCCAATTTATTTTTTACATGACTATTTCCCAACCTCTTTTTATCCCTTAGAAAAAACAGGCTTTTTCTGTTACTGTTTATGACAGATGAACACTTACCACTGCATTAAAACCGCCTCCTTGTTTCTACGCTCATTGTCCATTTTATCAGCTCCACTTACTATATAGGTGCACTTTGTAGTTCTACAATTACAGACTGTAGTCCATCTGTTTCTCTGCATACTTTGTTAGCCCCCTTTAACCCTGTTTTTCAATGATCAGGACCCCCACAGTACCACTAGAGACCAGGTATTGTTTGGGTGGTGGATCATTCTCAGCACTGAAGTGACGTGGTGTTATATGGCATATTAGTGAGTGTTGCACTGGTATGAGTGGATCAGACACAGTGGTGCTGCTTGAATTTTTTAACACTGTCCACTCTAGAGACAATAGCTCATCATTTGCTGGACAGTTTTAGTCATCCTCTAGTCCTTCATCAGTGGTCACAGGATACTGATGACTGGATACTTTTGGCTGGTGAACTATTCATAATCCAGCAGTAACACTGAGGCAGTGTGAACAATCAGGTTCCAAGAGTAGGCAAGGTGGTGATCAGATTTCAGTGGTAGGCTGCGCCACCTCCGCCACTCCTCTGAGTTTGCATCTAATTGTGTGATTATGCTAGGAGAACTCCCTAGCTAAATGGTAAAATTGGCCACAAATAAATTAAGAGAAAATTAAGCCAAAAAAATTAAAATATGCAGCAGTAGTTGAAGCCTGAATTTTGTCATTATTTTTGTCCATTTTTGGTATATAAGCTTCCATGACTTCTATTACAAAAAACTAAAACTAAAGAAGCAAACTTTAGACACCAAACATGTCTTGGCTGATCGACTTTGTTTAGGGTAAGAGGGGAAAATTTTGTAAATTAGATTTTTCTCTAAACTATAGCTTTAAAAACATTTGACTGCTGCTTACAACTCATCTCTTTGCTGCTGCTGCTGACTTTCAAAGCCGGAGGGAAAAACTCTGAAGCGAGAGTGTGTGTGTTTGTGTGTCCTCGGAGAGTCTCTCAGCCGAGACAGACCTGTTGGAAAGAAGAGACAGCGGGAGCGACTGAGCGAGGAAGTGTTTACTTTAAGCTCAGAGATTTGTGTTTAGATGTTGGTTTGCTGCAGTGATGAAGTGGAGAACACGGTGGAGGAGCTCAGGTTTTTGGGCAGAAACTGTCACTCTGCTTTAGTGGAAACTGAACACGGTTGGAGAAACTTTCTATCGTGATTTGTCAAGTGTTATATGAGCACTGAATTTAATATGCTGAATTTAAAGTTACTGTCAGAACACCTTACTGCTCATCCAAAAGCTGTGTAACTCAGGAAACATTTTTATTTTGCTCATGTATTTTTGCTATTTTGCTACTAAAGGCTGCTGCAATTGGAAGGTTGTGCACAGGTACCCAGAGTACTTGGTTAACTGTTCCAGGCGCCATTATAAAAACACTGATATCATTATTAGGGAATTTGTTGTGGAGAAAATACACAGGCCAACAAATCAGTGAAACACTGATATGTTTTAAAAAGTCTGTAAAGTATGACAGATTAAGAGTAAGTGCACTATATGGCCCAAAGTATGTGGACACCTGACCATCAGACAAATGAGCCTACCAGACCTCCCATTCCAAAAACTTTTGTGCATATAACAGTCTCCACTCTTCTGGGGAGGCTTTTCATGATATTTCCATGATATCCACGATACAGTGTATCTGTCAAAAGAGTATTTGTGAGGTCAGGCACTGATGCTGGATGAGAAGGAGTCTCTCACAAACAGTGTTCCGAATCATCCTAAAGGTGTTCAGTAAGGTTGAGGTTACACCTCTGTGCAGGTCACTTGAGTTCCTCCACACCACACTGGTCAAACAATTTCTTTATGGACTAGCTTTGTGCACAGGGGCACAGTCATGCTGGAAGAGGAAAGGGTCTTCCCCATACTGTTGCCACAAAGTTGGAAGCATAAAATTTTCTAAAATGTCTTTGTATGCTGTAGCATTAACACTTCCCTTCACTGGAACAAAAAGGTCTTCCAGCTGGTCCCAGACCATTATCTTTCCACTTTATCTCTCCACCAAATTTTATTGTGGGCACCATGAATTCTGGTACTTAGTATTCTCCTGACATCTGCCAATCCTAAATTTGTCCATCAGACAAGATAGTGAAGTGTGATTCATCACTCCAGAGAACACTTTCTATTAAACACTTCAATGGCAGCATGCTTTACACCGCTCCAGCTAGCACTTGGCATTGGACATAGTAATCTTAGGCTGGAGCGTAGCTTGTCACATATTCGTCCAGCCAGCCTCAGAACTACGATTCCCAGAATCCTCTGCCTGCTCACGTGACTCAGGATATCACGTCATCAAATCCTCCGTCTACGCAAGTGACTCAAAACTACGATTCCCAGAATCCTCCTCCTTATCACCTGAGTCCAGGAAGCTCATCAGCAGCCTATCACCGCTCTAGTTCTCCTGAATATTGATCATTTTCACCTGTATGTTTTCTCACATGACCTGTTTAGTTAGTATATTAGCCCGGGCTATAGTCAGGTTCATTGTGAGGTATTGCTTTCCTAGTGAAACTACTGAGTGTTCTTTCTGATTTGATCTCCCGTGTTTCGACCTTTTGTTTGGACTCTGTTTCTCGTTCTCTCTGATTTTCGGATTTGCCCTTTTGATACTGTTGCCTGGTTTGTTGGATATTCGGTTTTTGACTTTTGCCTGTATTTTGGACTCTGATCTGCCTTGCCCTGCTTTGTTATGATCACCTTCTGTGTTTTGTTGCTGACTTTGGAACTGACCCATGCCTGTGTGCTGACGACGAAATCTCTGTCTAAATCCCCAAGTAAAGCTTCTTCACTGTTTTACATCTGCGAGTGTCTGCTTACTGGTCGCACGTTACATAGCTGCTCAGCGATCGAAACCCATTTCATGACGCTCCTCACACACAGTTTACAGCTTTGTGGATGATCTGTTGTTGCTCCTAGATGCTTTCATTTCTCAATAATAGCACTCACAGTTGACTGGGGCAGATCTGGCATCGCAGAAATTTCACAAACTACTTTGTAACAAAGGTTCCATCTTGTGACAGTGGCATGTTTAAAGTCACTGAGCTCTTCAATGCAATTCATTCTTTGCCAGTGTTTGTCTGTGGAGACTGCAAGGCTATGTGTATGTGCAGGTTTCTGACTGACAGCTACTTCAGTCCTTTAAAAGACAAGAGTGAAAACACGTCTCAGCTGTCATTCATCAGGCAAAACAGGCCATTTCAGAAAAGAAGGTATCAAGCGAAGCTTAAAGTGGCCTCAGATGGCAAACTTTGTGTGATAATCGCAATTCCATTGTGTCTTACTAGATTAATTACAGTTTCATGGCAAATTAAAGATGACATTTACTGAAGTGCAATGAGGTGAAGAACTATTTGACAGAAATTAAGCTTCAACTCACATGCTATCACTGTGCTTGCTCCTGCGTCCACTTCAGTGTAAGGGACTGTCTTAAAATTACTGGACAAAATGGTAAAGCGAAGGAAAATAAAAACATCCCCCTCTCTCTCTTTAGCTCTATTCATACAGGATTAAATTTACATGAGGTCCTGGGATAATTTCCTCTTTTACAGACATTCCTCTGTAATTTTATTTCTGTCCAGATCGGCCATGTCTGTGTTCTTCCACTCTCCTTCCCTGAGAAAATTATGGCCGAATAGCCTCCTGTTTTTCACCAAACTCAGCGGGCATTTCTTTTTTTGTCCTGTCTGCATACAAATCTCTTATATTTTCCCAGGCTGATTTAATGGATGATAATAACGGCACATGATACATGTATAAAATACTTTATAGTCCCATACAGCTACACAATATCATCAACTTTTTACATGAGATCATATGACAACGACATGCAGGTGCGTAGAAATTATAGCCCAAAACCTGCGCCTCCTGTAGTTACTTTATAGTTGGCTGTATGAGTTTTATCACTGAAGAGACGTATAGATTTTTTACAGACTTCTACAAATAAACTGATCCAGTCTGAATAGCTTTTCTGTCCACTGGCATCCTCTCTCCTTCTCTATCCCTCCCTCTATGTTTTCTTTCTCTGCCTTTTCTGTATCTCTGTCTCTCCCCCTCTTTCTCTACCTTTTCTCTCTCTCTGTCTCTCCTGCAGAGATTGTATTTATTACTGCAGCTATTAAACGCTGAAGTGTATTATAAAGATAAGACTTTATGAATTCTGCAAAGGTCTCACACAGTTTTTCTGTATTTATGACATTAGCAGCCTGGCTGAGCCTCTGCAGGTGCAGGATGATGTCATGTAAAATGAAAGCTGAAAACACATTTGCATTATTGTATAATAATAATAATAATAATAGGTATTGGTCAAAAAGAACAGATGCTGTAAATTCGAACAGGCTTCTAACAGGTTGGAAATTACTTTATCTTTTGCTAACACTTGAGGTTGTAGCTAACATTGCTAAGAAATGTACAGAAATACAGTGGCAGAATTATTTACTCTTTTAGGTGAGGATAAAGTCACCAAGCACAATTGCATGAATAGAAACTAGAATGGTGTGATCATGTGTCGACTGATATTTTTAAAATGCTTGCTTTGTAAAGAGTTTGCCAAGTTGACGCTACATAGCTAGGTGGCTATCACTAATGTTATTAGCATGTGTGCTAGCAGTGTCTTATTTGCACTTCCTCAGTCACAGGTTAACAGGTTTACACAAAACAAATGCAATACACTTTTATACCCTGCAAGAGCACATGTCTCCAAAATGTAGCTAGCTTGCTAACGCTAACATTATTCGCATGTATGCAAGCAGTGTCCCAGTTCTTTCCTCTGAATTATAAATTAGCAGGTCTGCCCTTGTAGGTAGCAAGTGTGAAACATTTTATACAGGTCAAAGTCCAGAATATCTCCTAGCACTCCTGTGGTACCATAATTCCAGACAACCTACACACACATACACAGAGCCACAGGTTTTGGCTCCTATGTGATCATGAACTCCCCTAGAGATCATCTGGAAAAAGCAAATGGATCGATTTTAGACTCTCAGACTCTCCCTATAGACGTTTATTGGTGATTTGAGCTTTTTCCAGCATGCTACGTTTTGTGTAATTCTCTATTTTCACTTACATAGGTATTTTAAGCCATTAAGTCTAAATCTGTGAGCTAACAGCTCAGTACCAATTCAGCCTGCACTCAAATAAATTCAGCTGAGCTTGTGCAACATTACAATGGCCTGCATTTCTGATTTTTTTCTGACAATGAATGAATGAAAATGAAAGAATGAAAAAAAATGTGCTGCTTCATGAGATTCCATGCTGTTGGTATCAGTGCTGTACAGTACTGTAAAACTATAAGAATGTAAACTGTAATGCAAATTGTCCTAACACTGCTGGACTACAAGGACATGGCTTTGTATCACAATGAGTATGTGACTCGAATGCAGTAAAAGCCATAAAACCTCTCATACGTGAGACATGAAGTCGAAAGGTCTTTAGCATGAAGGATGTGCTGAAAATTATATATTTAATAGTGACCATTTCATTAAAGCTTTGTGTGATCTGATTACTCTCAGCCTAACTCATGCCTACCGATTAATGCCTCAGGCTTCAGTACTTACACTTGTTTCTTGAAAATGTGAAAATATTAGCACAGAAAAAGTTCTGTAGCTGCTTGAATATTGCTGCTGTCGGAAGAAAACCTAGTTTTTGTTGTTTTTCAGTTTCTGGCATTATTTAAAAATGCCTGTTGTCCTTCAAATTTCATGAAGAATGGACCAAAAGAAATGGCCCTTGGAAAAAAGTCTGGTTCCATTGACTTACATTAAAAGTAAAGCAGGTTTTTTCCATCTCCTGTAAAGTTACCATTTTGGAGACGAGGTTTTCTTCCGACAACAGCGATATATTTTAATAACATTAGCATTAGCCACCTAGATAGCTAACATTAACTCAGCAAGCACTTTACAGAGTGATGAATCTCAGAACATCAATTGACACATCAGTACACCTTTCTAGTTTCTATTCTAGTGCACTTGGGGGTTGATGAGTGCTTAGTGATTTTAGTGAATTCCTTAACCTTCAGCTGGAAGGTTAAGGAATTCACAAAATGGTGTTCCTGTAAGTCTGACTGTTTCTCTGTAACGTTAACTTCAGCTGCAGGTGTTAGCAAAGATACAAGTTCCAACTCGAGACAAACAGCTGAAATAAACAAACCCTCTAAAGGTGTTACTAACAAACATCAAATAAACAAACATTATTCACCGCCGCCCTCTAAAGGTGTGGCTCTCTAAAGGTGAGTGGTTTTGAATCTATTTGACAATAGTTTGTTTACATTCAAGGTTGCATAAATGTTGCACTTCATAAAGACTGTTTAATCCATATCCTGGTTGTTATGATTGAAAGATCACAGGGAGAATGCATGCATATGGAGATATATTGAAGCTTCAAGGGTTGTAAGGGGGATGTAAGGGTTGGGGATTAAGTAAATTACATTTTTGCCAAACCGTTCCTTTACTAATGAGATGGAATTACAGTCAAGAAGGCAAAATAGCACAACATCCACCAGAAAAGGCTCATGAAAAAGTGAAGAAGCTAATGAAAAAACTCCAGGATAGAACCAGTGCATTTCTGTGCTTATTGCCCAGAAGATAGCTTTCCTAGGAACTGCCACAGTAACATTTGATGCATTTTTAACCTAAATAAAGGGCAATAAAAGAAGAAATCTGCAGTCTCCAAATGCACTAAACGCTGCTGTTGGAATAATGAGCAGATTAATGCTACATCAAAAGAATGTACTCATTATGAATAATTGAGAACGCTGTTAAAGTACCTTCCGGAAAAGCAGCGTTTTCCTTGCCCTGTTGTTTTTCTCTTCTGTTCAACAAACAAAAACATTAGACCTTTGGCATCAGACACTAATTCTAATTATCATCAAACACTGAGGAGCATAGCTTACCAAAGACTCTCATTCACAACAATAAATCTTCCAAGTCTGTTCTGTTCCAAAGAAACTAATTACATCTTAAATATGATTCCAATGATGCTTCTCCCTTTATATAAATTAGTGGGCGGTCCACTCAGTAATTTTATTCCGCCACCCACTACTCCCATCAGTAATTCTTCTTCATTTCCTCAGTCAACAGAAAGACACCTTGTAGACACAACAGCTACACACTGACTGTTGTTCATGTTCATGACACCTAACATTACACTTAGGCTTACTTCGATCATTACAACTTCCATGTGCTTTTTCATACCTGCACTGCAAAAACTAAAATCACAGCATCTAGATTAGGCAAGATTATTTTGTTTATTTTGGGGACAAACACGCTTTTCAATCTCACTTTTCTGTTTTGGACTAAAACAAAGAGTCATCTTCTTATTGAAATGTTCCATTCCACCTTAAATGGAGCAGCAGTTATGTAGATACTTCTCCATTTAAGGTGGAATGCAAAATTCAAATAAGAAGCCGGGGAATAAGATAATTTCGATAATGTCAGCTTTGCGTTTTCTCCTGACACATTTGGTTGATATCTTCACAAATGAGTTAACTTATTTTGTTGTTGCTCAGTCTGCCGCTCTTATATTCTCAATAGCGGAAATTAGCATTATTGTCGCAGGTGTTTTTAAAAAAAATTGAGGCTACTAATTATGTACAATTTTCCACATTAAGCACTGTTATATAATGACTGGTGAGGCATGTTCATGATGATTATATGATACAGCACTCTATATTTATATGTTGGTAAAGTACAGGTAGTAGTAGAATGTTCCATGCTGTATTTTTAAGGTGGGAGCAGCTTCACAGGTCTTGGTAAAGGTCTCAATATTCTATGGCAGAGTTCTGACTGCAAACAGTCCTGTATGATAGTGATACACTGTGAGAGTCATTATGTGAACAATTGGTTTTTAAAATTCTGTTTGAAATTACTTTATAGTATTTATTACACATGTATGCTGCTAATTAAAAAAAAACATTCAGAATATATCTTTATAACATTAAAAACATTTAAAAAAAATCCTTTTTTTAAAAAATGCAATGCCGTGGTTGGCAGTAGTTGGCAGTATACCGGAATTCTTCCTGAGGTATGAGTTTTGTCATAACCTTCATAGCACAAATAAGCCCAGATAATGCAATGAACAAGCAATGCAAATCATGCTAACATTAGCCTGTCTGAACAAATGAAAATGAAAATGAAGCAGACCCTCACTCATCTCCCACTGTCTAATTTGGAGCATCTAAAGCAGTCTTCTTTGTTTTCAAGGCAGCTGACATAAAGAAATGGTAAAAGAGTTACCCTAGCCTAATGGATAGCAGGGCACTTCTGTTTACTCTCGCTTCGCCTAAAAGGAGCCACCTGACTCAATCTGTTGCATCACACAATGTTCTTGTGGTTTGTGCCTGCAAAAAGCCATGGAACAACTGGTACTGATATCATGAATGACTGTGATATTTTGCAAATTCCAAACGGTCTGAGGCACGAGTATATGAGACGCACATATGAGACGAATAACTTGAGTACTTTGACAAAGCTGAAGGTGGCTTCTTATTCAAATGTTCCATTCCACCTTAAACAGAGTTACATTCAAGCGCCAGAAAGTGGAACAGAAAAGCTAGAATAAGAAGCCAACTTCAGCCTTGTAGAAATAAAGACATGAAACAATCATTTGCCAGGCCTGCAGGGCTAGTGTTAGAAAACAATAGTTTTTGAACTTTTATTTTGCATAATAAAAATATTTTAGATTTATTTATTTTTTTATTTTTTTATTTTTTTTAAGTGAAGGGACATCCCAGAACAACAAACCACTGTTAATCTTTTAACTGTTAACCAACCAGGTTTTCATTTTGTTCAAACTGGTTTAGAAACTTTATGTTTGGGTTGAAACGCAAACATGTAAGCATTAACATACCGCTTCTGCTCAGAGAGATTTATTTATTCTGTATCTGAGCCTGCTCCCTAGTAATCAGAGTCATGACCCTAGCAATGCTAATGTTGTACTCTACCAGTTGAGCTACATTAACATGAGCTGTTAGCATGCTTTATGAATGAGTCCCTCTAGAGGCCTGTTGTTACTGACGGGTTTCTCACAAATCGATGGCCAAAGCTCCATCTACGTGGTGCTCCTATGGAGGGGGCTGATTTAAGAGAGTGGTGGGGGAGGAAGTCCTTTGAGATTGCTTTAAACCCTGCAGCCAGGATAATTACGACTTCACCACACAAAATCAAACATGGAGCTGTCATACAGAATGACACATTTTGACATTTTGCCACACAGCATGTCTACATGAGCATTTAGACAGCATGGAGGAATGAAATCAAACCAGGACAGATCAATACGGCAACAAAATCACATTCAGAGCACTTAAAGCAATAGTTTGGGACAAAATCAAAATGCATATCACTCTGTGTCTGCAGCAGACTGAGCAACCTCAGCTGCAGCTGGAACACATCTCTCTTCACCAGAGAAGAGTCTTCATTAACGAGAGATCATATCACCATTTTAGAGGTGAAAAAGGTCAGTTTCCTGTATAAACAACACATACCAATCTTTTAATACATGCTAAGTTAACATAAAAGATATAGTACAACACTCTGTTGAGAGGATTTTTTCAATGAATATTAGATTCTGCTGGCTAATATAGGCCTTAGCTTTCGTTTGCATTGTGTAGTATGTTGAAAATATACTAAACTGAACTTCCACTCAACCCCTGAAAAGTGGTTCGCCACTCATGATGCAAAACATATATGCAAGCTATTTAAAGATTTTAAGATTTATTCTTAAAACTGAACAAAATAGCATTACTGATTCTAAAAAACACACCAACTTAAAGTCAGAGGTGATGTCAGAGGTGATGTCAGAGGTTGGATTTCACATGAGTTTTTGTACCTTTTTGTGTATTAAGATCACACACACAGGCTCAAAAAGAAGGTCCGGCTCGATGTTTAGGCCTCATATGTAATATCAACATTACCCTGATAAAGATACGATGGCAATAGTAGATAATTCACTTGCATACTCAGGAAACACATCGTCTGCCAAGTTTTGACTGAGTTCTCTTTGAATACTCTTTTAACAACCCATGTTGCAAAATGTTCTTCCACACGTTGCTTGCAATCACACATTTCCACCAAACCCAAATCCCCAATCCCCTTATTTGGATCGTGTTTAACTAGTTTGCATAACAGCAAAATATGAGTGCCCTCTCTTTTTGCCTATAAGTTTTTGTTCTCTGACAGTGATTTTTACCACTTTTAGTACGCAATGTCAGTAAAGCACAAACAACTAACTATCCACTGTCCTTCAGTATGAAGGCAACTACGGTCTAATATGGAAAGGCATTTACTATTTGGAAAGGTTCTTTAACAGAAGTGCCTTGAACAGTAACTCCACTGCCCTCTGTACCTTCTGCAGCAGTGACTCCACTGCTCTCAAGCATTCAGGCCTTTACCGTTTTCTTGATGGTCACCCACACATGCACTTACCCACTTGTCGAGAATATAATGAACTATCTTATCTGACCATATCACTTTTTTACATATCTCTGCAAAGCAGTGCTGTTTTTTTAACCACTGAACCCTCAGATTATTTTTTTTTTGTAATCAGGGATTAAGCACTGTAATGTCCTTCTATATGTTGCTGTGAAAATACTGATTGCACTGACATTCTCAGTCACCTGAAGAGTAGTCGCTCTGCTTTTAGCTTTTCCTTACATCTTGCACTAATGCACCAGTATCTCACTCAACATATGTACGCTTCCAACAACAATTTCCAGCCCTATTTACTGATGTTTTTCTCAGAGATCTAAATTCAGATGACACTTTAGACACTATTACCTATTGAAAAACTAGCCAGCTTGTCTTGGGCGAGTGACTGGTGCTAATGTCACCTGTGTGTGAGAATGTTACTTTTAATTTAGCGTGTTTGGTATATAGTGTGGGGTAAACTGTTGGCATAGAGTTTTTGTAATGGTTTAGCCTTTCCTTTGTGTTGTAAATAAAAAAAAACACTATACATTTTTACACAATATTTTTTGATATTTGATGTTACCATGTGAATTAAAATAAAGACATAATCCACTAAGAATGTGTGGGTGGTAACTGAATCAATGAAATTATATTTAAAAGCTATTTATCTGAGCAGTAAGCATTTATTTGTTCTGAAAAACACAGTTAGTTTAACCATTTCCAAACCTCTCACTGTGGGAGCCCAGTATCATAGCATAGCAGACATCCAGTGAGAGCAACAGTGGCTGCATGTTGCAACTTGTATGGGAATGTAGCCTCTTGCTACAACATAAATGCATTTGATTTTTCTCTCTCTATTAAAGTGGCAAAAAAAGCACATCAAATGGGCCTATAATAAATCAGCCCAAATCCATTGCTCCTAGGCCTGAAACTTACCAACGAATATCAATGATCCTGTAGCAGTAATCTTGTTTTGAGAACAACCAGACCAGAACAAATGTGTTTTGTTCGCAATCCAGCTACAATCACTCTGTACCAACACTAACAGCTAGCTTCTGAGCAAGAGTGACTATTTCACAAGGACAAACAGGCTGGAATATTTATAAGTGCACTAGGCCCTCATTTCAACACCACCCCCCCCCAACACACACACACACACACACACACACGCTTAATATATGCATCTCTGCGAGAAACCCAAAACGAACACCCGCCCCAAGCAGCAACATGCTAATTAAATTGCAATAAGGAGTGAACTTGGTTTAAAAAACAGGCTAATTAAATCACTGTGCATAGCCACATATTCTCAATTACATGCCAAGACCATGCAAATGAAAAAAAATTACCAGAAAAATCTGCAGGCATGCCACATACTGCAAGGCATGGAAGCAAAACAATTACCGCTCATATATGTAAAGCTCTAATCTTCTTCAAGAGCACAATTACTGTCTTGATATATTCATCAGATCATGTTTTCATCATAAAAAACTAATCATGGCAAATCAATTATGTATGGTTTCCACCCCCTTTCCATAAGTCAGTCAGTCAAGATGTGTTTGATGTCTAAAGTTTGCTTCTTTAGTTTTGCACTGGAGCTATGAGGCTAATGTAACTAACAAGTCATGGAAGCTTATAGTTCAACAATCAGCACCGGGCAATTAACTGTATGCCTAACAGGTATTTTCAAATAATGTCAAAAACATGACAAAATGACAAGAAAGTAGATACGAGGTTTTCCTCTGACAGCAGCGATATATACTATATATATTTATATAATCAAAGTATTTTGTCCAACCCTGGTTGTAACCTATGTATGGGTTATTCTCATTAATAAGACAAATACTGTGAACCAACTTAAAAAAAATGAAACTGATGAAAACTTTTTTTGGATACACAAACAATGATGTCTGGCTGACTCATTAAAACAAACCTGAATGATTTAATTCATATTAAAGTGGTATTTAATAGCATTTTTCAATTTAAGTGACCAAATTCTCATTACCGCAACACAGTAAGATTCGAAGATTTTTTATCAGTGAATATTGTTTTTTTCATAACTTTGGTTTCACTGTCTGTTCAGCATACTGGTGTTTGACTCCGTACTTTAAAGATAATTATTAAAACTTAAAACATAGCTCGAGTGGCGCAACCGTCTAAGCGTTGGCCCTATCATCAAGAGATCGTGAGCTCGATCCCTGGTGATGCTACAGTCATCTGTAGCCGGGAGTCCGAGAGAGCACAATTGGCCTCACTCTCTCTGGGTGGGTAGGATGGCCCCTCCTTCCCATCACTCAGCGCGATGCTAGTCGGCGCAGGCGTCTGTTAGCTGACGTAACAGATCTGGCGGTTGGCGCTTTCCTCCGAGCGCGTTCAGCTGTCCAGTGATGTTGCGTGAGCGGCAGCTCGAAAAGAAGCGGTGGCGCTTCACAGGTCTCGAAGGAAGCCTGTGTTAGCCTTCACCCCCCTAGCGTTGATAGCATCGTGTGATTGGGGGAGTCCTAACTAGCAGGTGGAATTGGAGACAACTAAATTGGAGAGAAAATTGGGTAAAAAAAAAACTTAAAACATATATGTTTTATATTTTTCACATACATATATATATATATGTACATATTGTTGTTTTGGTTAATATCCTTACAGTGTACAGTGCAAAATAACAGTTGAGGGTAATACACACTTAAGAAAAGCAAAAAATAAATAAATAATAAAGGCAGTGACAAACAGATGTGTGGACACGTTGTGGTAATAAGAATGATGGTAAAAATACCCAAAACAAGTTTAAAGTGGAAAAAAGAACTTTTTGCTGTACCATATAGAAATCCAACAAATCTAACAAAATACACAAATTCACATTACATTGTTTATCTGCGTGATCTTTATGACACTGAAATATTTAAGGACATGTCTTGAGGTGGTTTTGTGAGAATGACCCATGTACTAAATCAGTTGATAGATTTATATTGATTTCATTTCATTTACCTCTCTTCTCTCTAGGTAACACAACACAACTTTATTTTCTTATTTGATAGCAAATATAGTCTATTATGGAGTCTGTAGCCTAAACTGAGCAGCTACTGGAGCTAGGTTAAAGCATGCTCATTTTGCTAGCAATGTAACAAGTGGTCCAAATAAAAGCCGAACTGTAGTTTACACTTTACAAGCGTAATCTGTTAATTACTCTCATAATCTCTCACATTCACATCAAAGCTATGCTGCATGTTAGTCTATGTGCTGCGTACCTGAACATCTCAAGAAGTCTCTCTGGGAAGTGTGGGGTTTTGTACAGAGATTAACATCGTGGTCGGGGGGCGCTCTGTGGCTCCCCAAGCTAAGTAAAACACACACACTGTATAGAATGGCCTTTCAGATCCTTTGCATCATGCAAGTACAATAGCTCACGTTAAGAACAGGCATATGGTATATTTTGATTTTCCCTGGACAACTCGCTAACAGGCACATTAGGTAAGTAGTAATGTTTAGCATTTTTTTTCTAGTTCATAACAATATATTGTGAGGACTGCCACTTGCCCCAGTTTGCAGAAGAGGCTATAGAGGCCCTCCTCTGCCAAAGGGATGCTAAATGTTGTTGTTTGTGTTGCTAATGTTATTGTTCCTTGGTTTAAAGTGTGTGTATGTGTTTGCGTTATGTTGTATTAGGCTGTGGGTTAGTTAGTGTGTCTCTTGTGTTTTGCCCATAGAGTGAAGAGCTACGGCTAGTGCTGACCTTTTCCTGCTATTCCCAGCTGTGCTTATGTGCCTTTTCTGCTGGTGTTAATAAAGAGCACTTCTCATAGCAGACATCATGGCCTCTCCTGTGCCTCCTTCCTCACCAAGACACTACAATATGAATATTTTAGCACTAAGATGTATATGAAATATATGTGCTCCTCCTCAGGAACATTCTAGTATGTAGGGTTCTTTACCTTGCTGTTTTATCTGAACCATCAAACCTTGCAATATTATTGGTTTTCCCATTTTATTATGATTTAAATTTGATGAAAAGTTATAGTTTGTGTGTCTTGTTTTGCAGAAAGGAATACCATCCCATACATTTTGCAAACCTTTTCGTCTTTTCTTTTTTAAATTAAATTTAAAGCAATGCAGACTGGAAACTGTCCACACAGAATGTAAATCAGATGTAAATATAACTAATTAACTGTAATTCCACAAATGCATTTAAGTGATGTAATGCTAATGGAATCTATAGCATAATGAAATTGATAGCAGCTGATCTCTGCAGTTACAAGCAGTTTTTTTATTGTAATTCAGAGCAGGAGGAAATGGGTTTATTATGAATGTCTTTGCTGTCGGCAGTCAGCGATATGCATGCTGACATCTGACAGGTCGTAAAAAGAACGACAGGAGACACTTTTTCATCTGTGTGGGTTAGAGCTCATTGTCATCCGTTTGTTCACGCCGTCTCTTTTAGATTCGCTGACACCAGCATTAATATTGATGACGCTTTTAGTGCGGAAACAAACCGCCTGTTGACTTCCTCGCCGCGCTTTTGTGCATAAGGAATGTTGGCATTGCTCTGAGATTGCTTTGACCTTCTATTGTGGATGGAGAAAGCTTTTCAGTCATTTATTTATTTATTTATTGCTCAGAAACGGTTGCATTTTGCTGTTAATCAATGTCTTTGGGCTGCCAGTTAACTTCAAAAAAGAAAAAAGATGCTCAATTTTTTTGTTCCTGAGATTTTTAAACAATATTTTTATTTCTATATTAGTATATACAAACATATTCATGAAAATACTTGATGTATTTTGTTAACACCTAGAACTTGCCCAACAGTCATAATATTATGAAAATTAACTTATACAATATTAATAAAGTTGTTGCTGTGCCAACCATGGCTTGTGCTCTCCCCCAGCCCCCAGCCTCCATACCTCCAACCTCCACACAGCAGAGTTATAACTAAGACCCCCAAAGTGAACAATGGAATAACTCTTTTATCCTCCACATAAATTTAAAACAGAACATTTTCCCACAGATTCCCTCTCAAAATCGTACTCCAGATGTCATGTATATTGCAGCGTTGGTGTAGAGTAAGACACAGGGTGGCCGTAATTTCTACCACAAGAAGTTCACTTTGTTAAACACCAGGGCAGAAAAGCACATACAGAAACACAAACCCATAGGCTTCACTCTCACAGTTGACCCTCCCTCAGAGAAACAACCTGCACCCCAGACACAAACAACACAAACACACCCCTTAATTAACCGTTAACATACTCTGGAGTTCAAAAATGATTTAAAAATCATGTAAGACCTGGCAGACCACCAACACTATCTTCATCAGATAAACAGCACTTAAAGCTTTCATCTTTGAGAAACTCTCACTTCAGGTCTGAAAAAATTTTTGTTTCTTTGTATACTTCCAGGTGGCACAGTGGCACAGTGTGTAGCGCTGTCGCCTCACAGCAAGAATGGCCTGGGTTCGATTCCCGGCTGGGTGACCAGGGTCATTTCTGTGTGGAGTTCTCCCCGTGTCTGCGTGGGTTTCCTCCCACAGTCCAAAGACATGCAGTCAGGCTGATTGGACATGCTGAATTGCCCCTAGGTGTGAGTGTGAATGTGTATGTCTGTCTGTCTGCCCTGCGATGGACTGGCGACCTGTCCAGGGTGTATCCTGCCTTCCGCCCGATGACAGCTGGGATAGGCTCCAGCTCCCCACTGTGACCCAGAAGGATAAGTGGTTTAGATGATGTGTGTGTGTGTGTGTATACTTCCACTGTGGGAAGACAACCTAACACTATGAAAGGATGTCTAGCTGTCAAAAGGAAATTGAAAAAAATAAACAAAGATGCTGCTGGTGTTCTCAGAACAAGGTATTGAATGTGTTTGGGATTATTTGGATCATAAGAAGCAGAACTTCTTATGTTGGCTGAGGTGTGGAAAAATATCCCTGCAGATTTCTTTGGAAAAAAAAAAGAATGTAATCTGTAATAAGGGTGAAGCATGGGCACACAAAATACTTAAAAATGTATTTAGTTGTTGAGGCTTCTGTGTGATTTTATGTTAAATATATGTTTTCTGCTTTTTATCTGAGGATGACACATGAATAACTCGTCCATTATGGCGTTTTGACTAGAAATTAAAAAAAAATGAAAAAAGTTTTTTCTCATTCTGTTACAGTTAACCCTACCTATTGGGTAAGTTGTCACATTTGCACTCATGCTGCCTTTGGCTGAAAATCGTAAGCTGTAGGTGCTGGAAACACATATATATTTTCAATTGTAGCAGAGTTGTACAGGTTGCTTATAGAAATAAACTGTCTCACTCAGATAAAGTCCAAATGTCTGAGACCACTATTTGCATTGTTTTCTAATTGAATACAATGTTTTTCATTACAAATGTAAGAAGCATAACAATTTGAGTGAAAATGAGTTTGAAATATGAATATGAATTAGAGGATTTCTTAGTGTTTGTTATCTGCTCCATTGTCTTTTATTGACAGCATGCACATGAGCCGGCAATGGCCTCTAGAACTTTGGTCAAAAGCTTCCGATGATCAAATTCATCTGAGAGTCGTCTGAACACAAGCTTCAGTGAAAGAAACAAGATTTTTTTGTACAAAAGCTTTAACATGGTCAGTTTCACAGATCTGCTTCAGTTTGAACAGTGACCTAAAAATAGTGCACAATTTTGAATATTTCTCCTTTATTTTACTTGTCGCAACTTTTCTTTGTTGAAATTTCTTAAAATTCTAAAACTTTGTGGTTGATTTTCAAGTTTAAAGACAAAAAATGCAGATTTCCAATGTCGTCATCGTATATTTTAAATTATTTACCAAAAACCAAAAACCGGTTCGGTTGTGTCCCACTCCCCTCCTACAGTCTTAAGTCATACTGTTTCTTTTATGCACGGCAGGAAATAACTGTGTAGTACAGTAGTATTGTTTACTGCTATTCTAAAATGCAGCATATAGTAAAAATAAAGAAAATTAGTAGATCATGAATAGGTGTGTATAACTTTTAGCTGGTACTGTGTGTGGATTTCAAAGCTGAAATAGCCGCTTCTCTCTCTGACACGTATAAAATGGCTGCAGTGATGTGGTGGGGCTGTGAAGTGGAACTTCAATGAGCTTCATTACTGCAGTCTGGACTTAGAGACACACTCTGAGAAACATTAAAGCCCAACACACACCCGCGCTGAGTTTAAACACTGCTGCAGGCTCGCTCTGCTCTGCTGCACTGACAGCATGGCAAAAGGTTCATTAAAGTGAATGATTGATGATGGAATGGCTGGCATATATAGTAGCAGATACTTCTAAAAAAGGTTATTTTTACTATTGTCCAAAGCAATAAACCACAAGAGGTGTGTGATACTGTGATTTGACAATACGTTCACACACGCCAGGAAAAAAGAATACTGTGCAAATACGAAAAACGATACAGTCGCATGAGTGCTAAAGACCTTAATGTGTGCACACGTGTGTAGTGTACATATCTTCACTGAGATATTCTGTCAGGGCCAAGCAAAAGCACAGAAAAAAAGACTTTTGTACATTACTGTATATCAGTCTTAAAGGCACAGTAACAAAAACAAAGAAAAAAGAGGCTGGAAAAGCACCTGTTTTTGGTACATAAAACCACGAATGTAATAAGTAGATTTCAGAGGACAAAATAAAATACCAAAAATTGTGCGGCATGGGCCTCTTGAAATTGTGAAACACACACATTTAATTGAAACCAAGTTTAATCATTTTGTTAGTCCAAATTTTGATTGGTACTTTACACACCCACACCCACACAGACACACATACACAAAGCTTTGGGTTTTCCTCAGGTTACAATGACATTACCTCAGTTTACATCATTCTGCATTGTTTCACACCTTTTTACATGTTACACAACCAGGTAAGAGTTTCACACCAGACTGAAAACTACGTACACCTACGCACACACACACAGAATTATTGGCACTTATAAAAATGAACTACATTCAATACATTAATAAACCCACTCATTAAATAAATTAGGGATATTTCAGACCTAAACAAATGAGTAGGCTGTTTTTTATTTTTACACCGTGTTTTGGAACAAAAAAAGTTTTCTTTAGTAACAATTTATTTGAAAACAATGTCAAAACAACCCTTTTAACAAGGTTGTAGAACACTTGTTGAGGGATCTTGGACCACATTTTCCATGCAGAATATTTCCATTTCCTTGATATTCCATAGTCTTCACTGCCTTCTTTAATGCGCACCACAGGTCTTCCATTGGGTTCAGACTTTGAGACTGAGTGGACCATTGCAAAACTCTGATTTTGTGCTTCTGCAACCATTTCTGTGTGCATTTTGATGTGTGTTTGGGGTCATTATCTTGTTCAAAAGTCCAGGTTTTAGCCTTTTGGCAGAAACAAACAGATTTTGGGTTAAAATCTCATCCTATTTAGAGGAACTCAATATGCCACTGTTTTTTTACAAGAGCCCCTGCACCACTAGCACCAAAACAGCCCCAAAACATCAACAGTGGCTGTTTGACAGCAGCCATTCGACAGCTTTTTATTGTATGTATTGTTTGTCTCCTCTGACCACATTACACAATTCCATCTGTAGTTCCAACAACATTTTGCAAAGTTCACGCACTGCATTTTGAAGGTTGCTCTTAAAAAAGGCTTCTTTCTTCATTAAACTGTAGTCCTGATGTTCTACACCGATGATCTCACAACCGTGACATACATTTAACGCCTACTTAACATTTATGGGATAAATGCCAAAGGTCAGAGAGTGACCCGAGGGAGCACAGAACACACACACACACACATTCTCTCTCTCAGTTCAGTTCAATGGGCTTGACTGGCTGCAATTTTGTCAAAACAAATGCAACATGGGTAATGCAACAGCTGCATCAGCACCAAATAATCAGAACAGTAAACCCATATATACAGATAGAGCTCAACTTCAAAATTCAATATTTGTGGGTCTGTGAGGAGATCCTAAAGATCACCCAAGAACTAGAAGCATTCTGCGAGGAAGACTGCAGGAAAATTCCTAAACCAAGAATAGAAAGATTTGTAGCTGGTTACAAAAAAAGCATTTTGTTGCTGTCGGGACAAAACCTTATATCTCCAGTTTTATAATTTCTCATTTTTTAACAGAATCTCACACTATCAGCTGCTCTTTAAATTGTATTGGCAGTTCATGATGAAAGGTCCAATAGATATGCTCCTAATTTCTTCGAAAGAAATCTGGTTCTATTAACTCGCATTTAAAGTTAAGAAGTTTTTTTCTTCTCCTGTAAAATCACCTGTTTGGGGGTATGAAGTTTTGTCCCAACAGCGATGATTTGCAAGCTGTGAAATCTGCCAAAGTGGGTGTTATCAGGTACTGACAGTAGGGTGCTAAAACTTTTGCACATGCCACAATTCCTAAAACAAAATTCCTAAAACAAGAATAGAAATCTAGAACAGAAATGCTACAGTTTCTCATTAGTTGAAAAGGGATTTTTACCACTGTTCTGTAAATCTTTATCAACAACAGCAACAGCAGCTACAAAAAAATACGTTTGTGCACAGAAACTGCAAAGGTTACCTCTGTGACCTTTCTTGTGCCTGATTTGATTAGGTCGGAGTGTTTGGTGCTGGTATGAAGGTGAAGGTGTGTATCACATGGGCCGTGTGAATGTGATCATTACGTGTCGCAGTAATGATCCAATTACACTCCCACAGTGGCCATTAACCAGCAGATAAATTACACAGTTGACCTTTGGTCCAGAAATTAAATGCAGCCATTACAGACAGATGCACGATCATTCAAAACCTCAATGCCCTTCATTCTCTCCTTCTTTCTCTTTTCCTTACTGTCTTTCCTTCTGTGCCTGATATAGTTCAGTCTGTAATACTGAAAATCCCTGAGAGACACAATGGTCTAAGCCTGGGTTCTTTATTTCTAGTGCAGGAGAGCTGGTGTCTGTCATAGTTTGGTGATTTCATTTCTCAAACACACTCTGATTCGAAATCTGTTAAAGGAATGATTAGGCGAAAAATCTAATTTACATACACTTTTCCCACATATAGTTGATCAGCCAAGTTCAGACATTTTTGGTGTCCAAATTTTGCTTCTTTAGTTTAGCGCTGGAGCTACAAGGCCAGTGTTACTAACAAGCACTAGAAGTTAATAGTCACCCTCTGTTTTCTGTAAATACTTCTTAAAAACTTCCCTCAACCCACTCAAACCACATCCAGCATGCATTACATGCTGGTCTAAGCTGGTTTTACTGGTCTATGCTGGTTTGGTGCTGGTTTAGCAAAGTCATGCTGGCTCACTAGTATACTAGCATCTAAAACAACATATACTGGTTTTGCTAGTCATCAGCTTATCAACTTCCATTGCTGCTGACCAGCATACCAGCATCCAAAACACAACATATGCTGGTTTTGCGGGAGATCAGTCATGTTGGTCTATGCTATTTTTTCTACCATGGAAGATAAAACAACAGAAATGGTGAATATGTCAACAGGAACCGCTTGAATATGAGGGATAGTGATATTCCATGGGGGAGTCAGAATTTGGCACAACACTTGTCTTAAATGACCTCCCGCAGCATTCTGATACTTCCTGAGTCTTTTTCAATTTTATAGCTCACAATAAGTCATTTTAACCACATTTACAAATCTACCTTAATGAAGACTTGGATGTGGTTTTAGTGGACTGAGAAAAGTTGTGGTGATGTATTTGCAGAATGTTGATTTGTTGAGTGTTAGTACAAGGTGCAATGAGTCAGAGTATGTATCATGCTTTGAAATTGTCATCAGCTGACAGCTGTAACACCTCTTGACCTGCACAACTGGTCCTAACAAGTCAGTTGAGGCCTAACAAGCTAACTAAGTTCTAAGACTTCACAAATGGAAGGGTGTCAACTCCTCTACACTTACCACAATCACTATTTTAATTTTATTTCTATTTTTTAAGGTAAAGTATCTGTGTGTTAGCAAGTGGAGAAAAAAAAAACAGTTGAGTGCAGATGTTTACTTCTTTTCACTTCAATTAAATTTGCTGGGTACTTAAACTTTTGCATATAACTGTAAATACACATTGTTACTCTAGTATGTAAAAGCAGAATCAGTACGTTGTACTGATGTACTGTAAAGCAGGCCGTAGACCTCAGTTCAAAAACATTTTTCACTGCTGTAAATAACAAACATTAACATTCTGCTGAACACAAATATATCTCCTGTATTCTCTACATACTCTATTTTCCTCTCTCCTCCCTTTCTTTCTCCATTTCATTGTCTCTCTCACGTCTTCTGTCTTTTCATATCACTCTCTTTTCTCTCCTTCATCTTACTCTTTTATCTCTGTCCCCTCTTCTCTCTGTGTCTCTCCATAATATTAACAAATTCCTCTCTATGGTGGTTCTTTCCTGCAGTCATGTCTGAGCGTGCTCAGTAGCACAATTCAGCACTCAATCTCGTTCTGCCATCAGCCAATCAGATGACATCTGTCTACCACCAGCTAATCAAACGATCCCTGTCGAACACCAGCCAATCAAATTGCTGTCTAATATTAAGCTTATATATTTATATGTAAAAATATTTTATGTAGAGGGGAACAATTGTATGTATAAAGAACACTCCAAGCATTATGCTTTATTGGAATGTTTGAGGCAGTGTGATGTAGCTGTAGAGGGATACCTTTGCAATAATAATGGATTGTAGTGTATTCCCATTGCGAGTCTGTAAAAAGCCCCTCAAGGGTAAAGAACAAAATGCCTTCTGAGTGTCTGTGACCGCAGCTATTACTGATGACAGAGCAGTCATTACAACAGTAATCATCAAACCCACCACTGTTCATTTACACCACATACAGACCGGAGCTACAAGGAATGTGTGTGTTTGTGTGTATTTGTGTAAAATGTGTGTGTATGTATTTGTATGTACATCTTATGATGAGCCTGGGTGTTTAAACGTGTGTGTTTGTGTACATTTGTGTATGTACATGGAGATGGCACTATGACTCCTCACCAATATGTCCATGTAACAATCCATAACTGCCTAATTTTACCTAATTCTGTTCCTCCCTGCAGGCTGCATATTCACTCCATACACTACAGGAGGTGAAGACCCAATACTATTCTATTACAGCACACAGACACTCATTACACTACATCACATCCACACTCAATGCTAACACACAACATAAAATCAACACTCAATGCTATTACCCTACATAACATCCACACTACACACTACAGGACATTTATATTCCATACTATTACACTAGAAGATATCTACCCAGTATACTAACACACTATAAGACAATCATGCTCCATACTAATACACTACAGGACATCCCCACTCCATACAAACACACGACAAGACCACTACATCCACACTCCATACTAACACACCACAGGACATCCACATAGTATATTAATGCAATACAGGACAACGCGACCCCCACAGTCACAGACTACAAGAGAGCTAGATTCCATAACACTCCACTGGACATTTATACTTCATGCTAACATACTACAGGACAAACATACTCCATATTTTAACACTAGGCAAGTGGCTCCATATTGATGCATTACAGGACAATCACACTCTATACTAACACAGTATAGGGCATGCACACTCTATACTAACACACTGCAAAACATCCACACTCCATACTAACACACTGCAGGAAATCCAGACTCCATACTAGCACACTGCATGACATCCAGACTCCATACTAACACACTGCGGGATATCCACACTCCATACTAACACACTGCAGGACATCCAGACTCCATACTAACACACTGCGGGATATCTACACTCCATACTAACACACTGTGAAACATCCAAACTCCATACTAACACACTGCGGGACATCCACACTCCATACTAACACACTGCGGGACATCCACACTCCATACTAACACACTGCGGGACATCTACACTCCATACTAACACACTGTGAAACATCCAAACTCCATACTAACACACTGCGGGACATCCACACTCCATACTAACACACTGCGGGACATCCACACTCCATACTAACACACTGTGAAACATCCACACTCCATACTAACACACTGCGGGACATCTACACTCCATACTAACACACTGTGAAACATCCAAACTCCATACTAACACACTGCGGGACATCCACACTCCATACTAACACACTGCGGGACATCTACACTCCATACTAACACACTGAGGGACATCCACAATCCATACTAACACACTGCGGGACATCCACACTCCATACTAACACACTGCGGGACATCAACACTCCACACTAACACACTGTGGGACATCCACAGTCCATACTAACACACTGAGGGACATCCACAATCCATACTAACACACTGAGGACATCTACATTCCATACTAACACACTGAGGACATCTACATTCCATACTAACACACTGTGGGACATCCACAATCCATACTAACACACTGCAGGACATCCACACTCCATACTAACACACCTCAGAACATCCAGACTCCATACTAACACACTGCAGGACATCCACACTCCATACTAACACACTGCAGGACATCCACACTCCATACTAACACACTGCAGGACATCCACACCTTATCCTAACACACTAAAGGATATCTACATTCCATACTAACACACTGCAGGACATTCACACTTCATACAATATATATTTTATATAACACACTCCATATTAACATACTATGGGATATGGGATCCAGTCTACACTAATCATAGTCTATAGTAATACACTAAAGGACACCCACAACTACAAGACATCCATACTGCACATTAACACACTACAGGACATCCAGTCCATATTAATGCTATACAGGACAGCCAAACTCCACACTAGCACAGTTTAACACTATAGGACAACCATAATTACTACACAGTAAGTAATGGAAATTTATACCCCACCAATTAGCATGGTGCTAACTGCAAGCCTAAATCATCACACACTCACCTCAACTGCGTCGAGTTGTTCAGTAATCAGATTTGCTTATGTGGTTTCTGACACTGTATGATGCAGTTATCTATGAATATGGAATGAAGTATGTTGCAAAGTTTTTGTTGCATGTTGAAACCTGAACTTTGCCCATATGTTTGTTCAATTTGGACGGCAGTGTCTAATATAATCTGCTTTATGTTAATGTTCACATGAGATCAATAATAATAATAATAATAATAATAATAATAATAACAACATTGTTTTGGTATATTGTGATATAAATGTGTGTTCATATTGCCCAGCCTTCCCCACAGCATCAAATCAAACTGACCAAAGGGCCAATCACAAAGTAAAAAGAACAGAAACGGGTTTTGAAATTGGCCAATTGATTTAGTGTGTTAGAGCTGTGCTTGTGAAGAGCAAACTGCAGCTCCCAAAGGATTCTGGGGGAAAAAAAACAGATAATGAACAGCCAGAGAGAGAAACAGAGAGACACACAGAGAGAGAGAGAGAGGAGAGAGAGGAGAGAGAGAGAGAGAGAGAGAGGAGAGAGAGAGAGAGAGAGAGAGCGAGGAGAGAGAGAGAGGGGTATAACCAGACTGAAAAGTGGAGGCAGACATAGTGGAGAAAATAAAGAATGAGGGTAAGAGAGGGATGAAGGAGGAAAAACATTTCAGCATGAGACTCCCTCCATCCGTTCAGCTTCAGCTTCAGTAACTTACAACTGATTAAATAAGTCCTGCAGTCACAGAGTTAAGAACAGAGAGAGAGAGAGAGAGAGAGAGAGAGAGAGAGAGAGAAAGAGAGATTTAAGATTTAGCAGACCTGTATGGTACCAACATCAAACTGCTACAGCACTAAACATCCTGCATTCAACAAAAATAAACTAAGCTACGATTCAGGCCTTATAATAACTAATTATATCATCATGTTGATAACGATTATGTCATCATCATCATCAACATCACAGAGAGCACCTTCCACAACCCACAGATCAGTAAAGCACCAGCCTGTAATAAGTGTGTTCAGCTTTTAGCTGTCCAGTAAGCAGCCCCCTCTGTATCCTCTCAGGGTCCACAGAGGCTGCTCCAGTAGCCTTATTCTTATCTGTCATCCAAATGGCTATTTTTGCTGCCCCTAACAAACAGTTTAATAGACAATCCCAGTGAGATGAAGGAGGAAAACATAGTCCAGCATGAGACTCCCTCCATCCCTCCATCCATCTGTAATTTCAGTAATTTACAACTGATTAACTGAGCCCTGCAATCACAGTCAATGACAGAGAGAATGAGAGAGAGAGAGAGAGAGAGAGAATGAGAAGAGTAGAAAAAAGAAGAGAGTAGGAAAGGTAGGGAGAGAGAGAACAGAAAAAAGGGAACAGAGTACACAAAGAGAGGGAGAAAGAGTAGAAAAAGATGAGGGAAAGAGCAGAGGTACAGAAAGAGGAAGAGATAGAAGGAGCAAGAGAAAAAAAAGAATAAGAGAGAGAGAGAAGTGGGGAGAGACAAATGAAAAAAAAATAAAGAGACATGAAAGAGAAGAAAAAAAATAAAGAGTCTATGTGCGTTTCTTGCTGCAGTCTGTTCTGACGTCTCCAGGGTAATGTACCGAGATTGGGGGCAAACAAGTGCAGAAAAAGTGCTCTCTCTCTCTCTCTCTCTCTCTCTCTCTCTCTCTCTCTGTTTGTAATTTGCTGTTTTAGAAGATCCATGTTAATGGATCATCAACTGAATTACTAGACTATAATAAAAACAAAACACATCAGTGTCTTTTTGGAATGCAGTGCAGATTTTGCCTCAATAATGATTTGACAGTTTTCTTTTCCAAACTATTGTTAAAAGTACATATTGAAACTCTTTTTCCAAAGGTGGTTCAAACACCTGAAAGGTTTCAGTATTGAGTGCTGACATCACAACAAAGAGATTATTCCCAACACAGGACTGTTACTGATATTGATACAAATACTTACACGTGTGTGGCAACTGTACCGGAGTGCCTGTGCTGAATTCAGTGACCACTAAAAATTATATTTCAAAGCATTTGCATCAATATTAAATAAACTGCCACATAAACTGTCAAGGCTGGGTGAAGCACACAGACGATTCTTGAATGGTATCACACTGAACACTCTCTCTAGTAGTTAAGAGCTTCTGAACACTAAGATGATTTTTGGGAAACTGGGCGCTGTTTATGGAAATGACTTTAAGTGATGTGCCATTATAGAGAATGTGGCTGTCTGTGCCTGTGTTTGAGAAGCAGAGATGACAGCAGAAGGAAAAGTGGTTCCTACACATGTATTTGCTATCATTCTTTTTTAACTTTTTCCTCAACAGTTTAATAGTATTAATGTATATTAAGTTAGCTTAAAGAAAACTCCTTATACCCATATTGTTCTATGAGGATTTGATTCTCAAAAAGAAACAAGATTGAAAGTGTGAATGTTTCAGTATTGATCCACCTGTCCCAAAGGGAAACAGACACAGGTATTTGACCAGGGTACAGAGAGTTCTGGTTCGGATTTGTAAAGATAGCATGCTGTACTCTGCAGGCAGGGTAGAAAACGCCATTAGTGTTGGAGATTTACTTGTAATTTTTTGTTGATACAGATTTTCTGATTTTTTTACTAAGTTGTACTTGATGGCTGATGTGACTGAAAATGAAATAAACAGAAGGGTGGTCCCTGTTTTTTGCACAGTTGTTTACTTGATGTAAATTCAAATTACAAATGTGCACATTGGTTCAAGATGTACTGAATATACCACATCAACACAGTCCCTGTTGTTCCGTTTAATACTTTTGGTAAGAACTGTGTTGATGTAATGCATTTCTTTTCATGTGGAATGAATGTATGCATTTGAATCAAGTATATTTAAAATAACATTCTTTTTAGTGTAAACAGACAGACAGACAGACAGATAGATAGACAGACAATTAGACTGATGTACTTTATTTAAGCTTGTGGGGAGGTTTGGGAAAAGAACTGTACCCAGAGAAAAAAAACTCCTGAATGGTCATGATGTGGATTGTGGAAAGCTGAGATGAGGAGATTACACGCAGCGTTTAGTTATTTCCCCATTGACCTCAACTACAGTTCTTCACCACACATCTCTGTTCTCTAACATATGCACACAGTGAGAGAGCGAACTGAATGAATGTCACAGATGATGAAGCGTAGCACCACTGAAAATAAGCTGCTGTCCTTCAAACACACACTTCTAATAGCCTCTTTAGAAATGGTCTGTGCGTGTGTGTGCTTGAGTCGATGTCTAATTCCGGTAACTCTAAAAGCCTTGTGTCCTCCTGTGAACTATTCTAGAGACCTCACAACATGTGACGTGAGTACTGGGCAACGTAGCACAAGGGGGGCCTGTGGGGACTTGTGCAACAAAAATAGTTGTCACTGTCAAAGATTTGATATGAGATTCTCACAGGCCCAACTTCTCAGATGTAGAACTGTTAAAGTTGACACTAAAAAAAGTTGACGCTGCTCAAAAGTGTACTGCACGTCTTAGCGTTTAGCCTGTCAACCTACTGAGTATTTTAGTGAGCAATTAGAAGGTGTACTAGATAAAATGGCCAGTTAATGTAGGTATTAGGTATTGACAAACCTAATAAAGTGGCAGCTCAGTGCTTTCTCACTCAGTGTAGTGTGCTATAGGGACGAGCGGTATGGCAAAAAATGTTATATACTGCTTTTGCATAATTCAATGTGGTTTATTAACCAGCTGTTGTTGGCCGCAGCTATGCTGTACACAAGCAGGATTTTCTCCTAAATCAGTTTGCTCTAAGCCTCAGCTCTGACTTTCAGTTCTTCCTGTTCTATCACACCCATTACCCCTGAAGGCAGACTAGCCCCACCTTCACAATAAGAGCCCTTAGCAGAACAACCCCGTGAATAAATGCGGAAGAATCAATAATCCACAATTAACATGCACACGTTTCTTGAACATGCTACAATATAATAATACATATTATAAATCTAAAATTGCAATGATTTTGCATTCAATTTTATTTGAATGTGTTTATTCAATTCATTTTATACAAACTGCCCGGCACTAAATCCAATTAACAGGCCTAAATATGCTGATTTGGTAATGAAATATGTAGTTGGTCAGTGTTCTTCAAATACTAATGATGACCACGACAGGCTCAGAAAAGCATACTGCAACAAGATAACAACAAAATATTGTCATATTGCCCAGCCCTAGTGTCCTACTACTATTATTAAGTGCCGTCAAGGTGATTCCTGCCGACCATGTGGATGGTGCTGGATATTGCTTTGCTTTGCAATTACAAAACACTTGCCACAGATATGAATAAGAAGTCTGAGGAGGGCAGCTAGGCTAGCCATCATAGCTTAAGTTAGACAAGTTTACTGTTCTCAGTGTTACCTCAACAAGCCAACATTATCACATCATTCACTGGAATAATTTACCTCAAGCAGAAGACGACAACTGTCTCTTACCAGTTCAACAACCATTCGCTATAGCACTAGTTCACTCACAGTGCCTAAAAAAATGTTCCTTCACTACTGTATGGCCAAGGTAGTTTATTTCTTAATAAAAAAAAAATAATGCTTATAAATGTACTCCTCTGGCTGCTTCCTTTGTGCTAATTTGTTCTACGGCCCTGTGATGACTGATAAAGTAATGTCACAGCAATTCTCAAACTAAAAATGAGTCTCAGTGGACCCCCATGAATCTGTACTACGTAAGTTATTTTTTGTTAAAAGCAAAAAGAAGTAGCACTTTTGAGTCAGGAGGAAAAACAACACTCAAATGTTTTTTTCGTCTTTATGTAGTACCATCACAGATTCAGAAAGAGGATTTGGCTTAATACTTAGGTCTCAAATGCAAAATCAACATTCTACAAATGATGATATGATGACAGCAAAGGATCTATTTTCACATTTTCAAAAGATCCATGCTTCACCATTTGTTTGATCGAGGTCTCTCTGTTTACTCATTCAACATGCTCGCAATCATCAGATTCATCCACTCGGGGAAGGTTTCTGAAGCACAACCCATTTTATAAATTCTTATGTTGCGTGCAATTACACATTTCCACCAGGGAGGTCTCCAAATCCACAAATGTTATACAGTGCAGCTTAAAGTATTAGGCTCGTCACAATTATTGCACTAATCGCAATTATTAGAGATGATCGCTATTAGCTAAGCTGACTGCAGTCATTTTTCACAGCTGTTTGATCTTATACAGTCATATTATGCTGCAACAAACAAAATGTGAATTTGGAGTGTTGGATTGAAAATGTAAATAAAACAAAGCTGTAATAGTTCTAACTTCTGACTAGGTGCTCTAACCTATACAAAGGGCAGTGCTGAGCAATGTTTGTTTATTTGTTAGCTATGTAGCTAATTCTAACGTAGCATGTATGCTAGCAGAATGAGTCTTTCTTGCTTATATTTTCACACTCGTGACAAACGTAGCTGTGCTGAACTCTACACATAATTCTGTGAAACTGTAGACATTTTATGTGAGTGTGCGCAGTATTGATTTGAGAGTGCCCTGCAGTGTTAACTTCCATGTAAACACAGCTAGCAAGTAAGGTGGCTAATCAGCTAATCTGGCCCTTTCAAGCTTGTATTTTAGTAGTTGTAAAAAATGAACAAGAAAAAAACAATAAAATTGTTCATTGCCTTTATATGATAATTAATCATCAGCTACATTTTCATGGTTGTTACAGGTAAACAGTGCCAAAAGAAGCTAGTCATTTTCTGATTCCATGTCAGCTAGCTAAATTCTTTGCATAGAATAACATTCCAGACGTGGATAGCAGGATATAAATAAAAGGCCATGCACTTAAAATCTGTGTAAAACTAATTAGACCTTGTGTGTAGGATAAAAATCTGGGTGGTCTGAAGGCCAGCAATGGCACACAGTCAGTGAGGGGTCCTTATCAAGCCTGACTAAATACAACAACTGATCTACAGGCAAGCGTCAACTTTTGATGCAAGTTTACTCACATGTACACTGCCCATGTACAAGCTTCTGCACATAGTTAAAGCTTAATGCGTCAACTTTTGACAGTGCCAACTATTTTCATCACTCTGAGCCCCCTAAAGTCTTTATTGGACCCCTCACATAGATACTGAAACAATTGTACACCCATGACTCACAGCAAGATCTTATTTCTTAATAACATACCTCACGAGTTTACTTCCAACAACAGACCCTTCTCAACAAACACATGCATTATTTATAACTCTAAAATCTTAAACAGGTAGTCTAACGTAAACATTTAGGCTAGGGTTAGATGCTAGAGGGTGGATTGGCATGCCTTGATTTGAGAGGTAACAATAGCGCGTAAACAAGCAAATTACATTGTTTTTTTTTTATTCGTTTTTTGCAATGTTTGCTTACCAGACGAGGACAAAGTGGAGGTTGAAAAACATCATAAGGAACACTTTATATTAGATGGCATTTATATCTCAGTTTTTTTTTCAGTGTTAGTAGAGATATTTTATCAGCTCATAAACATTTCAGAGAATTGGAGAGAGGAAGAAAATACACTTTCGTTTCATTAGTGATGCTGATCGTAGAACACTCCGGCAGCAAAGATCAGAGCAGCTGCATTAATCACTCAGATTCTGATAAACAGCCGGGCCGCACTCCTGTTAGAGCTCATATGCACTGTCCAGTCGAACAACTGCCCAGTCCAATCACAACATAAGAGATGATTTAGTACACAAACTATTAGGAGTGTGGGTGGGAATTTTAACCCTTAAAAGTGTACAGTTCATACTGCTGTTTTTGGTGCGCTTCAGTTAGAAGTGGGGGTTGGTGTTTATTGACTAATAAAGGCTTCAATATGTTAAATCAAATATGCTGGTGATGGAATTGATCAAATTTATGTGATAGCTGTGAGCGCTGAGGATAAAACCTGATTGGGTAGAATGATTCATGTGTGTCTGTTTATATACAGAGAGAGAGAGAAAGAAGTTGCCCCTTCAGATGAGCTAATGAAACAATCCAAATTATGATGTGTACCAGTGCATAAATATTTATCTTTATTTTTTCAATCACAGTTGCAAGCACTGTACACTCTGGTTTAATGTGACTCATTTTTCAACAGCTAAGTTCAGAAAAGCTAACTAGCTAATTGATCTTAACATTGTTATGTAACGTTACTCACAGTTAGACATCATATTAAAATTAAAATTAGCATAGAGCCTGTTAATAGTCACACTAAAGCGGTGAGTTTGGTCTTTCACAGTTTCAGGAGTGAAGTAAAAACAACACCCCTTTCCAGATGAAGAAGTTTGAGTTTAACAGTTCTGACTAATTTACTGCCACCACTGTTCTCACTGCAGGTGTATTTTGAGAGTTCAGTCTGAGTTCTTCTTTTGATGGAGGAAGTAGCATTTAGAGACGGCTGTGATTGGCTGAGAAACATGTCAATCAACAGTCAATTATGTAAAGTCTATTTACATATAGTGCAGTGTACACAATTTAGTTAAATTCAGTCCCTAAGTGGTACAACTGTCTCTGGAAGAGTATGATGGTCTTCCTTCTCCCCACTCACTCAGCACGATGGTAGTCGAATTCGGTGTCTGTTAGCTGACATAACAGAATTGTCAGCTAGCGTTCTCCTCTAAGCGTGATGAGCAGTTCTAGGAGTTCTGTTAGTGGCAGTTTGAAAAGATTTGCTTCAGACTTTCAGCTTGGTAGCATCGCTTGACATGGGGGAAACAAGTGGAATTGGCCACGAAAAATTTCAGGTCAAAGTCCAAGTATAGATTCAAGTCATAGATAAAGTTTAACTTAAAATGAAAACCACTGAGTTCAAGTCAAGTAATCTTATCTAATCCTATTTAATCTAATCTTTGCAGCCACATTTTTGGTCATCGGCCAATATTCACAGAATGAATATTGGCCAATGACCCACAGAAAGAAGAGCTGTTGAGAGTAAGACTGCACTTTACTGAAGGAGGAAAGGAGAGAAAGACTAACATAAGCTGCACTGGATGAGCAAGCAAGAGGAAGAGAGAGAGAGAGAGAGAGAGAGAGAGAGAGAGAAAGAGAGAAAGAGAAATCATGGATGTTAGAGGTCCAGGATGCTTGGCGTCTGTCCAAGAGGAAGCAGAGTTAATGAGACAGATTCATCCTCATAAACACTATACAGAGAGGAGGGGGGTGAGAAAAAGAGAAAAAAAGAGAAAGAAGAGAGAAGATAAAAAAGAGAAAGATAGAATGAAGGAGAGACAAATAACAGTAAATAAGAGAAGAGAAGAGAAGAGAAGAGAAGAGAAGAGAGGAGAGAACAGAAAAGAAAGAGGAAAGAGAATGAGAGAGACAGAGAGAGGGAAAAGGAGAGAGAAAGGGAGAGGTAGGGATGAGAAAAAGATGGAGAGAGAGAGAGAGAGAGAGAGAGAGAGAGAGAGAGAGTTTTAGGAGGAGACTGTGTGGCTTCAGGGACCGGCAGGATGATTTCATTGCCAGCCTGATTATAGTCCATTGTTTTGTGTGTGTGTGTGTGTGTGTGTGTGTGTATTCTGTCTTGATCAAATGTTCACGCTCTGAGAGGCAGGGAAAAGGGTGCTCTCTCTCTCTCTCTCTCTCTCTTTCTCTCTCTCTCGCTGGAGGAGGCTGGCTTTGACGTGCAGACAGACACAGTCTAGTAGGCACCAGTTCAGCAGGAAGCGGGCCGTGCTGTTGCCCGGGGTAACAGGCAGAGAGAGACTGGCACAGTCAGACATTGGAGGTGGGCACAGGCACAAGAGGACCACTGGGACACCAGCAACAGCACACACTGTAGGTATCCTTTTATTACAGCTGTAAAAGCACTATACATCCAAAACTATCCAGACAGCCCTTCTAATGAGTGAATTCAGCTACTTTAAAGTGCACCTACTGAGCTGAATTGCACACACACAGCTTATATAATCTCTATAGAAAAGTGCTGCCAATAGAATGGAACAACCAAACATTATCTTGAGGTCACAATGTCCAATGCATTGGGCTGTGGAGTAGTGGAACTGTGTTCTCTGGAGTAATGGAGCTCCATCCAGTACCTTAGGGATGAGTTGGAGTGACGTTTGTGATCCAGAACTAATCATTCAACATCAGTACCTGACCTCACTAATGCTCTTGTGGCTGAATGCAATCAAATCCTTACAGCAATGTTCCAACATCTATAAAGCCTTCCCAGAAGTTACTGCAGCAAAGGGGAACAAATGCATTACTAATACCCTTGATTTCAGAAGAAATGCTGGACAAACTAGACAAATGTGTCTACAAAATATTGGACACAAAGTCTATCCATGAAAAAGAATGTTTCCTTATTGTGCTTACAAAGTAATCTAAGCATCTAATAAATCTAATAAAACATCTGCTTTCATGTTTCCACACAGCAGTTAAGATGTTGTTAAAATAACAATCAGCATTAGTCACTGCACTAATCACTAATCTGATTAAAATCTAGTGCACCATGTATGTCCTAACAAAGAGAAGAGGCAGGGATATTTGTTACGAATGCAAATTTCGGTCTCAGCTTATTTTTCACGATATGATTTTCCATTTAATCATAGAATTATTGAATAGCGAATATAAATATGGAACATTAATTATGGATGTGTACAATTATTCACAATTATGCATTTCTCAGTCTGAATTGTACCTTGAACCCATAAAGAAAACGAAATGCATCTGGTTTAGTGAAAAGTGATGTCAGATTTAAGAAAACCAAACAGATCCTTAAAAGTTAGCATCTTAGCATGACTTAGGTTACTTTATTTGCTGACATTTTCCTCATAATACACAGAGTATGTGTAGAGCAACAGCTTCATTAATGAATTTTTACCAGCGTTTTGTAAAGCTTGTCTAATCTCATAACAGTAGCTAAGCTGTGCTGCTGGTGTGCGTGAACAGCTACACTTTACTCTTCTTGTCGAGAGTAAAAGACACACAGTGCCACATCCTGTACTTAAGTAGCAACTGGTCAAAGTCATTGCTGCTGATACCGGATTGAAACAGAATGGCATAATCATTGTATCATACCTCAACATACCTCAAATGCACATTACCGATACAAACATTTGATTCTAGTAATAACTCTTATCGTTTGATCACCCAGGTCTTCTGTTTACCCTGAACAACCCCCCAAACTTCGCCCCAAGACCATTCAGCTCACTCGGCTCTTCTGAAGCCCAGTCTAAAACAGACTGACATAGCGGCAGCAGAAAAAGAAAAGTGCTTCCACTTGAGATGAAATTTGTCCCTGAAAACACAGCAGCACCAGAGAACACTGTGGCCTATATGTGTCCCGGGCACTCTCTCAGAGAGATTAAACTTCCTGCAGGATGGGATGTGGCATTTCGTCTGGCGGTCCTGCATCGGGGCCCAAACCCAGTTCTTTCCAGCCTGAAAACAGATCTGCAGCCTTTAGCGTGGCCACAGCTCAAAGGATAGAAAACAAAAGGTCCAAACAATCAGAAAACGGGCCTCAGTTTCTGAGTCAATGAGGAAAGGCAATACAAACAGCTTCTGTAAGTAAGAGGCAAAGAAACATGAGCAGACCTACATGCACTAAAACACAATTACAGTACCACCCTCAGGACCTTCAGGGTTTCAAGTAAATTGGTCAGCAGTTAACGGGATAAGAATGTAATTTCATAGTGTTTTCACACTCAGAACTCGGTGTATTACTGGCAATGCTTTAATGGTTATGTCCAAGCTTTGCACCATCAACACCCTTTTTTTGGGGTGCACAAGTTTAAATCTGCCATGAAGGTCCCCTTTAAACAGGATGTGACATTCAAAAGCTGAATGAAACACTGAAAGCTATCAGTCATATGAAAACCTCTTAGAAACGTTCTGCATTGCCAAGCGTGCTGCGTTGCTTGGTTGGCTTTGTTTCAGTTGAGACAGTCCCTAGTGCCACCTAGTCCATATGAAGAGGAACAACAGGCCTCCACTTAGCTCCCGAGTGCTGTATAGTGCCCCAGAAGGGGAACAACAGGCCGGTAGGCAGCTCCCTAGCGCTATGTAGCATTCCAGAGGGCTATGCCAACCCACTGCCCAGGTCCATAGTGCCACCTAGTGCCCTGGAGGGCAATGACAGACTGACGCCCAGCTGCCTAGTGCTGCGTCCCAAGACTCACCACCCAATTCAGAGCCCAAACACTGGACTATGCCTGCCAAAATGGTTGGAATATGAAGCGGGAGGACTGAGACAACTTGGGTGGAGCAATTCCTCTCCTGGCGCAGGTGCCAGTGCTCCACTTCTTATTATGAAGAACACCTGGGCTTAATTTGGGGAAGGAGTAGAGGTACTGTAAAAGACATTCAAACTGCCAGGGAAGAAAAGTAATAAAGAGGACACTAGCAGACTGAAAAGTGTTAGGCTTGGGTAGAAGTGGCACAATTTTTTTTATCTTAATGTGACACCAATCTGATGTTTTTAGAGCTGTTTGAACACACAAATCTGATCTTTTCGAGTCCAGCCTGAGCCACTTTCATACATGGTCCATAATGAGAACACTCAGAGCAGCTAATAATAATGAACAGCTGTGAGCTGTTCAGAGCTAAGGCCATGTTCAGCAAATCAGCAAATCTAAAAATCAGATCTTCTGAGATGACTGTCTCAAAAAAAATGACCAGATTTGTGTGTCCAGACACCACCAATCAACCTGCATAGGTTGCTGTGGTAACAACGTAGGTGTCAGCAACTATGTAGCTACACTGGTGACACAGAATTCAAATGCAGATGCAGGAGAGATGGAGGTGCCTCACCTTGCCCTCAGTTGTTTCTGTCACTCTGGATTTGACATTGTTGTAGTTTGTTGCGTTGTTGAGTGACGTAAAAGACACTTTGGAATCCAGACTGATATGCATCTGTAAAAATCCAATTGGAATCACAATTCAAGCCACTTCCAAACTTGGATGAGATCTGATTTGCAAAAATCAGATTTCATGCGGTTTTTTGCTGTCCAAGCTATCAAAAATCAATCTGGACACTAATTGTTTTCGCAACAAAGGCTTGTTCTGCTGGTTAGTTTGCTTGTTGTTCATGATGCACGTGGTTCATTCAGGTGACATTTTGGATTAGGATGTGCGCATGCAGGTCACTCCAGGACACAGGTTCATACACATTAATGACATTTGAGTTACATGCCTAGACAAATCTGAACCACCAAGTTAGCAAAAATGCAGGATTGAGCAATGAAGCTTGTAATGTGAATGTAGCCTTAGTTTAAGCTGAGTGTGATCTATGCTGCTGAAAAGCAGTGTTATTGATTTTTATGGGGGAATAAAATGGTCTGGCCTGCTGCCTGTAATCCTGCCTCCAGTATCCTTTGTCTGTGGCACACTACATGCTTGCTTTCATACTGAGGCCTGAGCGATATAACAGTTGGCTGATAATAATGGCAGATACTGACCTGTGGTTTTATCAGTACTGGCAAAGAAATTATTGATAAGGCGTCTATAATTACAAACTCGCAACAATAGGGCGAAATCTCAAACTGTTGTGCAGCCTGTTTAATTATATCACAGTAATTCAAGCAGAACTGGAGAGAGAACACACAAACACCATCACGGTTAAAATAAGAAACGTGTAACATTTATCCAAACCTCATCTTTAGCATGAGAACATGTTATAACATTTAAGAAAACTTTTTACTATATAGAGAACTGATGTAAAATAAGAAGAATAAGAAGTAATTTTCAGAAATAAAACACCAATACCACAAAGATTTCTGGGTAGAATCATCAACAGTGCAACAATATTTATAATATTTAAGGTTGTGAGTTTCTGCTGTTTATCTGAGGTTTAAAAAAAAGCTCCTTTTTTCTTATTGTTCATTTTCTGTAGATTCTAGTATAGACACTGTCCCCTAGTGCTCTTGTTCACATTATGTGTTGGCATGCTGGCAGGCTTTGGTAGTAATGGAATAAATGTGACAGCATTAACTATATTCTATTACAGCTACCCAAAAAAACTTTTTTACATTACAGATGCACTATAAAAATAGTGTGATTACTAGCAGCCATCTACGGAAACTAGTATTACATAGTACTTTTGGTGATTTTCTTGCCTGTAGTCATCTCCATGACCTAAGTCTTCACTCTGTAAGTAACTTTTGTTTATCAAACTATCACTGCTACTGCTACTACTGCAAATTCTAAAAGGCAAGCTAACAGTGGTGTACATTTACTTTCCCACATTGGGTTTAATGCCACTGGCTTAAATACAGACATGTGAAGCATGTAAGATATTCAAGTAGCACATCTTTACTTTGTATGTTGCAGCTTTACTCACTCAGTTATAGCCAGACAGTTCCTCCCTTCAAACAAAGCATACAAAACCCACCTGAGTACCAACAGCGCCCCCTTATGGAGAGCTTTATGCATCAGTGTTTTAGACAAACTACTAGTTGGCCTATAGATTGATAACTTTCTCAGTTTACACTGAACAAATGTGTCTTTTTTATGTATTCATTTCCTAATGTAGCTCCACTTAGATCTGTTAATTTCCCTAAATATGAGTTCAATGACTATTTATGGACCCTTTCTGAGGCTCCACCCACAATTAAAAGATGATGCATAACATATTTCATTTTTACTCCAAATAACACACGCCTCACATATGCCTTAACCCACCAAATATGTCACTAGATTTTCAAATGGACAGATAGCACACAAAGTGCAGACAGGCCTTAAAGTGAGGCAAACAGCTCATAGGTTTTATTCATTCACTGCAGAGTTGAGTTCTCACTTAAGAGTGTCAGAGAAGAGAAAATGCTAAATTATACCTCTCACACCTCTCTAGCTTGGCAGTGGTTTTGTTTGATGAGATCTGTCAACAGCAGCTTCCTCAAGTGGTTCCAACAGGGTCCCTTTACACATCCACATTAATCTGCATTGTGGTGGAGAAAAGTAAGGTGCCCTGAAGGAACCTTTTGAGCGCTTAATCAAACTGAAAACCATGACAAATATAACAAAGAAGCTGTGCTTAGTGCTGGTGGATACATCTCCCATCAGGGCAATGTTTTGCTTTTCTTTGTTGCAAGTGAAGCTTTCCACTTTTCATTGTCATGTATTTCTACATATTCCTAGGTACTTTCTAGTGATCTGTCAACTGTGTGAGATGAAGAGTTCAGGTCCATGGAAGAATTCATGAAAGATACCAACAGGTCCACAGCGTCATGCTAGACAGTATCATCAAAAGGTTTAAAACTCACAAAAACTTGTCTTCCAGTTTTGTAAAGGAGGTAAAGGGTCCGTATCATGGAAAACCTTATTTTCTGTGTACGACTAGTATAAGAGTCGTAAGAGAAGTGCAACACTACCTAGTCAGCCCAACAAAAAACACAACTCAACAGAAGTTTAGCCCCATCCACTTTGTCTACAGCCTCACCCATTCAACCCACAGCAGTTAAGGTCAACTAATTCAGCTTACATCAGTTTAGCTCCACCCATTCAGTCTACAGCAGTTTAGCTGCACCATTCAGTCTACAGCAGTTTAGCCCCACCATTCAGTCTACAGCAGTTTAGCCCCACCATTCAGCCTCCAGCAGTTTAGCCTCACTCATTCAGCCTCCAGCAGTTTAGCCCCACCATTCAGTCTACAGCAGTTTAGCCCCACCATTCAGCTACAGCAGTTTAGCCCCACCATTCAGCCTCCAGCAGTTTAGCCCCACCATTCAGCTACAGCAGTTTAGCCCCACCATTCAGCTACAGCAGTTTAGCCCCACCATTCAGCTACAGCAGTTTAGCCCCACCATTCAGCCTCCAGCAGTTTAGCCTCACTCATTCAGCTACAGCAGTTTAGCCCCACCATTCAGCTACAGCAGTTTAGCCCCACCATTCAGCCTCCAGCAGTTTAGCCTCACTCATTCAGCTACAGCAGTTTAGCCCCACCATTCAGCTACAGCAGTTTAGCCCCACCATTCAGTCTCCAGCAGTTTAGCCCCACCATTCAGTCTACAGCAGTTTAGCCCCACCATTCAGTCTCCAGCAGTTTAGCCCCACCATTCAGCTACAGCAGTTTAGCCCCACCATTCAGTCTCCAGCAGTTTAGCCCCACCATTCAGTCTACAGCAGTTTAGCCCCACCATTCAGCTACAGCAGTTTAGCCCCACCATTCAGTCTCCAGCAGTTTAGCCCCACCATTCAGTCTACAGCAGTTTAGCCCCACCATTCAGCTACAGCAGTTTAGCCCCACCATTCAGCTACAGCAGTTTAGCCCCACCATTCAGCCTCCAGCAGTTTAGCCTCACTCATTCAGCTACAGCAGTTTAGCCCCACCATTCAGCCTCCAGCAGTTTAGCCCCACCATTCAGCTACAGCAGTTTAGCCCCACCATTCAGCTACAGCAGTTTAGCCCCACCCATTCAGTCTACAGCAGTTTAGCTCCACTCATTCAGTCTACAGCAGTTTAGCTGCACCATTCAGCCTACAGCAGTTTAGCCCCACCATTCAGTCTACAGCAGTTTAGCCCCACCATTCAGCCTACAGCAGTTTAGCCCCACCATTCAGCTACAGCAGTTTAGCCTCACTCATTCAGCTACAGCAGTTTAGCTCCACCATTCAGCCACAGCAGTTTAGCCTCACTCATTCAGCTACAGCAGTTTAGCCCCACCATTCAGCTACAGCAGTTTAGCCCCACCATTCAGCTACAGCAGTTTAGCTCCACCATTCAGCCTACAACAGTTTAGCCCCACCATTCAGCTACAGCAGTTTAGCCCCACCATTCAGCCTACAACAGTTTAGCCCCACCATTCAGCTACAGCAGTTTAGCTCCACTCATTCAGTCTACAGCAGTTTAGCCCCACCATTCAGCTACAGCAGTTTAGCTCCACTCATTCAGTCTACAGCAGTTTAGCCCCACCATTCAGCTACAGCAGTTTAGCCCCACCATTCAGCTACAGCAGTTTAGCCCCACTCATTCAGTCTACAGCAGTTTAGCCCCACCATTCAGCTACAGCAGTTTAGCTCCACCATTCAGCTACAGCAGTTTAGCCTCACTCATTCAGCTACAGCAGTTTAGCTCCACCATTCAGCTACAGCAGTTTAGCCCCACCATTCAGCTACAGCAGTTTAGCTCCACCATTCAGCTACAGCAGTTTAGCTCCACTCATTCAGTCTACAGCAGTTTAGCTCCACTCATTCAGTCTACAGCAGTTTAGCCCCACCATTCAGTCTACAGCAGTTTAGCCCCACCATTCAGCTACAGCAGTTTAGCCCCACCATTCAGCTACAGCAGTTTAGCTCCACTAATTCAGTCTACAGCAGTTTAGCCCCACCATTCAGTCTACAGCAGTTTAGCCCCACCATTCAGCTACAGCAGTTTAGCTCCACTCATTCAGTCTACAGCAGTTTAGCTCCACTCATTCAGTCTACAGCAGTTTAGCCCCACCATTCAGCCTACAGTAGTTTAGCTCCACTCATTCAGTCTACAGCAGTTTAGCCCCACCATTCAGCCTTCAGCAGTTTAGCCCCACCATTCAGCCTCCAGCAGTTTAGCCCCACCATTCAGTCTACAGCAGTTTAGCCCCACCATTCAGCCTACAGCAGTTTAGCTCCACTTATTCAGTCTACAGCAGTTTAGCCCCACCATTCAGCCTTCAGCAGTTTAGCCCCACCATTCAGCCTCCAGCAGTTTAGCTCCACTCATTCAGTCTACAGCAGTTTAGCCCCACCATTCAGTCTACAGCAGTTTAGCCCCACCATTCAGCTACAGCAGTTTAGCCCCACCATTCAGCCTACAGCAGTTTAGCTCCACTCGTTCAGTCTACAGCAGTTTAGCCCCACCATTCAGCCTTCAGCAGTTTAGCCCCACCATTCAGTCTACAGCAGTTTAGCCCCACCATTCAGCCTACAGCAGTTTAGCCCCACCATTCAGCTACAGCAGTTTAGCTCCACCATTCAGCTACAGCAGTTTAGCTCCACCATTCAGCTCCAGCAGTTTAGCCCCACCATTCAGCTACAGCAGTTTAGCCCCACCATTCAGCCTCCAGAAGTTTAGCCCCACCATTCAGCTACAGCAGTTTAGCCCCACCATTCAGCTACAGCAGTTTAGCTCCACTCATTCAGTCTACAGCAGTTTAGCCCCACCATTCAGCTACAGCAGTTTAGCTCCACTCATTCAGTCTACAGCAGTTTAGCCCCACCATTCAGCCTACAGCAGTTTAGCTCCACTCATTCAGCCTACAGCAGTTTAGCCCCACCATTAATTAGCCCCACCCACCTTCAGCAGTTTAGCCCCGCCCATCCAGCAGTTTAGCCCCACCATTCAGCCTCCAGCAGTTTAGCCCCACCATTCAGTCTACAGCAGTATAGCCCCACCCATTCAGTCTACAGCAGTTTAGCCCCACCATTCAGCTACAGCAGTTTAGCCCCACCATTCAGTCTACAGCAGTTTAGCCTCACCATTCAGCCTCCAGCAGTTTAGCCCCACCATTCAGCCTCCAGCAGTTTAGCCCCACCATTCAGCTACAGCAGTTTAGCCTCACCATTCAGCTACAGCAGTTTAGCCCCACCATTCAGCCTCCAGCAGTTTAGCCTCACTCATTCAGCCTCCAGCAGTTTAGCTCCACCATTCAGCTACAGCAGTTTAGCCCCACCATTCAGCTACAGCAGTTTAGCCTCACTCATTCAGCCTCCAGCAGTTTAGCTCCACCATTCAGCTACAGCAGTTTAGCCCCACCATTCAGCTACAGCAGTTTAGCCCCACCATTCAGCTACAGCAGTTTAGCCCCACCATTCAGCTACAGCAGTTTAGCTCCACCATTCAGCTACAGCAGTTTAGCCCCACCATTCAGCTACAGCAGTTTAGCTCCACCATTCAGCTACAGCAGTTTAGCCCCACCATTCAGCTACAGCAGTTTAGCCCCACCATTCAGCTACAGCAGTTTAGCCCCACCATTCAGCCTCCAGCAGTTTAGCCTCACTCATTCAGCTACAGCAGTTTAGCCCCACCATTCAGCTACAGCAGTTTAGCCCCACCATTCAGCCTCCAGCAGTTTAGCCTCACTCATTCAGCTACAGCAGTTTAGCCCCACCATTCAGCTACAGCAGTTTAGCCCCACCATTCAGCCTTCAGCAGTTTAGCCTCACCATTCAGCTACAGCAGTTTAGCCCCACCATTCAGCTACAGCAGTTTAGCCCCACCATTCAGCTACAGCAGTTTAGCCCCACCATTCAGCTACAGCAGTTTAGCCCCACCATTCAGCTACAGCAGTTTAGCCCCACCCATTCAGCTACAGCAGTTTAGCTCCACTCATTCAGTCTACAGCAGTTTAGCCCCACCATTCAGCTACAGCAGTTTAGCCCCACCATTCAGCTACAGCAGTTTAGCCCCACCATTCAGCTACAGCAGTTTAGCTCCACTCATTCAGTCTACAGCAGTTTAGCCCCACCATTCATTAGCCCCACCCACCTTCAGCAGTTTAGCCCCGCCCATTCAGCCTCCAGCAGTTTAGCCCCACCATTCAGCCTCCAGCAGTTTAGCCCCACCATTCAGTCTACAGCAGTATAGCCCCACCCATTCAGTCTACAGCAGTTTAGCCCCACCCACTCCACCAACAGCAGTTTAGCCCCGCCCATTCAGCCTCCAGCAGTTTAGCTCCACCCATTCAGCCTACAGCAGTTTAGCCCCGCCCATCCAGTCTACAGCAGTTCACCCCCCACCATTCAGCCTACAGGTGTTTAGACCCACCCATTCAGTCAGCAGCTGTTTAGCCCCACCCATTCAGACTGAAGTTATAAGGAGTGTGTGCCAGACACCTTAGCCCTTATCCAGCGACAACTGCAAGAGATGGCGTGAGGCCAGCGCCCTAACCAGAGCACCACTTCCTGGGCCTGCCTCCTGTTTCTGCAGGAGCAGTGGAGCTCATGGTGTGGTGAAGAAACAAGCTCTCGCTCTCCATCTCAGCTGAGGTGCTCATGCTGCCACTAACAAAAGCCAGCTGATGCTGGGTCTGATGCATCGGCAGTGCAAACTCGTCTAAAGGGAGCAGAGAAGGAAGAAAAAAAGAGACCAAAAGAGGAGCAGCAGGCAGGCTGAGAAGAAGCTGAAAAGCTTGACTGAAGTGAGGAGAGCTCAAAAGCTTAAACTATGAGGGAGGACTGAAAGGTCTCATTGTATTTTATGTAGACTGCTGAAAAGCAATGTTTTTTTCTGTTTGGAGTTTCGTGTAAAATAAATGTATGTTGCAACAACCTCTCCCACCCCAAGTGTCCTTCCTGCCCCCAGGCTGGCACACACACAGTATTTCAACCAGTACAGATTTTTGAATGAGGTGCAAGACAGGGCATTCAGAACAGAGGTCATTTACATATATCAGTCTTAATTGTGGTAAGGAAAACAGCCTGTTTAATTTTAAGGGGTCATGTAATAGTGAATGTTATAAGAGGATATCAGGGAGAAACTAAAAAATACAAGACAAATGAATTTAAAGTTATTTATAAATTGAAAATACTAAATGACAGTATGCACCAACTTTACACACTGTCATCTTCAGCATCCATAACCATCAAAAAAGAAGTCCTTTGGATTTAATCTTTAGAGGACGAGAGTTATTACTTTTAGTTTTGCTATTCTATTCGAATAAAATTAAACGATGAGAAAATAAATAGTTATACCTTCATATTTGACTTAACTTTTGTACTGTAAGTATGCACTTTTCACATTTTCTGTCAAAACAATCACAAAAACAGCAAAAATGTTTTTTTTTATCTGCACAACAAGACTGTACACGCACCAATAGCTTGTCATCAAATTCAAACCATAATAAAATATCTCCTCTTCTACTTACAAAAACAAATGTGATAGATTGAAAGTTTAGGATCTGCACTTTCCACATAATTTCTCCACTTGTTTCAGTAAACTACAAGTCAGGGGCACTACAGTTTCCAGGCAAATATATCAGGGGAGCCTTGAGGATTAACCTCTAATGACATCATGGTATAATGGTGTTTCCTGCCTCAACACTGCATACACAAAAGTTTTATAATTGGATATGGAAACAAGTCATTTTCTTTCCAAAAGATTTAAGAATTGCATTTCCCTGCAGTAAAAATGGAGAATAGCTCTGAGCCACAGAGGAACACATCTGCACCGAAATAAAACAGTACAGGAGAACTAACGGTGGAGCGAACAGCCTTTCAGCGTTTACTGCTGCAGAGTAATCCATAACAATGACAAATGATATTCACTACAGTCAGTAATGTTACACTGTGGTAAATAAATGTCATCAATAAACTGAGACACACGAAAGTAACAGTCTGAATTTATCAGCAGTTGATTTAATGTAATGATAATAAGCAGCAGAGGCTGCGAATATTAACGCTAACTCAATATCTAATATTAGACTGCAATGTATAAGCTCCTCCTCCCCAGTTAGCAACTTGATCATAATTACAAACAACAGCTTAGCCACACAGCAGTGCAGCATATGAAAATATAATATATATCAACACACTAGCATCTACGTATGCTCACTGGCTAAAACTTCAGGAGCTGGACTGAAGGATCTACACAGTAGATGAAGAACCAACATAATGTAAAGTCTAGGCAAAGAAGAACTTTAGGAAAACATTGCGCATGAGGGCAAATGCTCTTTTATTGAACAGGCAGCAAGGAAGAACCACCGCTCAGAGCTACTTAAGAGGCCGGGACAGCAGGCAGGCCATTCTAGCCGTATACTTGCTCTTTACAGTAGGCACTAACACTGACACAAACTACCCACAGCCAAGCACGGAATAGCACAAATACACCATGTGCACATGTAACACCAGCTTAAACAATAAATAGTGTCTCTCCCCTTACACGCCTCTTGAAAGCCTTCTCGCATGGCCACTCTCGCACGGCAGCACGGCCAATGGCGGACTCCACAATAATGTTGAAATGACAGAGGAATCAACCAATCATTCTTTGATTTACAGTGGGTGGGACCAATTAAGTGAGGGAAAAATGTCACTCTAAGCTTTCTGGAAGTTCTAGATATGTTACTGACTGTGAATGGAAGCTGTAGTGAAACCATGTTTTAGTCAGTTGTTAGAAATGACAAAGGCGGCTCTTTCCTGAAAGAGTCTAGGGCTGAAACAGTGTGCAAATTTCGTGATACGCTATGCATTGCTGTATTTGCAACATGATACGATACATGTTCGACACAGAATTAGAAAAGAAACTCTGTGCTTGCTGAAGGAAGAACTGGCACAAGTCACTTTCTTAGAAGACATAAAATAAAACGAATAAATAAAAATAGTACTAACAAAAAGTGCAAGATGTGTATCGCATGTTGCATATGTGTTTGGCAAACACGTGTGTTCTTATGGTTCAGCATTTACAGTTAGATCTTGTTTCTATAAAAAAAGTGTTTTACGTAACCTGTAAAATCTAGGACTTACTACAACCAATCAGAGGTGCAAATCAAATGCTACAAGCGGCCCTGTGGAGTTCTTTGAAAATCAGCAATTGGTGGCTGCTTGAATCCTGTGTGGAAAAGTAGCTTCTGAGAATTGTTTTCTCCGCGGTCTGGTATCTGACACATTTGAGTGATGTCTTCACAAATGAGTTAGTATAGTTAGCATAAACATATTAGCACACGTACTTGATACTAGCGCAGTGTCGGCACACTGTCACTGGTCAGTCTACCACTCTTTACCCATCATTACTACACTTGACTGGGAAACGAAAGTGTGCCCAAACAGGAGATAAATGTAAGGCTAACTTTGCATCTTCCAGCTAAAACTTCCTCTCTCCACTCACCATTTCAAACAGCTAGACTAATCAACCATCCAAGGTAAGCAAAGCTAAAGTTAGCTTCTTATTTGCCAGCTTCTTATCTGAATTTTCCTCAGGCACTGGTATGTAACTGCTGCACCATTTAAGATGGAATGGAAAATTCGAAAATAAGCTGGTGAATAAGAAGCTAACTTCAGTTTCATTCAGAGAAGGCTCGCCAAAACATTTTTTACAGTTCTGAGAGCTGCACAGCAGAGTTTTTTGTCTTACGATGATGGTTATTACATTAAGGAATATTATGGAATGTGCTAAGTACAACTATAGAAACCGTTATAACACTATCCCATTATAGCATGAAACTGTATTCCATTCACAGCACGTATAATCTTGTGATTCCCATATCACAAAAAAAAATTAACAGGTGTATCATGACACAACTAAAAGAATCACTGTGAAACTGCTATATACATGACGAAACATATGTTAACATCTGTTACAAGCCTCAAATAAAACAGAAGAAATGACTTTTACGAGCTTTGAATGTTTGTGTTTTAGTTAGAATAACCAAAAAATGTTCATAGGCAGCGTTAGCTTAGCACTATTGCTATTATAACTAGCACCAGAAGAAATCGTGACATGTTTTTCTTGTTTAGACATTTATGGCCTGAACTAATAGCCTAGCTCTGACAGTCTCAGCTCGCCCCGATGTAAATAAAATATACGGCGAGGTTTTGTATGGGAAAGTAATTCAGTGCAGTAAATTTATCCCCACACTTTCACACACTTATACACCAAATGCCATGCAGCGCTCCCCAGTCACCCAGCTCAGGTAAACATGCAGCCTGAATAGCAGGAACTGCAAACCGTGTGCTTCCCGTCTGTGGCTTTGTTCTCCTGGCAGTTCCCTCAGTAATCCCACAAAGCAAGGAAGGGAGAGAACAAGATCCGTACATGAGAATGGAGACAGCTAACGAAAGGGAGGAGAGAACGAGAAGGAGAGAGCGAGAAACAATGGGAGAGAGCAAGAGTGTTATTGTTAATTAAAAACTGGGGAATGGAAATGAGACAGGGTTGGAAAACATGCTAATAATGTTAGCATGAGTGAACTAGCTAGCTAATTTTACCTTAGCAAAATTTTACAAGTGATATTTTAAAAATATCAATCGATACATCAACAGACTGTCCTACTGTCCATTCTGCTGAACGTAGTGGTGAAGTAATGGTGCTTTGTGACTTTATCCTCACCTGGAAGAGTTAACGTTAACTTCAGCTACAAGCGTTAGATAGAGGACAATTTGGAACTGAAGACAGAAACACCTCAAATAAACAAACATTACTCACCGCTGCCCTCTAAAGGTGTTATTAACAAACACCAAATAAACAAACATTACTCACCGCCGCCCTCTAAAGGTGTTATTAACAAACACCAAATAAACAAACATTACTCACCGCCGCCCTCTAAAGGTGTTATTAACAAACACCAAATAAACAAACATTACTCACCGCTGCCCTCTAAAGGTGTTATTAACAAACACCAAATAAACAAACATTACTCACCGCCGCCCTCTAAAGGTGTTATTAACAAACACCAAATAAACAAACATTACTCACCGCTGCCCTCTAAAGGTGTTATTAACAAACACCAAATAAACAAACATTACTCACCGCTGCCCTCTAAAGGTGGTATTAACCAACATCAAATAAACAAACATCACTCACCGTGCCCTCTAAAGGTGTTATTAACAAACACCAAATAAACAAACATTACTCACCGCTGCCCTCTAAAGGTGTTATTAACAAACATCATATAAACAAACATCACTCACCGCTGCCCTCTAAAGGTGTTATTAACAAACATCATATAAACAAACATCACTCACCGCCGCCCTCTAAAGGTGTTATTAACAAACATCATATAAACAAATATTACTCACTGCTGCCCTCTGAAGGGACTAGAGGAAACTAGAGGAAGTGTATGTCTTCTATTGTTTCATTTAAAAGCACTCTACGATGCTCAAATGATGTTCAAATGATTCACAGTCATTCTGACAGATCTGACAAATTAACTAATTACAAAAATAATCACTATGTTCAGCTGTAAAGCTGTTGTTGCATCTTTTAGAACATTTGTTGTTTTTATAAGACCTGTGATAATTATTTTTACATTAGCTTTATAATGGAAGGGATGATACTGTGCAGGCTCTAAATCCTTGGTTTGGGCCCAGAGCCTCCACTCTCACAGAGAACACCACAGAGTTCACCACAGATGAAGTCAAACATTCCACTGCTGTGGCATGGAAATAATTGATTAAGAAACCAAAGGCTGTCATCACTTTCTTCACTTCCAAACCAGCTAAAATAGGATTGTGCGCTAGATGGTGCCAGGTTGGTCCACTTTGGTGAGGATTTAACTTTCTTTGTGGGCACCAGGAACAACATCAACCATCAGAGTGTCTACAATTATTTTGGAAGCTTACAGACATTTTAAAACAATTAGAGAACAGAGATTTTGTATTATCCAACAACAAACTCAATAATGAGACACAAATACAGACATGAGTTGTGACATTTGAAGGCATAGTTCTAGGCCTGATGGTGATAATTTACATTAAATGAAAACTTTTTTTTAATTGTAAGTTAATTCAATTAATTCACACTGCCAAAAACACCAAGTTCATGTTCATGTTTTCTTCAGTGGTTGACAATAACTTAAAGTGGTTATGATCTAAACAACGTCATTCAGAATGGTTTGATGTGAAACAGGTTAATTGTAGAGAAATGTGCTCACTCAGCTTTATTTACAGTGGAGGTGATAGGAACAGAGGTTGCAATGTCTATAACACAAATGTAGCCATTTTATTTACTATTCAAAACCACTACCTGTGTCTTCTGAGTGTTTACATGTAATACTGATTATGATAAATTAGTGCTAAATCTGGAAAAAAGTTTTTTTGGGGAACAAATTTGCCTTACAACACTGTCCATGTCTCCATCATGACTAGATTTTAAAGGTTTTAAAAGGATTAGACCTAAATCTTCTCAAAACTATTGTAAACCAATGTCTCAGGCATCAGACAGAGTATACAGCAAGAAAACACAGGTTTCAAAGGAAGGGTCTCTAAACTTGTGTGCAGCATAAATGATACCCACTGCAGATTCACGCATCACATACTCCTCTATCTCAGACAAAAGGAGTTGTTTTTGTGTCCTGCCAACTTAGGCAACACCGGTGTGACCCATATGCAATCTAGGAAAACCAGCCGGAGACCCAAATACACGCAGTGTGTGGAGTGTGTGTGTGATGTGTATGACACTGATGATGAATGTGTTTAGTGCGAGGAGAAGCACTAACGCTGCCCGCAACAGGACGAGCAAAACCACAAAAATAAACATTCACCGACAGGCCTCCTCGTGTGATGAATGGGCACAGAGGAAAGAGATCCGACCTGCGGCATGCTGGGAAATCCACCGCATGCCTGGAGACAGGGATTCCATTATCAAAAATACAAGCACATCTCAGATAAACACTCCGTTTGAAGTTTACTTTCAAGCAGAAATCCCTGAACTCTCAGAAACAGAGAAAATGAAATACTGTTAGGAGAAGGACATGATGCTGCTTTGGCTGACGGACACATACAAGAATAGCACAGCTTCAGGGAAAACAAGCAAATACATTGCTAATGTCATCCCAGTAATATTACTGGTTTCTAATATTATAACTACTATTATGGTTGTCATATAGCTCTCTAGCTATGTTTACTCATTCAAATGTCTACAGTTAAACAGAATCATGTGCAGATTCAAGCAAAGCTAGATTTTTCTTGAGGCAAAAATCACTCTAGCAAACCTTGCTAAAAAGAAGTTTTTTCAGTCTTTCCAGTCTTTAACTGTCCAGTTTTGATGAGACAGAAGTGGAACCAGACATAGTTTTCTGCTGTTGTAGCCCATCCATCTCAAAAGTCAGAGACTACTCAGTTTCCATTTAAAATAACCATTAAATACATGTACTTATTAAGTTAATCATATTTCAGTGTCAGGAAAAAAGAGAAATATAAAAAAAAAAATACAAAGAAGCCTCAAAAACTAAACATAATATAATTTTTTTCAGTATTTAGTTTAGGGGTCATCAACTGACACACAACAGTCCACATGAAGAAACAGCATTTCACAAGCATTTCAGTGGGACTGAATTGAACACATTCAGAAAGTTCTGTAGCAAGGCCGATAAACGCCTGTAAAGAATCAGTCTTATTTTAGCAACATACATGAACATCAACCAGCGTGGCTTCTGTAGCAGTCCTGCTTCACCAAACACATGCATAGATTCTACAGATGCAATAGATTCTAGCTACAGTGCTAGATTTTGAGAAATTGTGAATTTTCATAGATTTCTAACTGTATTTAGTGTTTCTGGTCTGAGTAATGAAGTGACAACAAGACTTGTTAAAAAGGAAAACAGATTTAAAAACAAATGAACAGAGAACTCTGCATTCTTTCCCTGTTTCAAGTTCAAAAATGATGTGTCTCATCTGTTCAGAGTCTGGTTAAGAATGGAAACAGTGAGCATCAGCGCAACTGCGACACAAAACAATCACTTCCATTTAACCTTCTGACAAAATCTGGTTCTAAGGACAAATGAAATAAACCGAAGCTCAACATGAAAGATCAACTAGAGTGCCTGTACATTACTGACAGCACAAGATCATGAAATGCTCATTAAGAATAGTCATTATTTTATTTTAATTAAATTTTATTTTAGTTTTTTTCACATCATGTAAATACAGGACTTTTATTTTGAAAGGCCTTTCCACATTTTTCACAAACAACAGCGGACAATAAGTGGACATACAATAAAAAATGTTAAAAATAGCAGTTTATCAAAATACATTTGACTGTGTCTTATTTTAAGTATTAGCTGAATGCTGATCGATCCTGCTCAATCTTTTAACTTTATTATAGCTCCCACTCTTTTTAGAAGACTCGATTTCAGCTTTTTAAAGAAATCTCCAAGGAAATTTTAACTGCAGTGCTGAGAATGATCCACCAATCATATAATATTTGCTCTGTGGTAAGAGTAAGAGGAGATAGGGACAAAGAAAGTAAGAAGAGAGGGACAGAGAGAAAAAGAGAGAAGAAGGATACAACAAGGAGAGTAAAATGAAAGATGGACAGAGAGATTAAGAAGAGAAAAGGGCAGAGTAAGGGAAAGAGTAAGAAGAGATAGGGACACAGAGCAAGTAAGAAGAGTTAGGAACAGAGAGAAGGAAAAAAGACGAATAGAAAAAAGAGAAAGTAAGAAGACAGAGGCACAGAGAGAAAGAGAAAAGAGAGTAAATAGAAAGAGAGACAGAAAGATACGGTGAGTAAGGAGAGGGACAGAGAAAGAGAAAGAGAAAAAAGAGAGAGAAGGATCTGACATCTGAAGCTGTTCCAGTTATACGGAGACGTGACTGGTCTGCAGTTAGAAACGCTCTCTGATATCTCCCACCGGACAGAGAAAACGAGAGCAGTCTGGGACCTGAAGAAGACAACTGGAATTGATTATTAGCTCATGTTCACCTCTTTTGGCATTTCAAACACTGAGAGAGTCCAACAGACACTAAAGGACAGGCGAGCAGACAGTCAGTGGTTATTTCCTTCAGCTAATCACAGGTGTAATCTAAAGACAAGAAGAAAATTTGAAATTAAATAATAATTATGTGTTATAATGTTGATAATAACACCTTTAGAGGGCAGCAGTGACTTGAGGTCTGCACAGGTTTAATTAAATGTTTGCACTTGTCCACTTCACGTGTCACAACCATCTGCGCTGAATCTCGTGTCATTCCTGCCTGCACCTGGCCACAAAACTTAGCGCCGGTCTAAGCCGCGCCCACTCGCTTCAACCACACATCGTGCCCATCCGTACCCGCATTCTTTGGGCTAATGTCCTCGTCCACTGCTGCCTGCGTTTAGCCTTTGTAAACCGCACCACTGACGTACTGCGTTCCCATGTAACTCCTGTGACATGCCGGGACAGCCTCCAGACCCATCATACCATAATAGTCATTAGGGCTACAATGATTAGCAACAAAAATCAGAATCAGACCAATTGTACTTCCACATTCCCAGCTGTAAAAAATAAATGTTTGAATGTTTGCAAATAGAAGTAAATATAGTAAGTTAAGCAAAACCGTGAGGAATCACACCGAGCACCACACAATGAACTCTGTGTCTTGTGACAACACCGTTGATAGCCAAGCACAGGGCAGCTTAGACAAGCAGCATGGATTCACTTCTCCACGTTTTAATCTGGATCAATAGCTAAAATAGCCTCGAAGTCAGACAAAATTAAATTAAAGCCAAAACAGATAATCGTGGCATGCTGTGACATGGGTTAAAAAGACAAAACTCCTTTCTTGGGAAAATTCACTGAAATTTTGTTAATAAAATGTTATGTGCATGCAGCCTGTGATAATTACTAACGTGTTTTTTTTCTGGGGCAAACTTGCAGCTTATTTGTTGCCTGCCTGTCTGCTTCCACAAGCAGCCTAAAATTGTCCAAGTCCTCCCCGCACAGCAAGCCACAATACACACCCACACAAGCCCACAATCTGTCATCTGCGTACCGGCTACGACCACGGTGCCTCAAACTTAATCCCATCCACAAATTATTTCACAGCGAGTTCTTGCGAGTTCCGAGAGTGAACCCACTTTGTGCAGACCTCTAGCGGTGAGTAATGTTTGTATACTCAGTGTTAACACCTTTAGAGGGCAGCGGTGAGTAATGTTTATTTATTTGATGTTTGTTTGTAACACCTTCAGAGGGCAGCGCTGAGTAATGTTCATTTATTTGATGTTTGTTTGTAACACCTTTAGAGGGCGAGCGGTGAGTAATGTTTATTCATTTGATGTTTGTTTATAACAACATTATAAGGCAGAGGTGAGTAATATTTATTTATTTGATCTTTGTTTGTAACACCTTTAGAGGGCGGCAGTGAGCAATGTTTGTTTATTTGGTGTTTGTTAATAACACCTTTAAAGGGTGGTGGTTAGTAATGTTTGTTTATCTAATGTTTTTCAATAACACTTTTAAGAGTGCAGCAGTGAGTGATGTTTGTTTATTTCAGCTGTCTCTGCCATCAGCGGGAAGTTCTCCTCTATCTTTGCCAACTCCTGCAGTTTTTGCAACATTACTGAGAAACTGTCAGACTTCTAGAAATAGAGTTTAGTGAATTCTTTACTCTTCCAAAGTGAGAATAAAACCACCAAGCACTATTACATCACTATGAAGTGCCCCACAGTCGAAACTAGAGTGGTGTGTTGATGTGTCGATCGCTGGTTATAGAAGTATCACTTCCCAATCAGCTTTCTAGGATCATGTTAGTAAACTAGCTAGTTAATGCTATCATTTTAACAATGCATGCTAGCATGAGTCACAAATTAATGGTTACTCCTTTGCTGTTGCCATTGTCCGTTTGGGTCTAAAGCGCTGCTGTTGGGTCCCTTGGGGAAATGGCACATGCAAGAACACGCTCTACCAGTGCAGTACTCCTCAGCAGACAATAGGGCAATCGAGGACGGGCTTGAAAGAAAAACAAAGCCAATTACCCGGTGTGTATCGAGCACTTTATCAGAGCTTTTCTGACCCAGAGCAGCTCAGTGTGTCTGCAGCATTTCATCACACAGCCAGGGAAGCTCCAAGGAGCTTAGCACAATGAGCTAAAACAATGAAGGCAATTATGACTTTCAACAGCCATTAAATGCACACACATGCACATTCAAAACGCAGCTTGTTCAGGTATTTAGCTGTTCTAGCTGCAGCCTAGAAAAGAACTGGGAGGATTAGTCTTTAAAGGCTAAAGGCTCAATTTGTTCTCAGTTAAAGACTGTTTTTATATTAGTTTATATAAGTTATTATGGCTGCAATGATTAACAACAAAAATCAGATCAACTATGTATCATTGTTGTTGTAAGAAAATCTGTGCTTTATACGCTAGCTTTACAGGAAAAGGAAAAAGCCTTACTTTAATGTAAATAAACATAACATGATTTTATTTTTTTTATTATTATAATTATTTTAGACTATTTCTATTGGTCCATTCACTCTGAAATGATCACACAGTGCAAGTTACAGATCCGGTTCAAATGGTCCAATAGCACTATAGAGTGCTCTGTAATGCTCTATATGTTCATATGATCCACACAGTCATTCTGACAGATTGTAATACACTACAGGAGGTGTAGGGGGTGATATTGCTTCTATTGTTTCATTGTTGTTGGTCTAGAGGAACTGAAGGAGGCAGAATAGTTAAATTAATTGAAAAGAATTAATCAATTATAGACGGCTCTATGGCAGAGAACAATGTTTTTAATTGTGTGTGTGCATCTGTGTGCGTGTCTGTGTGCAATAAAAACAGATTTTACACATAAACACAGGTGTGTGAAGTATCAGGAACCCTGCATTTGGCCTGAAAGGTGAACGTGCTAAAATAATTATCAGCCTCTCATGGATACAAAGGTTGCCATGGTGATATAATGGAAAATTTATTGGCTCACGGTGCTACAAGCCTGAAAAAAATTTACAGTGAAAAAGAAAAAGAACTGCTTTATGTCAAAAGAGAAGGTTCCATACGTCTAACAGTCAGTTTGAACCTGCTGTTAACAAGTGCAAATACAATCTAGCGCACACACACACACACACACACACACACACACACACACACACACACACACACACAATTCATGTTTATTGTTTTGTTTGCTGCCATCTTGCTTATCAGTCTGAGTGATGCTGAGAAAACATACAGCTACAACACTGAACAAACACTGTTACAGGAAATGAAAACACAGGAGAAAGAGAGAGAGAGAGCGCGAGAGAGAGAGAGAGAGAAGAGAGAGAGAGAGAGAGAGAAAGGAGTGAAATAAGGGAGAAGTACTGAAAGAAAGACAAAAAGAAAAAGTGAGAGACAGAAAAGAGTAAAGAGAGAGAAGAAGAGAAAGAAGAGAAAGTGATAAAGAAAAGAAAAAGTGGAAAGAAGTAGAGAGAGAGGGAGAGAGAGGAATAGATAGAGAAAGAGCAGACAGAGAGAGAAAGAAAAGGAGGTGAGAGAAAAATAGAACGAGAAAGAGAATATAGAGAGAAATAGACAGAAGGAGTAGAGAAAGGGAAAAAAGAAAAAGGTGAAGACAGAGTGGGAGGAGAGAAAGAACGAGAAAAGAGAGGACAGAGAAAATAGGGAGAGAAGGAGTAGAGAGAGGTGAGTGATCTTCATGTTGTTGTGATAGTCAGTAATACACACTCTATAATAAACAGACTACAGATCAGTGAACCAGCTTCCCTTCAACACACCACACACTCACTCACACACACATCGCAGAGAACTAACACACAGCAAACAGGATGTGAGTATTGATCACATCCTCGAGCCCATCATAGACACAGACTCAGGGCACTGGACACTGTGTTTACTGGCTCTATGATCTCCAGGGCTTCTGCAGTTCACACATGAACTAGGTTGCAGCGGTTTTTGCGTAAGCTTGTACATAAAGGATGTGAAGTTCGTGCTTTTTTCTGCCAATTTAATAGAGATGCACCGATCCCAATCCCTCCCGATACAGACACTTGAACTCTGGATATCGGCCAATACAGAATACGGATCCGATATCAGTGCTTTTATTATTTTATCTTAATTAAATTCTGTATACCTCACTGTGTCTGGCTGCAACTAGAGTAATAAAAAATACAAATAAAGGAGTAATAAAAATGAAAATTAATAAGAATTAAAAACAAGAATTAATTATTACAAAAACATTTGTTATTAATATGCTTCTGGATAATGCAAGAGCAAAACAAACTGTAGTTATAAGTTGTACAATCTAAACACTCAAAACAATTTGAGTATAACCCTCAAATCTTTCACTTTGCAAATACTACAAGTTGTTGTGCTACTGGCAGCTGTACCAAGCGTGAAATACCTCCAAAGCGCATACGTGTTTGTTATTAGCCAGCTTGTACATGAAATTCATAATAATGCAAATGTAGTTCATACATATGAGTTTTCTGCTCATGAAGGTGATACGGCCCAGAGAAAAGTTCCTACACAGGGCGTTTATTGTGTTGCACCAGCGCATAAATCAGCAACCATGGCAGATTCACACTTTCTAACTTATTTTCCATAAAGAAGTTTGTGTGTAATGTGATTATTAATCATTATTACATGTAGAAGCTCTCTACTCTGTATATAAAAACAAAGTGTTTTTGGTGTTTATCACATTTGGTTTAACAGGCTTTTAGAGAAGAGCAACCATGGCTAGTGCTGTGTTCACATGTTTGCATTGGAAAAAACGTCATTCCACACCTACAGCAGTACGGAGCCGATGGTTGCATAAAGCCACAGCAATGTGGATGATTATCAGAGGAGAACTTGTAGACTGCTTATTTAAGGTGGATAAAGGCAAGAGGACGCTCTGTATTTGTTTTAGTTGTACAATACTGAGTTCGAATGGAATTCAACAATGAGATGTTTGGCATCCATGGCTCCCAAAAAAATCAACATCTGGTTTATTCCACCAATGTGGTCAACAGCAGAAGTTGGGAAAACTGAACTCTTGTTCCGCTAACCACTGTGGTCTGTGGACTGTTGCTTCTGACAGTGGCAGAATCTTCTGGTGCGGCTCCACTGAAAGCCATGAAATATCCGCACAACTCCCAAGTTTCTCATATATTCTCCTATTGTCCTTTTATTAGTCTTTGGTCAAACAGGGTCACTTGTTTTGTATTTTGTATATCGGTGTCCCTTCTGGTAATAATTCTAACACAGAGTAGCTTCCCATTGAAATGTACTGATTTTTTTTATGCAGCACACACTCTTTCGGATGCTATAGCCAAATCATTTGACCAATTTTGATTTCATTTGTAGATTTGTGTGCAGAGAAGCTCTAAGAATTCCTATAAAGAATTTTTTTTAATTGCAGTATTGGAATAAGTGGGTTCATTTGATCTTTGCATGATGTGCTTTACCCTGTCATATACTCCTCTGTGAACAGGTCATTTTATGGGCAATGATTTTGTATATAAATGACCCCTGTTCTAATTAGCTCAGCGAAAGGGGCTTGACAGGTACGCCATGGTCTGCCTAATCGTGGCGCTGTAGCAAATTGGTTCATCTAGTTGGTCAGCAGCAGCCAGCAGCTGTACCTCTGCATTTACACTGCTCCGTCAAATCAATGCATCGCAACGTATCCCATGACACAGTGCATCAAAAAGCTGTGCAGAGCAAGTTCATACAAATGACTTCAGGCAACACGATTTATTTACCCAATCAGAATGCAGCTGGTGTTTCGTGGTTTGTGTCTGCACCTCAAGGTATGAAACAATGATTCTGCTTTTCAAACATTGGAAGACCAGTGGCACAAGCTAATATAATCATAATATAATTAAACAGAACTCTTTACCTCCAAAATTTGAAAGCTGAGCGGGAAAATGATCAGTTGAATGATAAGTGAATGAAGACAGAAAGGAGATGTGTAAGATCTCTAATGTGTGGAAAACTACACCAAACTAGAAAAGAGCACATCTCCTTCTGATAGAAGACAAAGATTTTGTTGCCACTGAAGCATCAGCGCCGCTAGGGCAAGTGGGTCAGCGGCCAGCCAATGCTGGAGTAGCCAGTAAACATGGGATCCCACTGAATACCACCGGGTATTTCGCACACTGTTTGCACATGTTTAACTTTGCTTGTCAAACCCTGCTAAGATAACGCTAATTTCCACTAGCCTGCTTGTTATGTTAGCATCAAGCTAACAGTGGTATAGTTTGCCATTTTATAGCAGATCTAGGTTAAATGCAGATGTTTAATCAGACAAACAGACATTCAAGCAACATATTCTTTACTTTGGGTTTCACAAATTTAGATTTTGACTTCTTCAGTAAAGATTTAAACTCACAGCCTGCCTCTGAATATTACTGGTGCCTATTAGCTTAGCTATTTACCCAACTTAGTCTAGTGACAGAATTAGTGACGGGGAATTGACTGCAAAAGAACTGATACTTTGATTCCAAGACGCCTGAGAGTCGGGATCAACTTTTGGCCAATGACTCTAAGAGTCAAAATGTTTGGAGTCGACTCTTTGACTCTGTTTTTTTCATTCTAATTGTCTTGAGGCACATAATACAGAAAAGAGTCTGAAATTGAGTAACGAGAGTTTCATTACCAGCTTTAAACAATGTTAACACAGCTCACCAGCTACTATAATCTGTAGATACTCAACATTTGGTAAACTACATTTAGGATTGTTTAATCTCTGGTCTGTCCCTTCATTGCCAGCTCTGGTGCTGTCTTGCCTAAAATAAAGTGGAGTCAAGAAAATGTTTGCGAGCGGGACGTTTGCTCAATATGATGCAAAATCAATCCAAAAACAGCTAACACATGCCTTTTGTAAAAGGGAAAGACAAAACACGGAAAAGTCGTTTTGTTTACATGGTGAGAATGAGAAGCATCAGAAGCAGAGGTGATATTTTGGAAGATTTGTATTTTACTCAAATATTATTGAACTAGAATATATGCACTTTTATTCAATTATGTTTCTGCTCCTTACATTTCGATTTATACTGTCAAAGTACACTCTTGCCAGTCAATTTGCTGCACCATGTCAATTAAAAAATCCAGTCAAATTCATATCACTGTAAATTGAAAGTGCCTACAAGTATGTTTAATTGGTCTTTTGTGGGAGGACTAATATAGCTGTATAGCTGCTGCGCAACACACCACCAAACAAAGCAATTTTTAAATATATTTGTGCAAATATGTACTTTCATACACTTCAGTATAGTTACATGTCGATACTTTTTTTTTCTATTCAAATATATTTTTGGCTCTATACTTCCACTTTTACTTGTGTAAAAAACTAATACAGTATAAACTCCTGAGCAAAAAAATGGCAAAATATTAAGCATTTAATGGTCTTCATCATGAAACAAATAGATAAAGTAACTTAACATGGGACAGCTTTTCCTTTGATTTCTTTAAATGTTGAAGTTTTGTGTGTAAATTTGCACACAAAGTCAGTATTTTTCCACTCAGCATTGATGGCTTCAAACAGTTCAAAAACATTGCCGGGCTTAATTGTGTTTAACATGAGATCAAATATTCTCTTTAGAGTTTAAATCTGGACTCTGACCAGGCCAAAACTATTAGAAAAAAACATTAGAATTCCCTCCTATCAACACTAACCCCCAACCCCCTGGCATTTTGACCACATTGTGTGTCCGTCAGGCCGGCTGGGCTCAGACCTAATCCTCCAGTCTGAGACTCAAATGAAAGGTCTCTCTACCCAATCAGATCAATATGAGCAACACACACACACACACACAGCCCTGAAGGTCAAAAAGAATTGTCTTTCTTCTCTTTCTCATTTCAGAAGAGAGCTGTATGAGGGGTGAGGGGGCTAGGGGAAGGTCAGGCCGGAGGGGAATGCTGTTATGAGAACATCACACACCATTAGTACTGTCTCACACACACACACCCACAGCGCACACTTGCAGCCCTCTATAATTGTGCTGTGGAACTCTTGGGTCAGTTCTGAGGTCAGATATCGATTTTTTTGGGGATATTTCTTTGTTAGCTTTGACATCTGCAGGTTTGATATGTAGCATGTTGCATGGCTAACCATGGGTAAATGATGGACTATAATATCAGTATTATACAGCGATCAGCCATAATATTAAAACCCCCTCCTTGTTTCACTCATTGTCCATTTCACCAATTCCACTTACCACATAAGTGCTCTTTATAGTTCTAAAATTACAGACTGTAGTCCATCTGGTAGTGAAGGGTGTGTTGCACTGGTCCAAGTGGATCAGACACAGGTTTTAATATCATGGTTGATTGATGTAAGTATCAACTGTCATTAACAGTAATATCAAATAATATAATATATGATAATAGTATCAGTCAGAAATATCAGCTGCAGAGATGGACTGTAAAATCAGTACTGAGGTGAGTACTGGGTGATATTAGCAGAAGTATTGGATAAATATTAGGATTGGACTTATTGGAGATATGATGCTTTTCTGACTAGTTAAACTTACTAACCTTATATGCTTAAATTTATTACTGTTGTTTTGCTGCATCACATGTATCTTCGCATCATCATAAAATATCTCCTCTTATATTTACAAACTCAAATGTGGTATCTAAAAGTTTAGAATCTCCCACAGATGCACCTGTGTTTCCAGACAATTTGCTTTGGGACAGTGGCTGTTCTAGAAAAGGCTGCCCCAAAAACTCAAAGTGTTTGATCTACTATATGAAAGTCTTCTCTCACCTGCTCCGACTGTCATTCAGAGATGTGAAAACCCAATTAACGCCCTATTTCAGCAGCTCACACACTTTCTCAGCAGATTCAACCCCTTTTACGCCTTCTTTCTTTCTTAAAATCTCAGTCTTACATACCTTAATATGTTAGCAACGGAGCAAACTGCTCTATAAAACACATCTCATGTACAAACATTCAGCATCAAGCACATGCTCTGGTGCATTTATTGTGCAGAAAATTTGATGAAGTACTGCTTACAGTACTGGCCAGAAGTCAGAGAGCACCATTCATTTACTTAATTTCCGGTCTAAATGGCCATTAAGTGTAAGTTATTCATTTTTCAGTGTAAAAAAAAAAAAAAAGAAAACATGTATTTAACAGAAAATTACACAGAAGCCTCAACAACTAAATAGAATATTAGATTCTTCGATGTTTACTCTGTCCACCCTTTGCCTTTATTTCAGCTTCCATTCTTTTTAAGAGAATTGCTTTCAGTTTTTCAAAGAAATCTGCAGGGACCAAAGTTCAGTCTTAAAAGTCTGTTGCATTTTCTGCTTCTGACAATCCAAATCACCCCAAACACATTCAGTAATTTTAAGTCAGGACTTTGCAGTGGCTGGTCAATTGCTCTGAGAACACCAGCAAGGGCTTCTTGACAGCTATCCATCCTTTCAGACCCCACAAAACAAAAGATATTTTGTTTTTCTTCAAAAAGAACACTGATAAAAATGAAAGTCAGCTCAACTTACAATTATAAGGTACCTGATTACACTGCTTTTCTTTAAACTCAACCTGAGGACACCAGAGATCACCCAACTCTAACTTTTCAGTTTAGCCAAAAGTTCTCCTAATTCCTAACTTAATTTTTTTAGTTGCGCATCTCAGTTAGGTAAGCAATATAAATTGTAGGTTTTTAATCAATTCCCCCACTAGCTGGGACTCCGGCAGTTTCTCTTCTTGGGTTCCCAGTTATTGACAGCTACGGCATCAATGGAGTTCAAACTCAAAACCTTCTGGTGGGGGTGTATGATTAGTGCATTACTCAGATTTTTGTGTCCTTAAAAGTTTAATATACTGTAAAAAATGTTATTTTAACTGAAAAGTAATGTAGTATCATGTGATGCAATGGTCTATAGAGTTCACCCCAGCATCAGGAGGTTGTGAGTCTGAACCCCAGTGATACCACAGCTGTGCATATCTGGAAGCCGAAAGTAGAAAAGATAGAAAAAGTCCCAGCTAGTGGGGAAACTGAGTAAAACTACAAATTACAAACTACAAACGAGAGGAGAACTTTTCATTAAACTATGTTGTTTGAGCTTGGTATGAAACAGATTCAAAGTAATAACATTCACATTCAGGTTTTTGCATTTAAATTCAAATTTCTAATGGCGTGAATCTAACACCATAGCAAGGACTGTTTCACACAAAGTATGTCCTGCTTTTCATTTCGGTGCTCCTGTTACTGTAACTGTAATTTATCTAATAATAAAGAATGGAATTGCAGATGTCATACAAACTTTATTGTCTAAGCTTAGTGTGATGCCTTCTACTCTGAAGACATTTCACCAGAAATCATTTGAGACGTCTCTTTTCACCTGATGTACGAGAGCTGAAACACTTTTAACCAGTGTATTTCCAAGACTGAGGCTGTTTTGTCTGATGTCTGAAACCTTTGTTCCAAAAGTGCACCATACCTTACAGGCAGCTTTTTGAACAAGCATGAAATCTGCCTGCAGTGTTTTGCTATGGTTTGCATGAAATGGAACAGTAAATGAACTAAGCATTTTTAAAGCGGAGGTAAATTGAGTTAACTGGCACTGGACACAAGCCTAGTTCAAACAAATACTCGGTGGTTCAGCATAACAGTCCAATCACAGCACAATGTTTTTTTTGTGACTTGCTGCATTAGTAAAGAATTCAGTTGTTGTGGGGCGATCGTAGGTGTACGTATATTGAGCTTTGAACCAGGAGCTGGAAGGTTGTTCCTGTAATCTATTTCCTGTTGAGGTCCTCTTATGACATCATGTTTATGCTTTTATTACTGGTGTAATTTGTTTTTACATGACTTCTCTTTATCCCTTAGTATTACACAGGCTGTTTTTGTTACTCTGCCTTTAAAACTGATATATGTAAATGATCTCTGTTCTGGCTGGCTGCCTTCTATTATGGCTCATTTGAAGTCCGGCCTGAAACACTCCTTAAAATTTCAGTCTGAATGGGCACAGCTAAACCACTGTAGGCTGCATAGGCGGATACATGTGCATGTGTTAGTTTTAGTGACATCACAAATACAATGATATTCAAAATGGGCTTAGTTTCCATATATGTGCTGTATGGACTGGGTAGTGACCAGTGCTTTTTGAAACTTGTGTAACAGTATGTAAATACTTGTATTTTAAAAAGGCAAATCAAATTCTTCTTTCCATGATTTAAGGGCCATTTTAGGGTTAACAGTGTGATCCCACCTCACCCCTGTGCATCTCTCCTAAACGTTAGATCCTAGAGGAATAGAGAGGCTCATAAATCTCCATTAGGTCGAGTGTGTGGTGCAGACAGTAGTCCAGTCCAGTGAACAGGAACAGCTGCTTATTCGGCTGCTGAATCAATCCTCCACACATTCACCAATTACAGAAATTCTGTTCAGACTGCAGTCGATACCCCACCGCGCGGCGCTCAGACTGGACCAGTCAGACAGATAACACACTGGACACGGTGCACAACACCACAGGCCACAGCTGACTCTGCTTAGCCAGAGGAGGAGCTGAACAGAGCCAAACCGCAAAAGAGTCCATTATTTCAACTCCATACAACCTGTTTATGATATTTTATCAATTAGGCCTGTCAAACGCTTGATTTGTCAAATAGTTTTCCAAATAATTTTTCAAATATTTACTTAGAAATTCAAGTAACAAATGTGATTTCAAGAAATTCAAGAAACAAATTATCTGGTCAAATATTAAACAGACCAATAGTTTTAGTTATGCAGTGCTTTACTAATTTATATGAGATGGATCACTTTATGGAGCACCTAACATTAATATTTTGTTTATTAGTAGTATTTAAGGGGTACTATTCATTAGCTTTTTACTAGTTTTTTGCTAAAAACTCTTTCTGTTTTTACTTTATTTTATTTCCTGTTTTACTTCTGTTTATAGTTATGCTGCTAATGTATTTTGTTATCGGTTATACTGTTTTATTATTTGTTGTGAGGCACTTTGAACTGCATTTTATGCATGAAAGGTGTTATATAAATCAATATCATTATTATTATTATTACTATTATTATTATTATTACTATTATTATCAATTCACAATTATCTTCGTAAACTCAAACAGACTGCAGAAACTCACAGTTTTAACTTAAAATCCCAGGCTTATTACATACCAAGGTTTGTTAATCATCAAATACAGGGACTTCAATGCAAACTGGCTGAGCTATTCTTAAGTTACAGAAGTGTGTAATAAAACTTTGGACCTGCTAGTGGACGCTGGCCATTGAAGGGATTAAATAACAAATGTTCTGGCACTGGGAGCATACAGTGCAGCTCCCCCCTGCTGGTTGACCCTGGATGGACGTTCTGGACAGCAGCCCTAATTAAAGCCTGGTTTCAGCATCGCTGGCTGTTGCTCTCATTACGATTTCATACACACTCTGTCCAATCTGTCAGCAGCTGATTATTGATTCCACTGACAGCGCAGCAGCAGACTGAATCGCTACAGTCAGGGTGACGGAACAAAATCAGGCTGCACAGCGATAACAAGTGCTCTGCAGAGTGACCGATATGACCACAGTACACACATCACACTCACACAGTCTGGCAGAGGGCCAGCTAACCCTGGACTGAATGAATCATTCAGAAATATCTACCAAGGCCACCCGATATGAAAATTGGTTTTGAGGAGGTGAAAATTCCAAAAACTAATCATATTATGTGGTCAAAATTAGCCATTTTGCCACCCATACAGTATTTCGGTCAGGGCGCGAAAGGGAATCCCAAAATTTTCAAAACTTGCCTCACTTTCTTTACATCAAATTTTGAAAAATCGGTGTGATTCCCTTTCAAGCCCTAACCGATATACTGTATGAGTGGTAAAATGGCTAATTTTGACCACATAATATGATTAGTTTTTGGAATTTTCACCTCCTCCAAACCAATTTTCATATCGGGTAGCCCTTGGTAGATATTTCTGACTGTTGTTTAATAATCTTAAAATGATTAAACAACAGTCGAATGGAAAAAGCTACACAGTCAAAACACATCCCTGTCAGTACAACTAGTTTGATCAAACTAGGAAATTTCATGGACCCACAGCTGATCGGCTCGGATGGGAACGCCATGCAAGATTTCACAACATGGCCTCAGACTCAGGAGAAGGAAGGTAACAGTGATCACCAAGAAAGTGTTGCAAGACAATCAGAAAGGAGCAGGAACAACAGTTACAATAAGTAATGAACTGCACTGCAATCATCTCTGCCCCTACACATCATGCAAAACTCCTCTGCTAAAAAAAGAAGCATGAGACACACATCTAAAATTGCACACAAGCATTCAGACAGATCAGAAATCTTTTTGGAAGAGTGTAGTCTGGTCAGACGAAACAAGCATGGAACCCTTTGGCAATAATTCAGCTGTCAATGCCATCAACTGCTTTGCAACAAACTAATAATGTTTAATTTGTGGTGTGTGAATACTTTTCTCCATTGGTTTTAAGCATATCTTTGTTTATGCTTATGAATCTTTTTGTTCATATTTATACATACAATACTGTCTGAATATGTTATCACTTTCAGCGAGGGAGCTTTAAACTCAGGCATTAAACTCTTCAGACATTTTGTTCCTATCACCACCACTGTGAGCAATTCAGTTTCTCTAGAACAGAACATTTTACATCAAACCACTCTGAACGACTTTGTTTACATCTATACTATTTAATTATGTAGAAACTTTGAAAAATTGTTTTAATTCCCCTTTAACGCACAAACATGCACACATGCAATGATTTTTCACTAAGCCTTGAGATTCTATTGCAATAAAAAAATAAAAAAATGTAATAACCGTACAACTATTTTTTTTTCCGTCTTTATGCAGAAGAAACATACATATTGGGTGAATCTTTAAAAAGAAAGTAGCAAAAACTGGAAAAAAAGGAGGTCTACAAAATCAGACTCAATTGACCCCATATTAAGCACAGTAACCCAAAAAATTAGTATAGTTTTTTAATAGAATATGAACCGTATTACTGGAGTCATTCAGTACCCACAAACAGAGTCAAACAATGATCACACACATGCCCATCAATACACAGTGAGAACAAAGGCTGAGTAGACACTGTGGCCTGAGGAGATAAAGGCCACTGTATGTGAGGTTTGATTATTGAGGCAAATTGTCCAGCATGGCTCTGCTGTATTTTATGTCTAGCTGGTCCTGCCCAATACTATCAGTAGGCTAGATAATTTTTCTATACATATTTTAACATATTATCTATTATTTTTGTATATAAATATATTATGTTGCAACCAAATTCCCCTTATACAATAAATACAATAAAGATATGAATATATTATTAGTATGCAAGTTGAAGACTTTTTCTGAAATCTAGTTGTTTTTGTTCAAAATTCTTTTTAAACTGGACAAAAAAGCAAATAATCTGGTTGAATTTGTCTGAGGTTGGTTCACTGTCTGAAACGGCTCTAAAAGGCTCTGTAGATCTCCTCACTGTGGTTTATTTTGATTGCGTGTTTGGTCAGTATTAGAGCAGTTTCTGGGCTGTATGTCTTCTCCGGCCTGTTTGTTTAGAGGAATCCAATCTCCGTCTGTGTTTACTGCCTGAGCGCTCCAGCTTCACTCTCAGGAACAACACCAGATCTCAAATAAACATACAAACACACACCCACCCCCCAAACACACACAACTCATTCATGGAGCAGAGGCCTGACATTAGGATGCTTTATTGCATCACCTTTTACTATACTGCCCAGCTCTCCCTCCCTCTCTATGTCTTTTTCTCTCCCCTCCTTCCTCTAATATCAGAGTCTGATCCTTGAACAAATCAATTCTTTTGAACCTGGTCTTCATCCTGCTCAGCACCAAAGCAGTGCTACATCTACAGAACATGCACAGAGCCTATGAAAACCAAGGGAAAATAAAAATCCAAATAAAAACTTAATTTACTTCATGGCCATTCTCAAATGAAATACTGTTTAAACCTGTGGTGCTACCTACACATTTTCTAGTGGGTCTACAGGTAAACAACAGTCCAAACTGCTGGCAAACCTATCGTGGCTAAACAAATGCAACATGCTCTTTTATGAATTATGTTTTTATTAAGCAAATTTTATTATTTATCCATTTGAAGAATGGATGTTTGTAGAACTTGGTGAAAAGCAGGTATAAGCCTGTTGTAGTGTATGTATGAATAGCCATGTTTCTGGCTCAGCTGAACCATGTACATCTGTGAAAGGCCTCGGCATCACGATCAACTCCGATCTTTCCTTCTATGCACATATAAGCAACATTACTAAAATAGCTTTCCTTCATCTTCAAACTATAGCCAAGTTAAGAAATGTCTTGTCCCTATAGGAAGTGGAAAAACTTTATAACCCCAAGGTTTGGATTAATGTATAGATTTATTTAGCCGCCAGTCAAATTCTGTATTGATTAGAAAATTCTGCTGTTGACATATAAATCTCTAAAAGGCCTCGCCCCTCAGTACCTGAGTAAACTTCTCTTATTATGAACCACCCTGCCTACTTAGATCAGAAGGTGCTGGCTTACTATTAGTACCCAGAATTAATAAAAGCTACAGCAGGGAGTGGAGCTTTCTCATTCAAAGGCCATCAGCTTTGGAATAACCTTGTTTAGTTGTTTAGTCATGTCTTTGGTAACTAAATAAAATAGATATAAGTAAAATAAAAAGATTTAGGGGTTTATGGACATTCTGGTAAACTGAGTATGCTGGTGCTGTCATCCTACCGCTCCCACACACTCACTCAGGTTTGTTGGCTGTGGAGTGCAGGGGCAGTTAGTGAGGTGACAGTAGTTTGGCCAGAGTCCCTGCTTACACTCTATTAACACTATATTATAAGGGTGTCACAATATGCATGTGAATATTTATTTAATTGGAATACTATACTATACACTAGACACACTATACTATTGGTTCGGTTAGCCTAACTTGGAATGTTGATTAGCCAAGCTGTTTGGACTGGCGACCAGCAAGAGCAAACTTTACCTTTAACTTCATCTGTCTGGAAACATTTTGGTTTTCCAGTCGAGTACAGTAAAGATGGGCGAAGAATGGTAGATCAAAAAGTGACAGCATGCAGACGTTCAACGCGAGTACCAAATACCCATGCTAATATCGGTGCTAACTCTTTTGTGAAGACACTGCCCAAAGACATCAACTGTACAGACACAGGAACACAAAAACCGCTCTATTTAAGGTGGAACAGAAAATTCAAATAAGACACTGGCAAATAGAAAGCTACCATCAGCATCAGCAGCTACATCACCCCACAGGATTCAAGCAGATGCTAAGTGCTGATTCTGAATGACCCAAACTAAGACTCCCTCCACAGGGATGCTTGCAATTTGTGCCTCTCTTCCCTCTCGCACTCATTTTAGCCAGAAGGTAAGAGGAACACTTCATGTAGAACTACAAGATCTGATTGTAAATGAACTTGTAAAGCTCAGTTTTTTTTTATTTTTTATTTTGAGATGTAGCCTTATAGTCTACAAATTTTCTGTATACTTTTATTATTATGAGCCATAATAACACATTTTCAACAAACGTACATGGGCAACATTAATATAGATCTTATACACTTGTTTATTATTTATTATTTAGTTTTTGCCATCTAAGAAAATGATTTGTGCTTTTTATCACTTCAACAAGCAACTGTTGTCTTATTGGGAAAACACTGGGTGAATGAATGAATGAATGAATGAATGAATGAATGAATGCAAAAGTTATGTGAGCATTTCATTTCTAATTCTGTACTGAGAATCTATTGTATATTGATGCAAAAATAACAATACATATCATGAAATTTGCATATCATTACAACCCTACTATTCATTGTGTTCAGTCAAATACTGTCTGTGTTTGGTCGCCGAGCTGAACAACTGCCCATCCTGTCCGGTCGGATGCTGTCACAAAATCTGTCTTGATTGGGTGCTCCTGCTCGCCCATCCTCCGGACCAATCTGGACCACCATGCAGCCATCTGCATGTCCAGTCGCCCTCCTGATGAGATCGGTCTGCTACAAGCTACATTGGCCTGCATGTATTCTAACTAGAACTATTCAATCACAGACACTGTTCATCTGCCTCACACTATACTGAGTTCTTCATATAGTCATACTAACATGAAGTCAGTCATGATAGGCTTCTAACAGCAGTCACTGGTTTGCATGGATTTAATTTTGATAGGCATCTAACAGTAAAGCAAGACAAGGCAAATGTATTTGTACAGCACCTTTCATCCACAAGGCAAGTGCTTTACACAAACACAGAAAAATAAAAGCATTACGTAATACATTTTATGATGTCTTGAGATTGAAGATGTCAGTTAGGCATTTGCAAAAATAATTTTAAAATGAAAAAATGCATTGCAGCAATAAAAGACAACAGACAATAAAAAAGCCATTACAACATAAAAGAAATAAAACATTTGTAGCACTAAGATAAAGTGCAGTGCTAAAGAAAGGCATAAGAAAACAAGAACATCTTTTTTTTTATATATATATTATTTTTGTCAATTTTTACCCGATTTTCTCATCATTTAGTCGTCTCCACTTCCACCCGCTAGTTAGGACTCCCCCAATCACACGACACTATCAACGCTAGGAGGGTGAAGGCTAACACAGGCTTCCTCCGAGACCTGTGAAGCGCCACCGCTTCTTTTTGAACTGCCGCTCACGCAACGTCACTGGACAGCCGAACGCGCTCGGAGGAAAGCGCCAACCGCCAGATCTGTTACGTCAGCTAACAGACGCCTGCGCTGACTAGCATTGTGCTGAGTGATGGGGGGGAGAAGGGGGGGGGCATCCTACCCACCCAGAGAGAGCGAGGCCAATTGTGCTCTCTCGGACTCTCGGCTACGGATGGCTGTGGCATCTCCAGGGATTGAGCTCGCGATCTCCTGATGATAGGGCCAACGCTTAGACGGTTGTGCCACTCGGGAGCCCCAAACAAGAACATCTTTAAACTGGATTTAAAGATGGCTACATTTGGAGATTATCCCTCAACAGGGATTTTGTTTCAGCACTTGGCAGCATAATTACTGAAAGCGTAACCTGTTTGGTTGTGATTCTGGGCACTATTAACTGTCCCTGTCCAGTCAGTGACAGTGATTAGAGAGGAGAGCAGTTACTCTATTTCATTGTGTTATCACCAGTTAATGTAAATACTTCTGTCCAATGACAGGCTACTATATTCAGTACTGTATATTCAGTATTCAATATTCAATATTGCCCCTAGCTTGGACATCTGGGCATTGGATCTGGATTTTTGGTAAGGCTGCTTTGTGACAACACTCATTTCGAAAAACATTTCGAATAAACCCCAGACCTCAGCAAGTGTCTTGCTCAGATTCCAAATCAGTTCTACGCCCTTGAAAAGCATCTACACAATGTTCACACTCACAGTATAAGCTAAAGACATCTAGAAAATTCAAATAATATTTTTTCACAACATAAAATGTCACAGTATAGAACATTAAGAACCTCCTTTCTATTTTCTCTCTGTAGACCGTAGCCGATTCCTCTGTCTGCTGTGTCTGTGGATGAACTTTGCCTGTACTTTAGCCCATGTTCATAGATAACAGTGTCATACAGTGTCAGAAACCACACGACAGCAAGCTTATGTTTTTATGTAAGTGTCAACTAGCTCTGTCAGCTACATGAGCCTTACCGCTCCAGTGTAAAACTAAAGAAGCAACCTTCAGACACCAAATATGTCTTGGCTGATCACCTACATCTGGGCTAAGGGGGGAGAACTGGGCAGATTTGAGCGATGTGGATCGACCTGCATGGACATTAGCAATAAAAAAAACAGAATGACAGTCCTTTGACATGACTTTGGCCTTTTATTGCCTCTACCGCCGAGCCAATCACCAAAGCAGCACCTTGCAGAAATAAATGTCAGGCAGAAATTGGCGAGACCTTTTTTTAAATTCCTGAGGAGTCAGAGGCGTCGGAGGGAACGCGGCCTGACAGCCGTGGGTAAAGGTCATGGCCAGAAGGACGGTGCTACATAATCAAATCCACTTTCACACTATTTAATTACTTTAGAACTGGACATAGGGTCAGAAAGCCTCAGCTGAACCTGGACGAACACAGCAGCTGTTTCATAACACAGCAGGGCCGCATAACATATTAAATGTACATTTACATTTTCAGTCACTCTGTAAAAAGTGTGCTATTTGAGCAGAGTGGAGCAATATGACGATACGGTCAAACTTCATGTTGGTATTCCCCTATAGATTCTACAGATGCTAACATTTTCTACCACATTAGGGTTAGAGATTTAGAATAAGGTTTAGTTCTTGCTATAAGGTTAAGGGTTAGGGTTAGATTTAACAGAATCTAGTACACTCAAGTTCATCTCTCAAAATAAAATGTTACTGACAATATTTGTCATTTAAGTACTAGAACACTTGTATTTGTGTGTTATTGTGAATAACATCATGGCTGTGACTTGGTCGCAGGCAAAGAGTGGATCACAGTCATGATGTTGTTCGCAGTAACACACAACCACAAGTGTCCTATTGCTTTTATTCGACAGTTCTGTAAAATGAAGAAAGTTGCAAACATTGTATCAAATGTGCTTAATTTTAGCATTTTCTTTCACCAAAAAGTAGTACCCTGTTGTGTTACAGATAGAGCCTCAAGACAGTCACAATATCAGGTTCAGCTCAGCTTTTTAAATATTTGACCGCAATGTTGTCTTGTTCCAGTCAGCCTGTAAAGCATTTCATAGCCCTATGTTGTTTGCTGAATTATGTCCATTTTGTTTCTGGACAATTCCAGAATCAAACTGCGCTGTTAGAACTGTTGTATCATATTGTAATAAATGATATCACATTACACTTTTCTGAGACTATCAGGTTTGTATTTAATGTATCATGTATCATACTATTATAGTTTTGCAATATCACCCATGCCTACATTTGAGCCCATAACATTTGATGACATTCTTACATGTCTTATATTCTGTACTAGCACTGCCACAAATAACTATTTTCAAAACCGATTTGTTGATCCATTATGATTTGATTAACTGATGAGTTGGGAAATAAAAACATGCACATCTTATCAATGATAAATTCAACAAATTAAAAATACAAGGATCGTTCCTCCTTTAAAAAAAGACATAAAACATCTACGCTATCTTCTTATTGATATGTTCAAAAAGGGTTTTTATCGAGGGCACAGCAACAGATTTCTGCATTGCTCCTGAAAACTCTCAAAAAATATGCAGAAACAATAAAGAAACAACACAAACGAATCAAACATGGCAGTTCAAGACTGGATTTCTCCTGTTACAATAAAGCAAAAGCAAATTAAATTGCCTCTGTGTCCACATTCAAGTACTAAATAGTAAGATTTAAAAAGTCTCAGTGACCTGAAGCTCTGATTTCATGTGGATGGGAGGCTAAACCTTGGAGAAGAAAACATTTCAAACATTAGAGCTAGTCTGTGTGCATTAGCTTATTCTATCTACTAAACCAGGGTTTCTTAAACCCTAGTTCCAAGGTTCCATGTGGGTCGCAAGAGTAGTGCTATAAAGATCTATAGCTTATAAAACACGGAGAAATTAATTTTGATGAGCTGTTGGCAAAAAAGCCATGCCACCTGAAAGAGACAGAAAGCGGAAACACAAAAATGTATTTGTTTCCGGTAGTGTTAAATTTTGCTTTGTGTCAAGGTGAACTTTTACCCCATGAAATTGCAAACCAAGGTAGTGTCTGTCAGCAGGAAACAAGAAGGTCAGCTGTGGCATTTTCTTTTTGAAAAATTACAATTATCAATTAAAAAAATCTATTAACCAGCTAATGTTAACCCTTTACTGCTTTCCCCCTAAAACCACTTCAAATCAGGACCACCCACACCCCCCGACTTTTGCTCCACCCTTGCAAAGAAACCATTAAAATTTTCTCCTCATTATCTTCAAACTGCAGGATATTTTACTCGGGAGGAATGCAAGACAAACCTCTTCAGGGCTGCGGTTTTAAGATTGTACCATGAAATGTGGGACCAGTGGTCACCCAAGCTTTGTATGAAAGTTTTTCAAGCTCAAATTTATGAATTCAAAGTTCAGTAAACAAATACTGTAGGTTTTTTAAAGCTGGATTTTTAACCAAATCACATCCTCCACTGTGTTTTTAATATCTTGTAAGGCTAATCCTAATGACATTATACACCAATATAATCACAATACTAGAATGCTGTTTGTACTGTGCAGCTCTAACAGACAGCTAGTTGAAGGATGGGTAGGGGTGGAGTTAGAGACAGATTGCCATGGTGACAGCAGAGATGGTTAGCTGATGTATGTGTGTTGGGTGATTTATGCGGCGAGTTGACGGTGTTGACGGATGACCGAATTACTGCCAAACCCAGCAGTGGGGGGGCTGGGGGAGGGTCACATGAGGGCACTTTAATCTGGAGCGGAGGGTCAAGCGAGACAGAGAGAGAGAGACAGGTGTGGGAGTCGAGCCACTTTGGGGAAGGAGATGTCTGAAACAGGTTTGTCTTCAAGCAAACAGATTAGCCAAAGCTGTGGAAGCAATCAAGAAAAACACAATTTAAAAAGTAAAGAGAAGAATTTATTTATGCATTAAAAAATAATTCTTAATGTTGAATGATCCGAAAAGGCTCATCAACTTATGTTTACAGAACGCATCTTCAAAAAAAAGGGAAAATCGATGAATTATTTTGAGACTATGTTCTGAATTAACTGAAAAGGTGGTGTCATTATCTGAAACTCACTGAAAACTGATTCATCAAAATGAATGCACCTGAATATATCTTTAGGTAATGAATAAAATACAAAATACAAAGTACTTAAATGTGTGAGCACTTTATTAGGAACCCTGTACTAATACTGGGTAGGGCCCCCCTTTGCTCTCAAAACAGCCTTGATCCTTTGTGGCATGGATTCCACAAGATGTTGGATACATTCCCTTGAGATTCTGGTCCATGTTGACATGATTGCATCATGTAACTCCTGCAGATTTTTCAGCTGCTCTTTCATGCTGCATATCTCCCTCTCTACCACATCCCAAAGGTGTTCAGAATACTGAAAACGGGGGGGGGGGTTCTCTCAGTTATTCTGCTTCTAAACTGTGGAATTCCACTTTTTATTAGACAGTCAAGCTCAGCTCCCATTTTTAAGAAATATTTAAAAATCTCTTTAATTTAGCATTCAATAAAAATTCTGTGTCTCTTGGTATTTATTTTTTTAATTTGATCTGTGTCATTGTCTTATATATTAAAACTCAGTTCCTCCTATTACTGTTACGCTTTATCACCTCTCTGCAAAGCACTTTGAGCTCTATAAGTAATATTATCAGAATTACTATCATTGTTATTATTATTATTATTATTATTATTATATTGGATTAAGATCTGGTGACTGGAAAAGCTACTGGAGAACATGAAACTTGTCAGGTTCTTGAAACCAGTTCAAGACAACTTCTGCTTATAACGTGGTGCATTATTATGCTGGAAGTAGCCATCAGAATATGGGTAAATTGTGGCCATGAAGGTATATACATGGTCAGCAAACAGTATTTAAATAGGCTGCAGCATTCAAGCAATTATTGATGATAACTGGCCCAAAGTGTGCCAAGAAAACATTCCCCATACCATTACACCACCTCCACCAGCCTGGACTGTTGAAAAAGGGCTTGTTGGACCCACTGATTCATGAAGTCTGACCACACCATCTGTGTGCCTCAGCAGAAATTAAGATTAATCATGGCAGGCTACATTTTTCTACTCTTCAACTGTTCATTTATGGTGAGCCTGTGCCCACTGCAGCCTCAGCTGTGAGTTCTTTGAGAAGTGGAACCGACAAGGTTTTCTGCTGTTGTAGCCCATCCACCTCCAGGTTTGACATGCCGTGCATTCTGAGATGCTTTTCTGCTAATTGCAAGTGTATAGAGTGGTTATCCGAGTTACTGTAGCCTTTCTGTCAGCTCCAACCAGTCTGGACATTTTCCGTTGACCTCTCTCTGACTGAATTTTGAATAGAATTTTGAGTTAAGTCTAAAGATTACTGTGCATGAAAATCCCAGGAGATAAGCAGTTACAGTAATACTCAAACCAGCCTGTCTGGCACCAACAATCATGTCACAGTTGAAATCGCTCAGATCACATTTTATCCTCATTCTGATGACTGATGTGAACATTTCCTGAAGCTGTTGGTCTTTATCTGCATGTTTTCATGCACTACACTGCTTCCACATGAGTGGCTGATTAGATAATTGCATGAATGAGTAGGTGTACAGGTGTTCCTAATAAAGTGCCCGGTGGTTGAATATATTACAGTCTATAGTCACATTAATATATTACACAATAACATTCTAATTATGTGATAATATATTATATAATTAATTAAATGATTATATATTATGTAATATAATATGTAAAATCTATGTAAAATATATTATGTTAGCGCCCTGGGATGTGACCTGTGCAAGGTGTATCCTGCTTTCCGGCCAATGACTGCTGGGATAAGCTCCAGCTCTCGCCGCGACCCAGAAGGATAAGTGGCTTAGAAAATGTGTGTGTGTGTGTACTACGCTTGCTAACTCTTGCAAATCCTATTAACTAGATTACTTTAGCTAACTTTGCTACCTCAAAAAATAGCTACCAATAGCTAACTGTGCTTCCTTTCTGAACTAGGGCAAAACCGACAACTAAGTTCAGAATGATATATAATTAGGTCTATTATAACTTTGATTAGTTGGGAACCAAAACCTGCACATATTGTTAATATTTCATTCAACAAATTAAAAATACGAGGATCGTTCTTATTTTAGAAAAAAAGACATAAACCTATCTTCTTATTCATATTCACAAAAGGCCTTTATTAGATAGCTAATGTTATCCCAGTTAACAGCTGGTTAACCCAGCTAACTGAAAATAGATCATTCTAACTATCTCTGATAATTCAATATAGCTAGCACTGGCTAAATCAGCTAACTGAAAATAGCTAATGCTACTTATCTCTGCTAACTGTCCTGCTAGATTGTTCTGTTATGAGTGAACAGCTAGACATCTTGTCCCCCCCCGTCTACAGAGTAAAAGACACACAGTGCCACTTATTGTACTGAAGTAACTGTTTAGAATTCAAACCTTTGCTGCTGATATCAGATGAAGGAATAGAATGGCATCATCAGTTTATCATCATACATCAAACACTCACTATCAACATAAAAGTTTGATTTCAATAATTAGTTTTACTAAGAATCACAAATATGTTGTTTAGCCTCAAGAAAGGGGGAGAAAGAGACAAAGAGCGAGAGAGAGAGCAAGAGAGAGCGAGAGAGAGAGAGAGAGAGAGAGAGAGAGAGAGAGAGAGATGGGAGTGAGAGAAAGAAAGGCTTTGAAAATCTGTCTGACCCCCTCTTAGATGTTCCATGGTGTTCGTGTCCATGGTTAGATGGGAAAGCAGCAGGAGACGGCACGCGACCAGTCGGGGAGATTAGTTTCCAGAACATTATTTTCCCAGTGGCTCAGCGGCCTCCTCGCTGCCCATCTCCTTATCATTCTGAATATGTGTCACACTCTGGACCCTCTAAGACCGGCACTGAGATGATTGCGTGCAGTTTCACTCTCAAACGCTGTGGTCTGGTGTGGATCTGGTGGGCTGATGGACGCCCACTGGCTGCTAGGAACCAATTTACCCCTAAACCCTTATATTACACACACTTACCCTGCTGTGACCATCACAGCCACCTGGAACATCATGTCAGACAGATACACTGTTAAAAATAAAAGGTGCCAAAAAGGGGTGCCACAGCAGAACCATTTCTATTTCTCTGGAGAACCTTTCAAAGGATGGACTATTTTTGTAAATAAGATACGTGAGGGTTATTAAAGTTTAAAGAACCTCCCAAGAATTATTTAGGAGCCTTTTTAACTATTTGTGCAGCTTTCTTTACTTTCAGAGCTCAGAGCTCCAGCGCACTCCAACTTAACAAACACCAACATTCTCCACCAAAAACACCACCATTCACCACCAAAGACCACCATTCTTGACCATCATGTTCCACCGAATAGCATCATTCTCCACCGAACACTATCATTCTCCACAAACCATCATTCTCAAAATTTCATTATTCTCCACAAAAAAACACAAACAAACATGTCAGTTCTGCTACATTTGAGATGGAAAAAATTTTTGAAGATGATTTTTCACCAAACTATCGCTTTAAGGACACGGTTTTATTCCTGGAAGCAGAAGGTATTAGGAGGACACCATATGCCGCTGTGCTTTGTGAGTAATAAGCACACTACTCTCAGGTCTGTATCTCCTCAGTGAAACAGAAAAGTTATGGCAGTCTGGGCTGGAGGAAAATTAGCATCCTCTGTGTGCTCTGTCATTGTCTGTCACTGCAAGCCTCTCTATGGTCCACTGGGTTGTTTTAATGACTCCTGAGAAAAATATGCTTCTTAATCCTACTGCATGAAAAAGAAAGTCAAAACTGCAATCTAAACTCAAGCTCTGCTTTCATTTCTCTGAGCGCAGGTCAGCCTAGCAAAAGGGCTCAGTAGACAAATAGGGGCTTATCATAAAGGTAGCAAATACAGAACAGAAATCATACGCTGCATTGTTAGAGTCACTTCAGCAATTGCAACATGCCTGTCCCAGTTCCACGTCCAGAAAAAGGCCTCACATTGAGCTGAGAGAAATGTGTGTCGAGTTAAGGACTTAAAGCCCAGGGGAGGCTGGAGCAGTATGTTATAGGATGTGTGTCAGATCCACAAATGGAAAGCAGCAGCAGCCACTCGGGACGAGTTTCTTGCTGCAACGTGTCTGCGGGTCCAGACACCTGCTGACCCAATATGCAGCTGGACTCCTCACTCCATGGCCAAACCCTCCACTCAGCCAGCCCAAACCCTGTATTACCAATAATCCTAGCTGCCTGACACGTTAGCCTTCCACATACATCACTCTGAAACTGCCAGTCATACTCTTAAGGGCAAACGCAAACTGAGAATATTACACGAGTCATGATCTCACTGCTCTTTGAGCTGCGAATGAACAGTACATAGTGTGCTGTTAAATTAATTCTTCTCCATTATGACAATTATGATTATTATTATTGGTTCTAATGTCACACTTAGCACTGAAAGTCTTTTACTGTCTTTAACGCCGTCATTTAAATCTTTAAATCCTATAAGTCCGTACGTGGCTCCACATTCTCATAATGACAGAACTTACACATCACTCTCATAATAAGATACTGAATAAATATTGACTAGATACTGAATTGATAGTAGTAACTGAACAATTCATAGAAGTTTCTGAATGATTCATAGCAGATACTGAATCATTCCCAGCAGTTAATTAATAATTCATAGTAGTTACTTAATATTTCATTGGAGTTATTGAATAATTCACAGGAGTGTTTAAATAATTCAAAGTGGTTACCAAATAGGTAGTTCACTGTAGTTATGGAATTTTACATAGACACTGAATAATTCATTGTCACTGCAGAGTAATTCATATTAGATGCTGAATGATTCACAGTAGATATTGAATAGTTCATAGTAGATGCTTAATAATTTGTAGTAGTTACTGAATAATTGGTTTTAGATAGTGAATCATTTAATAAACATTGAATAGTGGGTAGCATTTTATTATTACATTTATGTTATTTTAATATAAACGTTTAAAGCGGGGTCATACAGCTTCCTTATTTTCTGCAACTCATGTTTAAATTAATGATTGTACGTTAAACATCAGCACAATGTATTAAAAACAGAAACGCCAGTAAAGACAACATGGCACATCTCTCTGTTGCTAGACGACTTTGTTGATTATATTGGAAACGTTTTGGTTTTGTTGCTGTCACTCACTGTGTTTGCTGTTAGGACAGGGTTTAAATCAGAGTAACGCTAAAATCAGAGTTACCTGATACACCATCCCGAATCTTGACAGCTTCTCCTCCACAGATTCTGTCTGGCATTCAAACAGCAAACTATTTGAGAATGTGGGCACAACATCAACATCAACATGTCGAGAGTTTTGGCAGTGTTAAGGGTTTCTTCTATGATTTCGACTCCCCATATTTGCTCATTTACTTGTTGTCAACAGCTGAACCTTCTCACAGCTCATCAGAACAAGCTGATTTGTCTAATAATAGCTGGAGGAACGGCTTCCTACTGGGGTAATGCCAGACTGAATTTGTGGAACAAGCAAAGACGAAGAAGCAAGCGGGATTCAGGGTGGATTTTACCTGAGTAGAACTGGTGGATGTGGAGACCAGGTGAAAGATCTCAAAAGATCTCTGAAACCAAAATGGTTCTTCTATAGCTTTTTTCAAGAAACCCTGTTTGGCACACTTATTTTTGAGAGTATAAAAGGAGAGGAAAAAGGCATCCAGGACAAAATGTTTAAGTGTTATCAGTCCATCTCTTCTTCATCCACAACTCCCACTGAGTTTAGCGAGCCATGAGAGACCAACTGCGGGAGATATGGCAGGAAACACAATACAGGACCACTGTAACCCTGAAGTGTGGTAGTTTAGAATCACACACAAAGGACTCTGAATTTGCTCTGAAAGTGCAGAAAAATGAGAAGAACTGACAGTGGGAAAACGCCAAGATGTTAGGAGTGTGTTAGTAAAGACATGAAGCAATTTCTACACCATCAACTCAGTCCTTTTAGCAAACTGCACAGCAGGACCTGACCAATCTGAAAATTTTGTGATACCAATACCAATTTTAGGGGTTAAAAACTCTCAGAACTGATAACATCAACTGATATCATTTTTTGTTTATTTCTAAGGGGTGTAATGATATGCAAATTTTACAGTATTATACATATAGTCATTTTTGCATGATGATATTATACATTTTCAATATAAAATTAAAAGAGAAATGCTAACATAAGTCCCACATTTATTTATTACATTTATTTATTTATTTACCCCCCCCCCAAAAAAAAACAAAAAAAAAGACAACAGTGCTCGTTGAGGGTATAACTGGTATAAGTCATTTTCTTAGACGAAGTCAAATAAATAAAAATAGAACAGAAAAGTGCAAGATGTACATGACGTTGCATGTGTGTTTGGCAAACAGGTGTTATTGTGGCTCTGAGGTCTACAAGTTCATTTACAGTCTGATCCTGCGCTTGTATACACAGTGTGTCTCATCTACTGACTGAAATGAGTAATAAATAAATACCTTTTCTAGAGTGGCTCACTCATTCTATGTGAAGTTTTTATTTTCAATACTAAACAGAAACAACATGTACAATGACAACACACATACAAGTAAATGCTCTCCTGAACTCCCTCCCTCCACCCCCAACCTCCCATCCACCCAACCCCAGATGGAAAACTGACACAACACAATTAACCCAGAAACAAAAGATAAACACCATAAATCTACAGTAGCTTAGTATATGCGTCCATATACATAGATACATGCACTTGTATGCATGCATACCCTTGCTAACACATAAAAAAGAAGCTGGAGTTAACAGAGTGAAAACAAAGATATTAATCTGCTGTCCTGTCTTTGCATGCATTGCAGTATGAGTACTCTCTATCCCTAATTTACCATTCTCAAACCCTTTACTCATGCATTAAGTAAATCACTAATGTTACTAGGCAGATTTTCCCATATTTGAATTGTTGAAGCCTTAGCATTGTGAGATCTAGCAGAAGAAAGCTCCATCATAACTCAGAAAAATAAAATAACCACTTTCTACTATGCACCATATGACGGGGCATCCAACGCTGAACTATCAGTTTTTTTGCTGTGGTCAAACCAGCAAACATAATTTTCCGCTGTTTCTCATTGAGCAGTAGTTGTGAATCATCATTAAGAAGCAAAAAAACTGGTTGAAGGGGAATGACCTTTCCTATAAGTTTAGAAAGTATAGAAGTCACCATCTTCCAAAATGAATAGACCCCTGGACAATCCCAAACCATATGTTTCAAAGAAACAGGTGCCCCTAAAGAGCAAAGTTAGGATTTGATGTCAGTTTAGCATGAAGTCTTGATAGTGGTGTCCAGTATGCCCTATGACAGAGCTTAAAGTGAATCAGTTGGTGATTAGGATTTTTTGATGCCTTAAAGTTACTTCTCCAAGCCACCTCCCAGTCTACCGACTCAGCCTCAATTACCAAATCCTTTTCCCACAGATATTGTATACTAAGACCAGAATCATATATTCCTTGCAGCTGTGAGTACATGTATGAAACAAAGCCCTTGGAAGGGCACTTTAGTATCTGTTCTATAACTGGATGAGTTACCAGTCCTGATCTCCAAGGAACCCCATATGCTCGGAGCGCTAATCATAGCCTCAAATACAGAAAAGATTATGTTCCTGGAATATCAAACAAGAGACAAAGGTCTTGAAAACTGCGAAGCCCATCTGAATCATAAACATCACTGAGAGTATTAATGCCCTTCGATGCCCACTGTTTAGATTCAAAAGGTTTGCTACCTAACTTGATATCTCTATTATGCCACAAGGTGTATGAACATGCTATTTCAGGCTGCACTTAGTTCGCTTCTCAACCACTCTGAAATTGGCTATTGTGTGAGCTATAATGGGACCAAAGTTAAGTAAACATTTAGTGTTGGAAATCTGATTGGATGAATTAATGCTTCTTCCAAATTCCTCCAAGAGGCAGATGATGAAGAGTTCATCCATGTTGTTACAGGACGCAACTGGAAAGACTGGTGGTAAAGTTTAAAATGTGGAAGGGACAATCCCTCTTTTATTTTGGGACGTTGCAAAGAATTAAATCGCATTTTAGGGTGTTTACTTTTCCAAATATAGTTGTGCAGCAGTTTATCTACCTTAATGCAGTAGCCAGACAGTGGTGGCAAAGGAATCATCATACTAACTAAATTAATACGAGGTAAAATGTTAATTTTTATTGTTGCAACTCTTGTCTGTAGGGATGCTGGCATGTTGGCCCATCTAACACAGCCACGCTCAACTTCCCTGTATATCTTCTCGTAATCATATTTCACTGAGCCATTCAAAGAAGTCTGAATGTTTATACCCAAATAATTCAGCTATGTTCTGACAGGATTTACTGATGGTACAGAGATATTTTTTCTGTTTCTATTAAGTAACATTAAAGCTGATTTCGACCAATTAATTTTGTAACCCGATAATGCTTGAAAGTTTTCAAATTCTGGTAATAAATTGGAAATGGACAATATCGCTCATATAGAGGACGATAACTTCTCTAACACCATCCACAGATAATCCCTCTCAACTCTATCGAACGCTTTCTCAGGGTCCAAAGAAAAGACCGCGCACGGAGCATTTTGTTGTTGTGACTCATGTAAAACAAGCATTAAACGCCGAATATTATCTGCAGCAAGCCGTCCCTTCATGAACCCAGACTGGTCAGAGTGTATTAATTTCCCGACATATTTATCGAGTCTATAGGCTAGCTTAGAATACAATTTAATATCAGAATTGATCAATGAAATTGGATGAAAGTTGGCACACTGAGTGAGATCTTTATCTTTTTTAGATAACAAGGATATCATAGCAATATTCACATGGTCTTGAAAAGAGCCCACCTCAATTGCAAACTAAATGGCTTTATACAACACCAGACCAAGAATATCTCAAAAGCACAGCAACAGTTCTGGTGGAATACCATCTGGTCCAGGTGCTTTACCTTTAGGGGTATTTTTCAGTGCTAAATGTAGTTCTTCTAAAGATACAGGGCTGCCTAAGTCTTCTGTTTTAACTTCACTTAGCTTTGGAAGGTCAAGGTTATCTAAAAATCATCTACAATCCTCAGTATTAAAGTCACCCCTAGAAGAATATAAATCCTGATAGAATGATTTGAAAGTATCATTAATGTCCTTTGGGTCAACTACTAAACCTTCTGAAGAAGAGTGGATGGAATCTATCATAGCAAACCTTTCACACTGCTTTAATTTCAGAGCAAGAAGCTTGCTAGGTCTGCTTCCATTAAAGTGGTATCTTATAATAATGAACTGAGCTTTTCTTCTTATCAAATCATTCAATTTTGCTTTAACTATGCAAAGTTTATTTTTAATATCTTCATTACATACCCTTTTAAGACTTTGTTCCAATATATGGCACTGCTGTTCCAACATACTGATTCTGTTAAGATGGGCAGCAAAAGCAGATGAGAAATTCCTTATAAAGCCTTTAGTGGCCATCCAGACCAACCTTGGATCCTCAACAGATTCCTTGTTAATCATTAAAAATTCTTGTAGATTTTATTTAAATTCCATTAGAAAAACCTCCCTTTGTAGTAAGCTAGTATTAAATCTCCATCTTGGTGACCTTCTAGTTCCTAAATCCATTACCACCACTACTGGGCTATGATCAGACAGTACTGCTGGGAGAATTAAACTGGATTCTACCAACATATTTAAGTTTCTGGAAAGTAGAAAAAAATCAATTCTTGAAAATGTTTTGTGGTGTATAGAGAAACGTGTTATCTTGAACACCTAAATTATGTGCACACCGAACAGCCAGGAGATTTAAATCCTCAGTGAACCATCAGTCAAAGCCACTGATGCCAGAAACAGATACATTTTGTGTTGTTCTGTCCAATATATAATCAGTTACAGCATTCATGTCACCTTCAATTATGAAATCATAGCCTGAAAGGGACAAAAGGTCTTTGGCTACCCTTGGAAAAAAAAGGTGCTATCATATACTGTAGGAGCATACAACGACACAAGCGCAAGGTTCTTACCATGTATCGAACTGCATACGTAAGAAAGACACCCAAAACCCTCTTGAGAAGAGCTAACTCTGTGGATTACCAATTTAAGACTTCTCTTCACCAGTATTATAGTTCCCTTACACTTGGATCCATCACTCTAAGAAGCCACCACTTTATAGGTCCTATCCTGCATACGAGATACATCCACTACATTTAAATGTGATTCTGTAATGCATGCAATGTCAATGTCTTTCCTTTGTAGGAATTCTATACATTTCACTCTTTTAACTCTTGAATTCAGCCCCCTTACATTCCAGCACAGAATCGATAATTTACCCATTATCAAATGGATTAATTATAGTATAAACAAAAAATTAAAAACAAAAAAAAATGTGCATGTTTAACACAATCTCCCAATTGAGGTGCCTCCCCTCCCAAACCAGCCCACAATCCCCATCCCTGAACAGTGTTTCTGAGAAGCGTGACGACCACATAACGCAGTCAGAGCTCTAACACTCAACCTAGTCCCCTGCAAACTAGCTGAACTATTTAGAAACATCAGGTTATAAGACCAATCCCCAACAACAGGAATAAGCAATCTATTTCTTGAAAACAAAATGAGCTTCCTAACCTTAATATGAAAACTTAAGCTTAATAAATATACTTAAAATAACCAAGTGTGGGTGAGATATGATTCAGTCAACAAATGTACATAGGTCCTATATAATTAACCATCTCTTCACCATAGACTAACAAACAGCTTAACAAAACTATTCTATACCCTAAGGGTCAACACAAAATAGACCAAATGGACTCAAAAGAGTTCTCCTTCAATTTAAAGCAAGGCAAATTGAATAACTTTTCTGCAGCCTGTCACTATAAGCTGACATCAGGAACTAACTGATTCACTTAGCTGTCGATAGTGAAATCAGTCCATATCTTCTCCACCACTGGCTCCCGTTGCCTCAAAGGGAAGCTTTCGTCTTGAAGAAACGGATGGACCATTGTCAGTATCTTCAGACAAATGTCTTGTGAACTCTTGTGCCTCTCAAACCAATGCGAACGACAGCTGTTTGCCTTGAAATGTCACCTGGAGGGTAGCAAGGTAGCTCATAAATGTGGACACCCCTCTTGCCCACAGTTCTTTCTGAATGCCACTGAAAGCCTTCCTTCTCTGGACTGTGCGGGCACTGTAATCCGCGAAAAACAGAATGTTTCTCCCTGCGTCTCGGATGGGGTTGTCACTCTTCCTCGCATTTCTAGCCCCTTGTAGTATGGCTTGGCGGTCTTTGTACCGCAGGACCTTGAATATCAGAGTCCTCGGAGTGTTCATATTCTTTGGCTGTGGGTTGTAGATTCTGTGCGCCCTTTGAATCTGTAGTGGTTCAGTCCCGAGGGAGGGCAACCACTTTGGGAGCATTTTTTGTAAGAATCCAATGGCGTCGTCCCCTTCCTAGCAGGGCGCTAAATTTATGATGCGTATGTTGTTGCGTTTCTCGCGGTCCTCAAGTGCAGCCATTTTCTCCCGTAATTTGTCTACCTCCGAAGTAATCATATTCACCTCCCTTTTCAGCCCTCTAGTTTCAGACGATCAACTTTGTCAACAAGGTTTCTAACTGCAGAGAATCCTGTTGCAAATGGAGGGCCCGCATAATGGTGTCCAACATGCCAGCCTCTACCGAAGATTTTGGGCGCTTACTCAAAGGAGATGCCGACGGAGATTGATTCGCTTTTTTGGTCATCCCGTAGGTTTTACTCATCCAAATTCGCTGACTATTTCAGAAATAAACCTGAACAGACTATAGAACAAGCCTATAGAAGAGCCTAGAAGCGCTTGCAGGTCACGTGACCTCTAGTGGCTCACTCATTCTTATCAAACTGCAGAATCTATGACTCTCTACAACTAGAGGTGCAAATCAGAAGCTATAAGCACCCTTGTGGAGTTTGTTTAGCCTATTCAGAATCAGCATTTGGCTGCTTGAATCCTGTGTTGCTGCTGTGACTCGAGATTTCTCCTCACTTTGGTAACTGAGATATTTGGGTGATGTCTTCACAAATGAGTTGGCTATTTGAGTTAACAGCATGAGTATTTGACACACAGACACAATGTCAGCACTCTGTCACTGTTTGATCTGCCACTCTTTGCCCATCATTACTGTACTCATAGGAGATAAATGTAAGGATAATGCTTCTTTCAGCTCAAGTTTACTCTCTCCGCTCACCATATTAAACAGATTAGCTAATCAGGCATCCAAGTTAAACAAAACTGGCAAAGATACAGAAGTAAGCTCAGGTAAATCTTTTAAAATCTTTGTTTAGTGATGTTTTTTCACAGTCGGTTGAGCTGAGTTACTGGATGAACAGCCAAGTTCATAGTGCAGTTCCATTGTGAGAGAGATAACTTAGATGACCATAAACTCATTCAGGATTATTGTTACTTTAATGTTCTACACTAAATTTCTATAGATTTACGGCAGTTCGTATCATAACAACCAGCTAAACCTATTAGCTAGCGCGCTACTTGAAGTTGCTTCTTATTTGCCCGACTTTTCCTCAAATTTTCCCCAGGCTTCAGACTGCAACTGCTGCATCATTTATAAGCTAAGTAAGCTAACTTTAGCTTGTTTAAGGAAACCTAACCAAAACAGTTATTTCCAGTTCAGAGAGCTGCACCGTGGAGTTTTTCTATGTTTCTGGTTATCACTTTTTAGAATGATTTAAATTTTTAAATTAACATTCTTAAATTAACATGTATTTTATAGCATGAAATCTAAATGTATTTGATTCGGAGTGTGTATTGTCTCATGACCCCATATCAAAAAAAAGAATATTAACATGCATATCGTCACATGCCTAATTTATATTTTAACTTCATACTCCATTTTATTTATGGCGTATGAAGTTAAAACATGGAACATGTATATAGAATACTAAAAATAAAGTATCTGTATTCAGTCCAAGTTACATTTTGCAAAGGCAAAATTCAGAATAAAGTTACTCTTTACATTTTTAGGAAAATAGAATACTTAGAATACTTTCCTATTAAATAAAAAAACAGAAAATCTTCAAAATGAACACCATCAATATCCCTTTTTTAAAATCAGTGCACTGCATGTAGCAAACATGCTGTTAGATGAACCCTTAAGAGGACCTCAAGTAACAGTTTCTTTACCAAAAGTTATTCTGGCTAAAGCCTGAGTAGACTGATAAATCAATGTGATGATCAGTTATTAATCTCAGTGTTACTGAGCTCTGCTAAAGCCTGAGTAGACTGATAAATCAATGTGATGATCAGTTAATTATTTCAGAGTTACTGACCTCCTCTAAGGGATGATCAGTCTAATAATCTCCTCAGTAGTGAACATGTCTGCAAATGACAAGCTTAGCATCGGTATTGTACTGGACTCCTGCTCAGGGGATTGTGGGAGCAGAAGTGGACTGAAGTAGGTGGTAAGAAAAAAAATAAAAATAAAAATGAATCTTCATTTAAATGATAAAAAACAAGTAAAAACAAAAAGAAAGAGAAAAAAATTACCATGTTTCCCCATGTCTTTTATCAATATGTACTCTAAAATTACTCTACATATGTCATTACTGAACAGTAATACTGGACAGTGTGTTCAGTATTCAGCCATCACTACTTTTTCAATGCATTTTGCCTGACACACTGTGTGCAGTTCTGGTCTTGTGTGTTGTGTTTGGTTATTTATATATATTTTCTCTATCAATATCTCTGAGTAAAATCAAACACAGATTATAAGAGCAGGAAAGCAGAAATGTTAAAGGTGTTTTAGATTGACCACAGCAGTGTGTAACTGGTTCAAACAGAATCAGATCGTAAGAACTCTTTGTGCGCCATACGGTGACAAAATTTGTGTTTTTTATAAATTGTTGTACAGTTTTGGATGAAGAGTTTCATTTTGCAGAAGATCTGAGGTGTTCTGCTGCTTGTATCTGTGGCTGGGTGAATTGTGGGTAGTGTTTGGACAAAATGGGCCCTGTTTTCAAAATCATGCTTAAGCAATCGTAAAAAAAAAAAAGTAAGCCTGATACTAAACCATAACCTACTCAGAATTAAGCAGTTATGCAATTCTGACTACTAGTTTAAAGGAGCGGAATACCTTAACAGCTGAATCATCAAATGTAGCTGATTTAACGCGTGTATTAGCTATCATTAGTTACCTTGGATTCAGTAGCGCTGCAGTAGAGAAGAGCAGCTTTAGTTCTATGTCAGATATGACTCGCACTGTATGGTTGGATAAACAATCGTGTACGGACACAACCTACGATTTATATACACTCACTGTACAAAAACGCTCAGTCCAATTGACAAGCTACATGAAACACAGTCTCTACAGGCTGCTCTTCCTGTGAACAACTTCAAATAAAACTGTTTCATTCAAAATAACACGCTGTGCGCCGAGTTATGAGCAAACACGCAGAAAAACTGAGTAGTGCTGGTAACACTGTGCACTGTCCATTGCTGTGGATGTACACAGTAGGACAATATGATCGTTCTAAGGCCTATTTTACAAAAAAATCACTGTGCTAATGTTTGTACCTTGTAATTCTATTCAGTAGTATTCAGTGGTGTTGGCTTTCTTCATGTCTCCCCTGTATGGAGGACATGGTTGTGATTGTGTTTAAAAACAGACTAAAAATCATGCAGTGTATTCCTGGTCGGGGATTTCGCAATCTTTAAAGTGACCAGCGACTTTGTGTATAACCTGCATAGGGTCAGTAACCCTTCTCTGTGTGAGTAGGCCCTCGTTCACTGCCAGCTTGAGTCGTGTGTTCATTATGCAGCAGTGTACACTTGGCTTATGTCACATGGTATCAGCTGATATTGGACATTGGTATCGGTGAGTATTGGTGAGGTTGAATATGAGTAAATGAGCACAGTATCAGTATCAATGCATCCTTACGTCAGACTTAAGTTCATAGACAAATGACTAGAATTTCTTAATGTTAACATTTAGACAGTAAATTAAAGGAGGAACTAGCCATTTTTAAGTCGTAAGTTAATTCTTCTGATGGCTTTCCTATATGCAGCCCCAGCAGTCTGGAAAACGATGGAAAGCAAAGAACGGCAGCAGCAGCTGCCATGGAGATCAGCCGAGCTGTGCCAATTAAAGAGTCCTAAAGAGGCTTTTAGTGTGGGTGGACGGCACTGCCGGAGGAGCCTAAGGAGGTGAACAGCGCTGCTTAAGGTGCATTTATCTCCTCTCTCTGGCAGCAGGAGACGGCACCAATCCGCATAAAAGGAATCGTACACTACGCAGCCAAAACAACTTAATCTCTCCACTAATCCATTTTAACCCATTCCCATGTCGAATAGCAATTTTACCCTTTGTGTTTTTTTTTTCATAACATTTAAAATATTAATTTTCATATTTCCGCCTGCTGAGTGCTGTGGAAATAATTAGCCGAGTAACACTCAGTCGTGATAAATGAATCCAACGGATCCTTTGTACTCCTCAATCCTTTTATAATGTACTCCTCATGTGGAGGTGCTGGCCTTGGCAGAGGACTCAATTCACAATCAGGCATTATTGGCACAGTGTGTTTATACATACTGGAAATTTGTCTTCAGTTAGACCTACAGTTAGTACCTTACAATTCACTTTGTGCATTCACATACAGATTTATTACTGTATTTTTCCAAATAGACATACATTTAACCAGGAGCAGCAATTTAACAGAAAGAGAGGCATTTTATGTAATACTGAAAACCACCAGGGAACCAGTGAACTCAGAATGTCTTCTGAGTTTTTACATGTATTGTTGACCAAGGTAAAATAGTGGTAAATCTGAAGAAAATAAAATAATATATTTTAAAATAATTCTATTTTGCCTTACAGCATCCTGCATGTACCTCTCCACCATTAAGAGGGCTGTCAATCGATTAAAGCACACAGCACAATTTGCTGTGATTAATCGCGATTAATCGCATTTTCCCTTTTTAACACTGATGCTTTTAATAATAGGTATTTAAATGTAACATATTTAAATAAAAAATATAAAATATAAGCGCAACCATATTACGAGCACTGTCAGTGCCAAGTGTAGTTCACTTTTCCGTGATGTTCCATTCTTTTGCGACATCCAGAAAATGATCAGCACATGCCTCTGCGTAGTTTCGCGTTTCTGTTCTACTCACAGTGCAATCGACGGCAGATTCCAATCCGTGATGCCCAAGTAGTTGTCATTGCTCACTGAAGTCCAGTGGTCCCCTGTGAGAGTGACACACTTTGCTTGCTCAAGCATGTTCATCCTTCGTGTCCTCTCGCTTTCTTACAAAGTGTGCATTCTTGAAACGATGGTTCCTCCGAAGGGTAGATTATAAGAGGTGTCTCCTGATGCAATTCGAATGATTTCTCTCAGTACATCATCTTCTACTATGTTAATCGGGCGGCGGTTTTTAGCTATTCAGTTAACCAAAGCAGTAGTTACCTTCTCACTCACAGGTTTCATTATTCGTACATGAGTACCACACTCCTGTAATGGTAACTGACGAGGCCCCGAAGAGGTAGTTTCGGTAGGGTGTTTTGCTTTGAGGTGGTATGTCAAAGATGAATTACTTCTGTGGTAATTAAATTCGGTGCAGATTACTTTCGTTTCCTCCAAAGTTCCATCAGGCAACTTTTTAAAGTAAAACCTTCCGCCTAAAACTCCATCCTTGTCCTTATCCATCTTTTAGCCATGATAGTTCGGTTTGGCGGTACACCTCGTCATAGGTCAGCCGCCACAGGAGGTAAACACCCAGCTGCGTTAATTGCGTTAATATTTTTTAATACGTTAAATATTTCAAATCAATCGCAACAATTAACACGTTAATTTTGACAGCACTAAAAAAGACACTTCAGGCCGAAAGGCATCAGGCAGCATATTCGTAACCCTTTCACGTAATAACTTTCTGTGAGGGAGCTAGAACAGAGCATTTCACATCAAACCACTCTGAATGACCTTGTTTATGTCTTAACTATTTAATTATGCAGAAATTAGTAAAATTAAGTAAAATTCCTTATTAGCATCATGCGTAATATTCTAAAAGTTTAATAAGTTTTAAAGGGATGTGATCTGTAACTAGATTAGCAGCCAGCTTTAGCTAAATTAGCTACTGTGCTAGCTAACATACTCACTATCCAAACTACGTACTAGTCAACTGTTTCGAGCTGTTTTTCCACACATCACATTTTTTGCACATAGTGTCTTATACTGTCCATTGAACTGGAGTGTCACCTATAATGAAAGGCTCATTATTTGAAGCTGTAGTGAACCAGAGACTGACGAGACCTACAGGAGAAAGTCACTGCTGGATGGAAACATTTACCACATTAAAGCTGATAGCCATAATTTAATCAGTTTAGTTATTTTATTTTTATTTATTTATTTTCATGAGTCTTAAAAAAGCAATAAGCAATTTCTTACCTTGCCTTATGAAACAACCAATATGGCAATGTTCTTGAAACAGTATACAGACATCTATCAGCATAAGAAATATGGAGCACCTTACTGCCCCTGGTGTTGTGGAGAGGCAACTGCCCTGTCCCCATTTGTCAGAATCAGAGGTAAGTTACTGGTAGCTGTAAGAAATGGTTGTTTTTGGATTCTGTGCAGTGAATAACTGGCACAGCTGTTGAAATACGAGGGGTCCTGTGGGATCCACAAGTCCCTAATTAATCTTTGGACCCACTGCATATCTCTAAATTTTAATTCTGGGGGGTCCCTGAAAATAAACGTATGACATTATGCTGCCCGTTAAGAAAAAATAGATGCTCAAATACAAATTCAAAGAAAGGTCAGTGTTTTGCCTGCTTCACCCATAATCAGTGAGCCTCTGTCTTTGGTATTCTTACCTAACTGGAAATGCAACACTGGTCTGCCTCAGGATGGCACCATGGCAAACTGGTTCACTGGTTTCATAGCCTAGCAACTGTAACTATGCCCAGGACTTTACAGTATGCAGCATAGTTGTAAATCTGAAATATTGCCCAAATTCCCCAAAGAGAGGTGGAAAGAGTGAATTGCTATTCATTTCTCAAACTGAAGACACAAGAGGAGACGTGTAAGATCTCAATTAACATGTTGAAGAGCACATTACCAAACCAAATTAGAGGAGAACATTTTTTAAAAGAAAAATTGTTAAACCAAACATTTTGTTGCCAAACTATCAGCCATCACGCATATCACACAACAGTTACCAAATGCAGAGAGCAGCATTACGTAATGTTTGTTTGAGATCGAGCTCTTCCCCTATGAAATAGGACAACCCTAAAATAAAAAGAACACTGCAAAATTAAAGTACTACTAGCACTGCTCTGTAGGCGACCCTGCCAGTCTGCAGTGACAGCAGAGGGGTGGGAAAGTTCAGCATTCATTCATTAGGGCCTCATATGCTTTTAAAGGAAGGGATGCAACAATTATTTATTATCCCCCACCCCTAATCCGTCAGTGAAGCTGAAGTCAGCTATTCGCCAGTTTCTTCTTGGAGTTTTCCTTTGAGCCTGAGGCGCCAGAATGTAACTGCTGCACCATTTAAGGTGGAAAGAGAAATTTAGCTAGCTAGCTACTGAGACATCAGTGTTCTACTAGGGAACTTTTGTGCTTGTTATGAATTTAATAGTTATCGTAACTTTTTAACAGAGAAAATACTCGCATTTGTAGGTTTCTTTGAAAACCTCCGTTTGGAGGGCCTTGTAGCCCTAACACTTCACCCTACCCCACTCAACAAAAATCGGGACACCCTACCCTGTAGACAAAACGGAGTGGTAAAGGCTAAGTGGTAGGGACAACGGGTGAAATGGGATTGGGCCTAAGTGCTGCAGAATGAAAGACAGAAGCTGTATGGTCGACTTATAAACGGTAGGTTTTTGGTCATATCAACAATGCCTGACAACAAATGAAGTATTTGACCCCACCTTTCCAGCAAAAAACAACCTCAGCGACTTAAGCATCACTCTAAAGCCCTTATGAAGTACAGTCTTTCACGAGGGCTTCCAGCTGGAAAATTCAGTGCTGATGATCTTTTGGTTTTCTTCTCGGTTTTTACATGGCCTAATGTTATTAGCTGCTTACTCACCCATTGTTTCTACATGTAAAGAGCAGTGATGATCCCTCATGATCATGATGAAGTGTGAAAATTTTGCTGTTTAGTTTGAGCTGTGTTGAGGAGGTGATGGTCTTCACATGTATGGTCCATTCTGCAGGTTATGTCTGATGTTCCCAGCAGATTTCAGTGAGAGTCTCTCTGGGGAAAACCTTATAGAGCCCACATTCACCCACATTCATCACTACAGAGTCGACTCAAACACCCTGAGAGAGCTGGAGGGAAACGAGTGTGACAGGGAGAGATGTGTGTGTGTGATCTGAGTGAGTTTAACACTGCTGTCTCTGAAAGAGATGGGTAGAGGTCGAGTCTGACATTTCTTCACCTGCCTGTGGGGAAAACCACTACACCTGCTTCTACTACATAGAGAGAAAGACAGAGAGAAAGAGAGAATAGTGAGAAATGATAGATAGATAGATAGATAGAGAGAGAGAGAGAGAGAGAGAGAGGAAATAGAGAGAGGAGAGAAAGAGAGAGAGGAAATAGAGAGAGGAGAGAGAGGAGAGAAAAAAGAAAAAGAGAGTGAGAGAAAGAGATAAGAGAAAATAGAGAGAAGAAAGAGAGAGGAAGACAGAAAATGGGGAAAGAGAGACAGATAGGAAGAAGGAAGAAGAGATGAGAGAGAGCAAGTTGGAGTGAAGTCATGTTTCACTGGAGCTCTTGAAACTTTTACAAATACTTTGGTTTTAAATGAGCTTTACCGAAGTAACAATAGAGAAAAAACTATACAACAGCAGAAAGAAAACAACTTTTTTGGAGGAAAAAGGCTAAGCCTGGCTAAAGATTGGCTAACAGAAGCAGAACAGGAGCAACAAAACTACAAAGTATCAAGAGGAGAAGACTTAAGACATTATTATTGTTGTTATTATGACTATTACTCTTATTATTATTATTATCATCTCTAATGAAACTGAGACATCTTAAATTTTTACAGGTTCTAAATCTTCAGTCTTGCGGCTTTAATGATGCTTTGTCAATACTGTGCCCTAATATAGTCAACAAAGCTTGCTCAAGTGAGAGAGAGAGAGAGAGAGAGAGAGAGAGAGAGAGAGACCAAACATGTCAATCAGCCAAGACGCCAAGACATTTGTGGTGAGAAGGAAAACTGGGAAATTTGATTTGCTCACCAAACTATCGCTTTAAGACTGTCATAGCACCAGGATGGAAGATCTGAGTTGAGTTTTTTCCACTGGAAAAAAGAGCAAAGACACTTAATGATTAAAAATAAACAAACGTCAGCTCATGTGGTGGAAAAACCGTGCACAAGGCTTAAAGCCGTATGGGCTCTTTATCAATCGCTACGACGGGAGAGATTCTGAGAACTGAGGTCATTTATTCCCCATTTAATCAGGTTGTGATGGGGTGTTTCACCACATGATTACAGCAACTTCTGAGAGAACACGGCTCACAGAGATGCATACAATAAAACAAAACATGAAACATTACAGTATATAACATAACACTGCTCAAAGCCAGCCAGTTTTTATCAACACTACTTCTGTTCTATGCTAGAAATACAAATAAATAGTCAGGGAGTAGGGCTGTCGACTATGTTGATGAAGTGATTTAAAAGAAAAAGCTGAAATGCATGTTGGTAGAGTTTGTGCTTGACAACTCAGTGTCACATGTGAATGAGGTGTACAGGATGGCGCAGTGGGTAACCCTGCATTCAGAAGACTGGAGGTTCAATCCTCATTCAGACAGCACTACCATGTAGGTCCTTGGGCAAGACTCCAAACACTGCTCTCACCTACTGCTGTAAATTGCTCTGGATTAGAGTGTCTGCTAAATGCCTGAAAATGTAATTAAGGTGGGTTCTATTTTGTAAATACTGAACTGAATTTACTGTGCTCTCACTGTTGAATCAGCACTGTATAATCACAAAGTAAACATTATTTCAACACTGAATTAACAGCAGTACTGACATTAGATCAGCAGCTTTTGAACCATCAGCATGTGCTGTTAGATTAAAGTTTAACATAGTTGGTTTTTCCAACGTACTTGAGATTGAGAATCAATCAAAATAAATAAAATAAAAAAAATAAAAAGAAGTACAAAGTACATAAAAGCAAATAAAAACATAAAAGCTAATTAAAGACAGATCTTGAGTGTTATTAAAATGACCTTATTAAAGGTGATGTGCAGTAGGAATAAAGTGCAAGATTTGGAGCTCAATTACAGGCATATGAAAAGTGAAATGTTTTTACCTGGATTTAGAATTTTTTTAATCCAATGGATTTAAACATTTGGAGCACATCTAATATCTTCTGGCAGTTTGTTCCAATTGCATGCAGCATAAAAGCTAAATGCTGCTCCACCATGTTTGGTTTAGACTCTAGGTTCAACTGGCTGACCTGAATCCATGAATCTAAAAGACCTACTCGCTTTGTATACTTTAAACATATCAGAGGTGCATTCTGGGCCGACACCGTGATTCATAGACTGGTGGCAGCACTTTAAAACCTATTCCGTAACTAAGCAGAAGACATGTATAGATTTCAGATCTGGATTAATGTTCTCAGTTCTCTTAATCCTGGTTAGAACTCTAGCAGCAGCGTTTTGAAAGCACTGTAGCTGTTCAGTGGTCTTTTTGGGAAGTCTAGTTAAGAGACCATTCAAGTAGTCCACCATGCTGGAGACAAAAGCATGGATGAACTTCTCTAGGTCTTGCTGGGATACCAAACCACTGATGTTGGCAATAGAAGCACACCCACACACACACACACACACACACACACACACACACACACACACACACACACACTGCCCACCTATCCAGATACCACTACACCACGGATTACAACTCTTACACAAATACACACACACAGCAGAATAAAGCAGACTGATGGCCCCCTGATCCTCATCCCCCCACAGATGGGTCTGACCACTCTGCCAGCACACACACACAGGAGCTGGGTAAAGATGGCAGCCAAACTGAGGGCAGGACAAATCAACTGGCTTTAATAACCAACACCAGGGCCATCTCTGTCTCTCTGTCTGTCTCTCTCTCACTCTCTCTCTCTCTCTGTCTGTCTGTCTCTCTCTCTCTCTCTCTCTCTGTTGTTGTCTTTCTTCCCTGTCTGTCTTTTCTCTCTCTCCCTCTTTCAGTCTTTTGTTTCTGTCTTCCTCTCTTGTTCTCTTTCTCTGTTCTTATCTCACTCATCATCTTTTTTCTCTTTTTACCCTTACCTCCCCTCTCTCTTTATGCTCTCTCTTCCTCTTTCTCTTCCTCTGTCTCTCTTACTCCTTCCTTCTTTCCATCTCTCTTGTCCCTTTCTTGTCCCTTTCTCTCTTTTTCTTCACATAAGTCTCTTTCTCCTCCCTTCCCTCCCCGTCCCGTCTTTCTTCTCTCTCTCTCTCTCTCCTCTCTCTCTCTCTCTTTCTTTCTCATTTCCTTTTTTTCTCCTCTCCTTCCATTTTTCCCGTCTTTCTCTTTCTCTTCTCTCTCTTCCCTTCCACCTTTCTCATTGCTTCTTTCCCTCTCTGTCTTCCTCCGTCTTACTCTCTCTCCTTGTGTCTCTTTCTCTTCATTTCTCTTTCTCTTCCCCTTCCTCTCTGCGTCCTACCTTCCCGCCCTCCCTCTTTTTTCTCTCCTGTTCTCTTTTCCTTCCTTTGTTTCTCCCATTGTCTTTCTCCTTCTCTCCATCTATCTCTGTCTATCCATCTCTTCTCTCTTTCTCTCCCTTTCCCTTTCTCTCTCTCCCTTTACCCCCCCTGCCCCTCCCCCCTCTCTCTCACATGCACATACGTAAGAGAAACTGAGTGAAGGAGGGTCAGAGGAAAAAGAGAGATCACAGGGTTTCATCAGGACAAACTGGGCCCGAGTGTGTGTTAATTAGAGCAGTGTGTGGAGGTGTGGCTTTAGATCTGATTTTGGCAGCATGTCTGACAGGCCTACAGCCATAAAGTCATAAAACATCAACTAAAACATTCCCTCAGAACCACAGCGCTTGTGTGTGTGTGTGTGTGTGTGTGCTCCTCTAACGGTGTGAACAGACGCTACAAGTAGGACTGCAATAATTATAAAGTCAACCACATCCATTATGAAAAATGTCACTGCAACACTTTAATGTTATCACATCATTTATGTAATAACAAATAAACAAAAAGTGCTCTGTAATGCTCTATATGTTCATATGATCCACACAGTCATTCTGACAGACTGTAATGCACTACAGGAGGTGTAGGGGGCGATAGGGATTCTATTGTTTCACTGCAACATAAAAGAAGAAATCGATTGTTAATTAACTGAATAATAGTCAATGATTGGCCAACTTATTAAATAAAAGTCACCACAGTAGTAGATTATAAAATTAGTGGTCAGATTAGTCAATAAATCAAATAACACAGATATTTTAAGTGATTATGAAAATACTAGATTTGATTAAATACAATTTGAATGAATTTGAACTAGAATTAGTTAAACTAGAGTTTTACCTAGAATTAAAATGATAATGCCAGATTAGTTTATTAACTAGATTAGCTGATTAATTAGACATTTGAATAGTTAATTGAACATAGTCATTAGGGGTGCATGAAAAACTCGATTCTTAGATGCATCGCGATGCGGACGTGAATGATTCTGAATCGATTCATTCAACGTCTAAAATCTAAATATTTAATTTATAACGTAATGTTGACGGAACGCAAAAGGCTGAACTGGAAGTGGGTAAGTGCAGCGCCCGGACAGTCTGTGGCGGCACATAACAAAAACACTACTGGAGGAGTGAGAAATCCGACCGGCTCCCTCTGCATTAAAGCCAGGTTAGATCAGGAGTCACAACCCAAATGTTAAGAAGAGACATTTTGCCTTTCAACAAAGTCAAACCAGCTTAGGAGCCACAACATTTAATGTCCAGTATGTCTCAGTGTGTGTTAATGTCCTAGTATGGGCTAAAAATATAAACGAGAGTGCAGATTTACTTCGCTCTGCTTTAACCTTTAGCTATAGCCACTTTCCTCCCATCTCCGCCAGAACACTTTTCTTCAAAAGTAGAATGGCTTATTATAAAATGTCTCTCAGCGTCCGACTGTTTTACGAGGCTGAAGTCGCTTCTCATTCGCCAGTTTCTCATTCTAATTTTCCCGATCCACCTTAAATTCTGCCTTAGGCGCCGAATGTAAATGCTGCACCATTTAAGGTGGAACGGGAAAATTCGAAAGAGAAGCGAGTTCATTTTCGCAACTTTTTAGAGAAAGACAGTCTCTCAGCAGATTTAACCAACCGCGCTGCTTATAAATGCGAATAAGTCTCCAAATGTTAGTCTTATTCTGTGTTTTCGTTCGCTACTGGCGAGGCCAGACCTCGGGGCTGTGTGACCTGCTGTCAGTCGTTGAGAACCAGGGCTTTTGCGCTATGCTGCACACTTTGGAGCCGTGATTCAGCGTCCAGTCTCGAAAATACCCCCCCCACTCTCTACAACGAGACCAAGGGTGGCTGTAACGTACTGCGTGGACACCCATTGCCACTGGATCTTATTTCAGGGCAACAGCGCATTTTATCGCAGATGAGTGGCAGCAGCGTCTCTGAATGAGAGCCTTCTAGTTCACTTGCCACATCACTTCCATTTGATTTATTAATAAAAGATATTTTAGATATTTAAAGCAAAGTATTTGTAATGATCCTACCAAGTCCTCAGACAGCAGGAAGATACAAATCCTGTATAGAGAAAAAAGATGCATCGAGATGCATCGATAATCGTTTTATAATCGCATCGCAGCCTCTGAATCGTAATCGAATCGTGAGGTGCCTAAAGATTCCCACCCCTAACAGTCAACATACTGATAATTATAAATATAATAGTTAATTATTGATTAGTCAATACCCACCGTCAATAACCCACCGCAACCCTGTCACTGTCACTGCAGTGCTGAGAATGATCCACCATCCAAATAATACCTGCTCTAGGTGGTCCTGTGGGGGTCCTGACCACTGAAGAACAGGGTGAAAGAGAGCTAACAAAGTATCAGAGAAACAGATGGACTACAGTCTGTAACTGTAGAACTACAAAGTGCACCTATACAGTAAGTGGAGCTGATAAAATGGACAATGAGTGTAGAGACAAGGAGATGTACTTAATTAAGTGTCTGTTCAGTGTAATAATCAAGTACAAAAATAATAGATTATTTGCTTAATCAAATAATGGTTGATAAGTTAACTGATTATAATAGTTACAGGTTATAACACTAGTTGCAGTCTTGACTTCACAAAGACAGAAATCATCTCTGCATCTGAAAATAACATCAACATACAACAGAGCCAGATACACAACCTGTTAACCCTGCCAGAGAGGCGGAAATCTCACCCGGATGGACCACACACACACACACACACACCTGAGGATAGCAGATGGCAGCAGCAAAACCCAAACTCTGGCACCAGCAACCAAAACCCATGAGCACCTTCCGGAACCGCCACATTCTGCAAATGACACCACATATCTATCTAACCACAGTGCACCATATTGCTAAATCCCTTAAAGTGATAGTTGATAGCTCAACAAAAATAATTAAATGTATACAGTACCCAAAGACAACAGTGAACCTACACGTGTCTTCTTAGTTTACATATGTAATGTTGATGATGGTAAAAGGTGGCAAATCTGAAAAAATAAGTTTCCTTTGGGGACTATTTTGCCTCACAATACTCTACATGTATCTTTCCCCATGAATGGATTTTAAAAATATGTTTTAGGACAAAACTTTTTCAAAACAATCATAAAACATAGACATCAGGCTGCGTATTCATAGCCATTTCATGTAATAGCTTTTTCTGTGAAGGAGCTTTTAGAGGCTTTAAACTTGTAAGACGTCTGGCTCCTCTCACCACCACCATTTTGACTTTAATTTCTGACTGGATAAGTTTCCCTAGAAGGGAGCATTTCACATCAAGCCACTATGAGTGACTTTGTTTACATCTTAAACATTCAATTATGCAGAAACTTTAAGGAATCGGTGGAGTTCCCTTTAAAATCTCTGGAGCATCCTGATGAGGCTTTTTTCATCACAGCAAGGCGACAGCACATGGAGACGGCATCAAAGTGGATCTAAAACTGAATGTGCAAATTAAATCACAACTGTGCACAGTCTACTCCTGTGAGAGAATCATGCCTTAAGCAGGAAACTCCCATAAATTATGTAAAAGACCTGTAAGATCCTGTAAGCTCGTCCGTCTACTGCTTTAAAAGTTCCACCTCTCCTCTCCTTAGCAGCTGAATACTGTTCTTCATCTCTCTCCTCTTCTCAGATTTAAATAGCTTTATTGACTTGAATTGTACTTAACAACTGTTGCCAAAGCGATGAAACTAATTTGTGAGGCTACAGTCGGGTTAAGACAACATTTTGTCGGGCTAATGCTGGATTTGGAGAGAATTTTATCAGACTACAGTCGGGTTAAGAGTGTTTTGTAAGGCTAAAGTCAGTCGGGTTGAGAGTGTTTTGTAAGGCTACGGTCAGTCAGGTTGAGGGTGTTTTGTAAGGCTACAGTCAGTCGGGTTGAGGGTGTTTTGTAAGGCTACAGTCAGTCGGGTTGAGGGTGTTTTGTAAGGCTACAGTCAGTCGGGTTGAGAGTGTTTTGTAAGGCTACGGTCAGTCAGGTTGAGGGTGTTTTGTAAGGCTACAGTCAGTCGGGTTGAGGGTGTTTTGTAAGGCTACAGTCAGTCGGGTTGAGAGTGTTTTGTAAGGCTACAGTCAGTCGGGTTGAGGGTGTTTTGTAAGGCTACAGTCAGTCGGGTTGAGAGTGTTTTGTAAGGCTACAGTCAGTTGGGTCGAGAGTGTTTTGTAAGGCTACAGTCCGTCGCGTTGAGAGTGTTTTGTAAGGCTACAGTCTGTCGCGTTGAGAGTGTTTTGTAAGGCTACAGTCCGTCGCGTTGAGAGTGTTTTGTAAGGCTACAGTCCGTCGGGTTCAGTGAATTTTTTTTTTTACAGCCAGGTTAAAACAATTTTGTTGAGTTACAAGGTTCAGGTTCAGACAGAATTTTTTCAGGCAACAATCAAGTTGTTCAGTTACAGTCAGGTTCAGAAGAAATTTGACAGGCTACAGTTGAGTTCAGAAAGAATTTGTCAGGAGGCAGTCGGGTTTAGGCAGAATTTGTCAGGAGGCAGTCGGGTTTAGGCAGAATTTGTCAGGAGGCAGTCGGGTTTAGGCAGAATTTGTCAGACTACAGTTGGGTTTCAACTGAATTTTGCTGGGCTACAGTCAAGATGGGACAGAATTTGTCAGACTACAGTTAAGTTCAGACAGAATTTATCGGGCTACAGTCGAGGCCAGACAGAATTTGTCAGGTTACAATCAAGTTCAGACAGAATTTGTCAGGCTACAGTTGGGTTTTGACAGAATTTTGTTGGGCTACAGTCAAGTTTCCAAGAGAATCTGTCGGGGATGCAGTCGGGTTTAGACAGAATTTGTCAGGAGGCAGTCGGGTTTAGACAATTTGTCAGGAGGCAGTCAGGTTTAGACAGAATTTGTCAGGAGGCAGTCAGGTTTAGACAGAATTTGTCAGGAGGCAGTCAGGTTTAGACAGAATTTGTCAGGAGGCAGTCGGGTTTAGACAATTTGTCAGGAGGCAGTCGGGTTTAGACAGAATTTGTCAGGAGGCAGTCGGGTTTTAGACAGAATTTGTCAGGAGGCAGTCGGGTTTAGACAATTTGTCAGGAGGCAGTCGGGTTTAGACAGAATTTGTCAGGAGGCAGTCAGGTTTAGACAATTTGTCAGGAGGCAGTCGGGTTTAGACAGAATTTGTCAGGAGGCAGTCAGGTTAGACAGAATTTGTCAGGAGGCAGTCGGGTTTAGACAGAATTTGTCAGGAGGCAGTCGGGTTTAGACAATTTGTCAGGAGGCAGTCGGGTTTAGACAATTTGTCAGGAGGCAGTCGGGTTTAGACAGAATTTGTCAGGAGGCAGTCAGGTTTAGACAGAATTTGTCAGGAGGCAGTCGGGTTTAGACAGAATTTGTCAGGAGGCAGTCGGGTTTAGACAATTTGTCAGGAGGCAGTCGGGTTTAGGCAGAATTTGTCAGACTACAGTTGGGTTTCAACTGAATTTTGCTGGGCTACAGTCAGGTTCGGACAGAATTTATCTGGCTACAGTCAGGCTCAGACAGAATTTTGTTGGGCTACAGTCAGGTTTAGAAACAATTTACTGGGCTTCAGTCAGGTTCAGACATAATTTGCTGGGCTGCAGTTGGGTTTATTTTTTAATTTTGCCGTTTGGGTCAGAGTATGCTCTTGGGCTATGATCGGACATGCTTCAAAATTTCAGTCCTGATTACAGCTTCACTGTCGAGTTTTTCTTCTCTTCTGCACATCTTTATGAACCCCAGTCACACCAGCAGCCCGTCTCTTATTATTCAGGCATGTTCCCCCACTCCTGACAGGGACACGCACGTCTCCCCTCAGGCAGCAAAAACTGCTCAGCAGGGGAATTTCAGCATGTGGCAGAGGACACAGTAACAGAAAACATTTTCAACTGCCCGCTTTAACTAAAAAATATGCAATCTTGTTGTTTACTGACTGCTGTGGCCTATGGCGGCTTGTGAGAACTGGCACTCTGTGAGCGAGAGAGGGAGAGAAGGAGAATAAAAGGAAGAAAAAAGAAGAAAGTAGCACATCTTAGCACGAGGGAGGTCCCCTATTATTGTTTATTAGTGTAATTGCCCAGTAAACGTCTGTGAGGCAGAGCTTTGAGCGTGTTTAAGGTTTGGCCAGCACCCACATTGGCATAAAACCCAGCAGACTGAGAAACGGAGGGAAATCTCTACGTTCCTTTGTCATAATTCCCCCGAGCGCTGTGGTTCGTGTGAAGTCGCCCTCATGTTTTGAAAGCAAATGCTTCATATTAAGTTGATTATCTCTTGATAGAGGCCATTAGGGTTCATGAATCAATTCCGTGTGTTTGAAGCAAAGAGGCTCAATGCCAGAGTAAAGAGGCTGCCAGACAATCTGAGGAGTGTGAAATGATATCCATTTCAACTGCAACATCACACAATTTACAGAGCTTAATCTTTAATAAATACCCAAGATTACTAGAAGCAGAGTGAGGCAATACGACAATATTTATTGTTACCATTATAAATTATGTCACAGTAGAAGTGATGGGTGATGTGGCCAAAAATGTTATCACAATTTTTCCATATTATCCAATATTAACAATAATTCCAATACACTGCAAAAACAACACATTTCCTGAAACTCAATTTTAAATCTAAATAAGCTTGAAGAAACCAAAAGGCTTATTCTGGTGTAATATATAAAACAATGAATTCCATATATTTAAAAGAATACATATGAAAATAGCTAACAAATAGCAATAGCAAACTCTGCTAACCTGAAATGACCATTGCTGGCTAACTTGTTTAACTGAACATAGCGAACATAGCGAACATAGCTAACAGCTAACTTAAAATAGCTAACACTAGCTAGCTCTGTTTACTGAAAACAGTTAACACTAGCTAACTCTGCTAAATAAAAACAGCTAACGCTAGCTAACTCAGCTAACTGTCTTGTTAGCGTGTGGTTGTGAGTAAACAGCTAGTTTCCCTCCACATTTAGAGAGTAAAAGACACAGCGCCACTGAAGTAGTTGCTCAGGTTCAAGCCTTTGCTGCTGCTCATAGATTATCTAACAGAAACAAATTACCAAAAATATCTCAAACATGCATTAATGAAAATTTGGATTTTGATAATTAATGTTTGCAATTTATTAACCAAGCCCTAGTTCAGTCACTTCAGACAGAGAAGTCACTTCTCCATCCATGATCACTGTGTTCTAAGGTGCTACATGACCGACTCATTTGCTGACAACTAAATGAGCTATTAAAAATACGAGGCGTGGAAAGAGACTGAAAAACATAACAATTACGCAATGAAGTTGACGCTACACTCATGTGTCCAAAAAATCTGCTATTGAGGGAATGCCATGCTGAGTCTGTGGAGAGGATGAAAGCAAAAGTTTGCAAGATTCATGGTGGACTGAGGCCAAATTTCATCAACCACATCAAAAGCGTGAGGATTTTGCCCACTGTCGAATCGTCCGAGCCATGTTTTGAATTTTGCTGACACGACACGCAGTAATCAAAGACAAACACTACAGGCCTCATTACACATGTGGAAGACTCAGTTTGAAGAGAAGATGAAATCAGCAGCATTTCAAACTCCACAGGACCGTACTAACACACACACACACACACACACACACACACATGCACACAGCACACACGCACACACACTGATTGCGCAATTGATGCCACACACACTGTTGTAGGAAAAACAGTTGTTTGTGCTTTGTGTCAGCACATTCCTTACACTGAGACTGAACCAATTCCCACAGACACACACACACACACACACACATTTACACACATGCAGAGATGCACACACTCATCTTGACTCCCTAAAACCACTTGGCATGGTGGAGAGCTCAAAGCCCTGAAGTAATTGTATCTAATAACATGTCCTGAAGACAAGCACACACGAAAACCATACAGCACTGTGCAGAAGTCCGGGACCGCCCTTCATTTCTTTAATTTCCAGCCAAATGATCATTATTTAGCACAAGTTATTTATTTTTCAGAAGGAGACTAGATAGAAGATCTGCTTACATACGGAAGGAGAACATCAAAGGAAAATAAGTGAAAAAACTGGAGTTTCCAAAATTGGAGTTGATTAAAAGCTTTAGAGAAAACGGGACACAATGCAAAACCTGGCAGATCACCAACACTGGCCCGTCAGATAAACAGGACTTAAAGCTTTCACCTTTAAGAGAGAGGAGAAAATCAAGCTCCGCTTTTGCTTCAGATCTGACAACATCCACAAGTATTTCTGTCCATCTTTCCACTGTGAGAAGACGTGAGAGAGATTCCTAATTGAAACCCTTCATCCATTAAATAGTAATAAAGACAAGTTTTAGATACAGGCAGCAATGCATCTTGCACTCTGTCACCCCTCCAGTGGGCTCCCTCTGTGTAAACATTCACTGGTTCAGTCCGTTCATCCTTCGTCAGAAGAACTAAGATTAGACACTTTTGGTCTTAATTCAAACGAAGAAGTCACCAAAACATCAGTCAGAGCCAGAGTTTCAAAAATGGGAAAAACTGAAAAGAGAACAGCAAAAATGGGGCAAGGCAGCACGTTTCCCAGTTTTTCAGAGGTATAGGGTGGGTTATGAAGATATACTGTAGATGTTAATTGAAAGGAAGCTTATGCTACAGAACCTGCGTGTGCGAAGTGGAAATGATATGACCGAGTTGTCTCAACAAAACTTCATATTCTACTGCCAATTTATAGTGTTTTCAAGTCTTTCCTTCAAATATCAAAATTAAACACACCCTCTGTTACTATGTTAAGGTATCATCTTCTCCTGAGTGGCACAGCTGTCTAAGCTAGAGGTATTCAACTAAAACCTGCAAAGGCCCAGTTCCAATAAAACCAACTTGAGTGAATGTTGAAAACGGTTACCTTTAAATGCATCTAATTATATATCATAAAGCATTTTAAAATTGAATGGCAATTGGCTAGTCTTTGTAAAAAAAAAATATATATATATATCGTGACAAATATTTGTCCACAGTAGAAAGTGCTGCATTTTCATAATGTGAAATATATTAAATTAAAAAATAAAATTCATTTAAAATAAAAAAAAAACAACAGTCTAAATTACCATTTCACACTTTTTTATTAATTGGACATGGTTGTTTTGACTCACAATGGTGCTCAACGTCTCCACCTTTCACCAGCACCACAAACTCTTAACAGGTGAGACACATCAGTTTTAAACTTGTAACAAGGAGAAAAATATACTCATTCATTTTTAAACACTCTATTTTCACCAGTGACTTTCCTGTTTTTTAACAAGCCATGTAGTCACATCACTACTCAGACAAAAAGTATTACATACAATTAGAAATCTCTAAAAATATGTGAAATTATTTGACCTGGTATCCAGCCCTGTAGTCTCTGTTCTGATTAGCTGCCTTTGGTTAAAAACATTTATATAAATGCATGTGATTGGATAAACTTTAACACAGGATCGCTACAGAAGCCATGTTGGTTCATGTAAGTTACTGAAATATGACCATTTGATTTATAAACGTTATTTGCTACAAACTATTTCACAGGTGCACAGTTTAGTCTACTGAAATACCACTGTGAGATCGCGAGTTCAATCCCTAGTGATGCCACAGCCATCCGTGGCCGGGATTCCAAGAGAGCATAAGTGGCCTCACGCTCTCTGGCTGGGCAGGATGGCCCTCCCTCTCCCCATCACTCACCGCAATGCTAGCCGGTGTGGTTTTCTGTTAGCTGTAACAGAATGTAACAGAATTGGCAGTTAGTGCTCTCCTCCAAGCGTGTTCAGCTGTCCAGTGACGTTGTGTTAGTGCAATGACTTGCAGGAAGCATGTGCTGGCCTTCACCCTCCCAGCTGTGTGGCATCATGTGGTTGGGGGAAACACAGCTAATAGGCATGATGTCATGTTCGCTTGAGCACTGAAATGTAAAACTTTATCTTTAAAGTGAAGGTGAAGTAAAAAGTGATCTGGTGTCTGCTGTATTCCTAAGACACTCTCCATAATCCCGTTCTATCTTTCAGCCTGGATGAAGCAAAAATATCTCCAGCATATCTTCATTATTCCACGACTGAATTTCATAATCTTTAACTGGATAAACAAGCATGTTTGTGGAGATTTTAGTGGGCTATGAATAAAGAATCAGTCCTCTACTGGTCAAAACAGAGTGTTGCTTTGACGTCTAAGACTCACTTTTGAGAAACAACAAACTTTTCCAGCCTGTCAAACACTTAATATTAACATGCAGTCATGTTGCTTATATTCATATTCACAGCTCACTAGCATAGCAATTAGCAGCAATTATTGAGCTATAACAAGATAAAGAGTAGGGTCACGACCATTCTGGCACACTTTAATGTTGTGACAGGTTTTGCTAAAGTGAATGAGGCGAGGCAAGGGGCACATCCATGACATTTTCAGAGGGTCCAAAATTCCTACAAGCAGCCCGTCTGAAACATCAGGCAGCGTTCATTTCATGTAAAAATTTTCTGTGAGGGAGCTTTTAACTCTTCAGATGTCTGGTTCCTATCACCGCCACTGTGAACATCTCTGACTCTGTATGTTTCTGTACAATGAAGTATTTCACATCAAATCAGTCTGAATGACTTTGTTTACATCTTAACCACTCAACTATGCAGACATTTTGAAGATTCAGTGGAATTCTCCTTTAAACTCACGGAAGTTCTAAGTGCTGACGAGTGCTGACAGCACAACAATGGGACAAAATGAGTAGCCTTTGGCTTTATTCCCAACATAGCACGGTCAGTAATATAAAGCACTAATATTTACAAGTGTGTTATTATTTTCCTCCAAATAAACCTCTGTAGGGTTAAATATGGTCAATAATCTGGTCAAGAAAATCTGGGAAAACTTTTGATGGGCAGTGTAAGTCACAGGAACACTCACTTTTCTCTCAGTCAGTGAATTAGGACAGAAGGATGGTAAACATGTCAAACCTTTGGGCCTTCTGGAGGCTGTATAAACACACACACACACGCAGGTGCATAGTTTGACTTCATTAACTCCACTTAGTCTGATTCTATGAAGCTCTGAAAATGCCACTGCTTTTCCAAAGCCGCTTTAATTGGACAGAACTGCAGGCTGAGCAGCAGCCAGTAAACCCATCACACCCCGAGCAGGTCAACACACACTCCATCTGCCCTGGCGTCCCTTCACCAGGCTGACGGCCGGCGCCGAGGTGTTTATGAACCCGGTCCAAGTCCTTGTGGATGACAGAGCTGAAGACTCTAAATGAGGCTGCAGCACACAGCCTGAGCATGTTTACATGTTAAGATGTAAAAAAAGTCATGCAGAGCAATTTAATGTGAAATGCTTCTTTCTAGAGAAACGTACTGAGTCAGAACTGTTCACAGTGGTGGTGAGAGGAACCAGACGTCTGAAGAGTTTAATGCGTTTCAAAGCTCCCTCACAGAAAGTTATAAAATGGTTACAAATAATCTGCCTGATGCCTGAGACATTGTTGTATGATAGTTTTGAGACAGTTTTGGAATAAAACATGGATAGGGCACATGCAGTGGGTTGTAAGGCAAAACACATTTTTTAGATTTACCACTATTTCACCCTAACCTCCAGCCCACCATTATCATGATAAACTCTGTCACAATGTTTTCCTCAGCCTATGGACATCGTCAGTCCTTAAAATCACTGACCAACTACATGTTTCATTGCAATATGAGCGTAATTAGTCCTGTTTAACTGGATTTAGTGCAATACAGTTTGTAAAACACTGAATAAAAATCAATTCTAAGGTAATTATTTTTATTTTAGTATTGGTTAAAAGTGTCTCTAAAGGTTCTGTTTTTCCTGTTCCAACTTATTAAGTCTCAGAAACAAAATATCATGATGCATATCATGTATCGTACTGTGATACAGTTTTTTTGGCATATCATCCAAAAAACGCATAAAAGCATGAAGAGGTCCAGTCCAGTTTATTATTGTTTATGTCACGTGATAATGTGGGAGCTACATTGAGTTCCCACATGAGTTCTTACACTGAATATGCCAAAGTCTGTCCAGGAAAGTCTATCCACTCAACGACCATGTGTGCAACGCCATTGTGCAGTTATTTTAACTCATACAAGACCAGACACCAATCTTATTAAATGGAGCAAAAACTATAAATACAAAACTATAAGCCAAATTATTGTTTTAACAGCAACAAGGGAAGCGCCTTTCACACGGCTTTACCAGCAAGGCAATCGGTTCTTTTATTAAAGGGTGGGACTTAAACCATAAACAGAAGCCATGTTAAGCGTTACAAGCTTTCTCATTATTTTTCCAACCAGTGACCAGTGATCTCGTCCTTTATAGCGTCTCTGGTTATACTCTCTCTCGGCCTTCTCGTCTATTGTGCTCACCCTCATGAAAAAAAGAGAAGAAATTCTGTGAACGACTGACGTTATGTTTGTGATGCTCTCCATTTTAGAAATCTGTTAGGATTTTAAAGGCCATATTGTGTACAGTTTAACATTGCTATCATAAGCCTTTTTCAAGCTGGATTAGGTTTACCTGGGAAGATGCTGTACTTTGATACTTCATTACTGACAAGATCTGTGCTTTTAATCCAGTAGAATCTGCAACGCCTGTAGTTTTCAGAAGTCTGCTGAGTAATACTTCATAGCGAATTACAGTAATGTAATAACTAAGCTGGGTAAGAGAAAACAGTGCCTCCATTTTTTTCTGTTTTTTGTGACCTGAAGACAAAACTACAGCTAAAATAGAGCATGATTTGACCCAATATCTTAATCCTCGAGTTCATGACAACTCTGAAATCCACCATTTTTGGTGAGATCTACATTTTTGGTGATGAGTGAATTACAGGAAGAAGGAAAATGAAATATCTCAAAAGTACCTCTCGCAGGAAAATGCATTTTCTGTCTTGTTGGGCATTATTTGCTAAGTTGAATGAACCCACTTTACTAGCCTAACGCTAGCCTATATGCCATTTAGCCCCGGAACACTGCTGTTATTGTTTGCAAGTGTGGCTCCCCCATTCGAATCGGCCAGTCAAATCACACACAAATTACATTATAGGACCTTGTATGGCAAAAAAAAAAATCTAGCTCGAACAGGGCTTTACAGCAGAACCGCTTTGATAATTAATCGCCCCTTAAAGCTCTGTGTTTTCACTGATAAACGAAAAGGACAGTTGCCAACTGAGCAGGGAAGAGTGCAAAACAATGTTCCAGCTCAACTACAGTTTTAAACTGCTCTAAAATGCTTATGTATATGCAGTACAGATTTGGCAGTGCTGGTAAAAGTAATGTTCTCTGCGTATGTGTGACAGTGGTGCGCATGCATGGTGCAAACTGGGCAGGAGACGCAGACTGGGTAGTGACACACGACACAAAGGATCTGAAAGCACTACACTGAAGAAACCTGCTTCATCTTGATTGACTGATTGATTGATTGATTGACTGATGTGGTGTGATTGTTGTAACGCCACTGCCTGTCTACATTCCCTCAGCTTTCCACCAAAAACGTCCAAAGCCCATCACAACCAAGAGCCCGTTATCCCTGTGCATACCACACACTGCTTCAGAACCACTTCAGACAGAAGATTAAACAGTTCGGATGCTGCAGTAATCCAGGAACTGCCTGTGTTTTCCGGCGAGACGGCGTTGGCAGCCGTCGCAGACAAGCGAAAAAAATGGCAATTCGTCATGACAGACTAATTCACACACATCGAAGAGCTGCTTCACAAACCATCAGCATCACACCGCTCCCTGCTTTTAAACATGATGTACGCTCATCTGCACTACCTCCATCTCTCTCTTCTCCCTCTTTTTACTTACCCTCTTTCTCTCTTTCTCCACTGCTCACTTGCATTTCCTCAGCATCTTTTCCTTAGTCTCCCTCTCTTTTTTCTCTCTTTCTCCTTCCCCACTTCTGTCTTTTGTCTTTCTCTCTCTTTTCTTTCTTGCTCACTCTTTCTCCTCTTCTTTGTATCTCTCTTTGCTCCTCCTTTTTGACTTTCTTTCTATTTTCTCCCCCTCTCTCCACTCCTAACTTGCCTCTCCTTAGCATCTCTTTTTCTTAGTCTACTCCTGGCTCTCTCTCTGTTGATTTTCTCTCTTTCCCTCTTTCTTTTCCTCTCTTTTCTTTCTCCCTCTCACTCTGTTCACCTCTTTTTTCTCTTTTTACCTCCCTCTGTTATTTCATCATTCTCACTCTTCTTTCTCACTTTTTTATTCCATCTCTTTCTCTATCTTTCCCCTTTCACCATCTGTCTTTGTCTTTTTCTTTTGTCCCTCTCTCCTTCTACTTCTCACTTGCATTTCCTGAGCCTCCCCTTTCTCAGTCTTCTTGCACTCCCTCTTTGTCCTGTTATCACTATTTTTTTTCTTTTCTTTTTCTCTATTCCTTTCTTTCTTTCTTTCTTTCTTTCTCTCCACTCCTCATTTGTATTCCCTCCTTTTTTCAGTCCCTCCCTTAGTCTTTCTTTCTCTCCTTATCCTCCTTCTATCGTTATTATTCTTTTCTTCCTGTCTTTTTTCCTTCCTCTCACTCTTTTCTCTTTCCCTCTCTCTTGTCTTTTTTCTCCCTCTATCCCTTTCCACTCCTCACTTGCTTCTCCTTAGCATCCCTAGCATTAGTCTATTTCTATTTCTTGCTCTCTACCTCTCTTTCATTTTCTCTTGCTGTATCTTTTTCCTTTCTTCTCGTTTTCAGTCTCTCTTTCCTTCTTTCTCCCTCTCTCTCTCCCACTTCTCACTTGTATTCCCTCAGCATCTCTTTTCTTAGCCTCTCTCTCTTTTAGCCTCTTTATTTTTGGGATGCATCAGTGTGGGAATTGTGGGCCGTTGCTGATACTCACATATTCTTTGCATTCATAACTGCTTCTGGAAGAAACATAATGTATGAACAGCCGTACATTTAAAACCTGCTATCAAAAACTATGAATACAATGAGGTTTACTAAACATTTTACATACTGTGCAGCACTAAATCCAATTAAACAGGATTAATGATGCTCTCTCTTAAGTGAAACATGCAGTTCAGTGTTTTTTAAGTACTGTCCATGCCCATGACATCCTCAGAAAAGATGTCATTTATCACAAGAACAGTTTTCTGGTACACTGTAAATGAGGGTCCTTCCTCAGAGTATTCCAAATTTAACCCTCCGGGGTCCACAAACACACTCGCGAGTCAAATCCGATGTTTCTATATATGTTTCTCTATCTTTGTGATAATACAGTGCAGAAATACAGTTCAAACATTTCCTGTATCTGTAGAGTCGCCCTTTCCATTCCATCTCGTCACAAGACCATACATGACTCACATCCAGAGTTATGAGGCTGTGAAGGGGGGCTGAGATACACATCATCTGCCTCTTACTGTGCATAATTGGAGGATTCGTGTCACCATCTACATTTTTTGTGAGCCTTACCAATGGACACTCACACAAATCGCTAAGCATTTACCCATCATGCCAGAAACCCTTCATTCTTCATTCAGTCGTCATCCAAGACGTGAAATGGCGCATAAAAAGCTCACAGCCACTCAAGTTGCTAAAGCAGTTTTGCAAAGTAGGAACAAAGATAACAGCATTTTGATATGACAGATATGGGTACTGTGTTCTATGCAAGTGCCTTTAAAGGTGATTTTAAGAAGACATGCAAAAATCGAGAAAATGCCTTTAGGCCTCACAAGCTTAAATACAGGTTTGGGTGAATTAATGAATGAATGAAAATCTAAGAGTAAAAATTCAGCCCTCTTTGGTGCCATATAGAACCATTTTGTAAAAGATTCTTTAAAGAATCATGTACAATCATTTCCCCATCATAAAGAAGAGTCATCAACCATGCAAAGAACCATTTCCAATCACCAACCCTCCTCCTGGACATCTACCTTCCTGCAGGTTCCTCCAGCTAATCCAGCTAATCAAGAGCCTCATGCAGGCTGTAATTAGACGCTACTGCAGTGCCCACTGATTTGGACATTTAAAGGGTTCTTTGAGTTGTCATGGTTGTAACCATTGCGTTTACTAAAGAACCTATAAGGAACATATTTTCTTATGTGTGTTAACCTTTTCTACCCCATAGCAACGAGCCTGGCAACAGCAAAACTCTTAAAGTAGGATTCCTAACACTTATTCTTAACTTGCAATGCCTGTTTGATTTGCTTGTGGAATGCTAAGGTTGTTTTCAGTTTGTTGGCTAATCTGATGAGAAAAAAGGGGGAGTTTTATTTCTGTAGCTGTTCATAATTGTATTTCCATTTACTTCCATTACTTTTCTTTCTTATGGAAAAAATTACAAAAAGCCATATATGCAAATCTCTTTTGTTTCATTGTGCATTTAGTACACAAATCATATCGGTTTTCTCTGAGATATACAGCATGTACCTGCATATTTCATAGACTTCATCTCTGTATAAATGGTCAGACAGGGAAAAAGAAACCGTCCTTTAGGGTCCAGACTGGCCAGCGGTTCAAATCAGAACCCATGCAATAAGATGAGTGTGCAAATCTCATTAACTTCCAGTCATCCCACTGGACACATTCATTCATCTGCTCATGTACACAGCCTGAGAGCCTTCATTCTGTCCATTCTGCCACTCTGTCCAAATCTCATTCAAGCTGTGCAGCTCTTTCTGGTCCAAAAAACACAGGCTGACCATGTTTTAGGGTGGAGCACGAGCGCACACGTGCTGCAACAAAAACCTAATGATGGAGATAGGAACTTACACAATCTGATGCCACCGTCTTTAGGGACCATGCCGGATAAATAAACATATAAAATGAACAGAAGTGACCAGAATAAGCGCGTGCAAGTCTTTGCATTTGTCAGCTTGGATGCCATTTGCGCACATTCAGCTCCTTTATTCGTGTCATGGATAGTTGCACTGAATTGCAGCGCATTGAACTGAACTTGCTTGCATTACATTGCATTGTATTTATTCATTAGAGCGATCTCGGGTTATTAAATTAGTATTAATGGCTGGTATTATTATAACTGACATGCATTTCATTGAAGTGCACAAGAAGCAAAGCCCAACTAAGTCTCGTCTGTAACGTTGCCGGTCTCATGAATGCAGCGCGAGCATGTGTAGGTGTATGTGCACGCGCACAGAAGGGTTTTAATCTAATCTGCACGCCTTCCACACAGCCACCGCACTTTCTTTGTTTTCTTACTATAATCAGCAGTTAACGAGCTCGCACGAGGGCAGATCAGCACCAGATGATAACCAGCAACTCACGTCAGCGAGATCAGATCAGCGATGCAGCCCGAAAATCCAAAGCCCACAAGGCTCGAGGCGCCTCCACATCCATCCCCAGCTGATTCCCTCCTTCCACTTGTTCTCTTGTTTCTCTGTCAAGCTGCCCGTTTTAACCCCCGAGTGAAAGCGCGCGTGTTACCTGTGAGCGCCTGTGGGCGCGCACACGAGTCTCTCCCTCACACCCTATCTCTCTACCTCTCCCTCTACCTCTCTCACCCAAACCTGAGCGCATGTACTGTCCACTGGGTGACGCTGTTTCTCTTCCAGCACGCTGTGGTCAAAAAAAGAAATGTATTTTTCTGTTGTCATTGTAAGTACTGTAATAATAATAATAATAATAATAATAATAATAATAATAATAAGAATACACCTTATTTAAATAGCACCTTTTCATACATTTAAAGTGCAACATAAATGCTATACACTGTGAACTAAAAGCAACAGAGAAAGAAAAGAGTAAAAAGAGTTATTATATTTATTATTATTAATAATAATACCACTTCTACTACTAATAATAATAATCATCATCATCATCATCATCCTCCAGATTTTCTCAGTCAAATACCGGCATGATCTTAGAGAGTTTTTCCTGCTGCTGTCTCCCTCTGTGGCACATTATGAGGCTGAACCTGAATTTCTGGATTAAAGATGAGGACGCTGCTGCATCAGTTCCCCTGCAAATAGGTAAAGAGTGTCAGCCTCAGCCAGAGTCTCAGTGTCCTGTCCAGCTGGTCTTCCAGTGTCCTGTTTAGAAGCCCCCCCCCAGTGTCCTGTTCAGTTGGTCTCCTAGTGTCCTGTTCAGACCCCCCCTCCTCCAATGTCTTGTCCAGAGCTCTTCCCAGTGTCCTGTTCAATTGGTTGTCCAGTGTCTTGCAGCTGGTCTCTCAGTCTCCTGTTCAGTCACTCTTCTGGTGTTGTGTTCAGAACCCCTTGCAGTGTCAGCCGGTCTCTATGTGCCCTGGTCAGTCAGTCTTACAAGGTCCTGCTCATTTAGTCTCACAGTTTCCTGCTCAGACAGTCTGCAGTGTCCACTGGGTGGTGCTGTTGGATTGGAATTGACTGATCTCTCATAGTTTCCTTGAGGTCTTGTAAATTGGGGTGTAATAAAATAATGTATTATTAAACACAGGAAGAGAGGGAGAGAAAGAAGATGAAGGAGACTAACAGGACTGAAGCAGATCTGATGGAAGTTAGTGACCAAGAAGAAAAAGAGGGAGAGTTGTTTAAGCTTTCAGTTAAAATTAATACTGAATTCAATTAACCTTCACTGAGAAAATATAATTTCTGTACTATGACCATGGAATTCTGTCATTTAGCTTATTAAACATGCCTGCAGAGCAAATCCACACTCTTTCTGATTGCACCAACTGAGAGCAGAACAATCTATAATCTGTGTTTTTGAATAATATATTTAGGACCTTGCAGCTTATCTAAGAGAGTAAATAGCATTTCTTGACTTCAGTGCCTTTGCTTTATCTGTGCCTGTTGTACGGGGATGGATATAGTGTTTAAGTCATATTTGATCTGTGCTTAATACAAACTATAATGAGACAGATCTACTTGTGCCAATTTGACCAAAATGCCATATTTAACACATTTTCTAGCTGTTGCTACTCTAATAACTCATGATAAACAGACATTTTGGGGCAATTGAAAAATTCTTCAGAGAGACAATGCCCCCAGACCCCCTAGTACAGGCTTGGCCCCCATCTATGAACCTTTAGTGATGCCCCTGGGTCGCTGGTTTGGTGGTGCAAATCACAAGCCTTCACAGTCACCAGATCTCAACAGAGTTGAACTCTTAACCCTTTAATGTCCTCACCAAGAAAAAAGCAATGGATTTTTTTTACATTTTGTATTTGTTTGGGGCAATAATAAAAACAATTGATGTCGTTGACCCCACAGTTTTTAAAATATTCACGTCTACGAAAACGATCAAGATGGCACTTTGTGGCATATATAGTTTTGAAAGAATGCTGTTCCTTATCTCTACTACAGTTCCAGAGACTTAGAATCTACTGTAAAAGGGGATTGAAGCTGGGGTTCGTGTTGGGCCAGCACCTTACTGTCACTGGTCTATGTTTCAGCTTTCTAATCTTCAATTGTTCTAATGACTACGCTACTTGGACTTTCTCACCTCATTCAATACAAGTAACTCATGCATCTATCTACCCATTTCCCAAAATATTATGTTTCTGTACATTTCTATCACAGCCTTTTAGAACTTAACCAGCCTATGTGAACACAAAACTTTCTATGAAAACACATCTGTATACATACTTGCTGTGATTTTGGGAGGAAATCTGCAGAGTATGCAACTTAGCACTCTATCCAGGCACCAGAAATCAAGATATAAAGCTGAAAGTAAAGGTGCTTCCACCATTTGTCTGTGAAACACTTTAGAAAAACAATGAACTTTAAGGGCGGTGTTACAGTCTTATTCTCCTGCAGTCTCATTATTTTTACCTTTAAAGTGCATGTGACTACAACATTGTAGAAGGTGATTCTCTCACCGTTCCACTGCAGCTTCAATCATTTGACGAGACTCATGTTTCTGTAGCTCCATGCTTTTAGTTAAGATAAGGAACATACAAACGTTTGGACTTGGAAATGAGACAAAGAACGGATCTCTGCTGCTTCAGAATGTGAGATTGAAAAATGCATGGTGTATAGAGAGCTGAGGTTCAAGATAAGAATGGAAATTAACTGAAGGCCATAATCAGTGACCCTCAGTGGTTATGGTAACAAATTCAGAATTGTGGATGCTACTTATGGATACTGATAACATTCCATTTATTGCTAAATTTGTTTGATGAAGAATTGTGAAACATAAAATATAAAACTTCGGACTTGACATTTTGATGTTTAATGCCTCACTGGAAGATGGAAAACTGTATGCTGCATTTATTACCTCACCATGACTGCAAGAGTTATTAATGTTGTTCTGCTGTACTATTTAAATGTAATTACATAATTACATTAATTACCATCCAAAATTTCCACTTGATTAACTGTCTACACTGTCAGAGTCTGTGCGTTGTTTTTTTCTCACTGTAAAGCAAGACTGTACCCTAAGTACCCTACATTTTCATCCAGTCCAATATAAAATTCAAATTTATAGTAAAATACCTCCTTTTCTACTTACAAACACTCATGTGGTGTGGACTGAAAGTTTAGAATCTGCACTGTCCACACAGTTCCTCAACTTGTTTCAATGAGAAACAATTCACATAATATTACAGCATGATTTTATTATTTCTGGCAATAGTTGTGACTTTTAAGAATTGTACAAGTGAGATGCCGAATAGTTGAATGTTTTCTTCCTGTACTTACCAGCAAAGGACCCGACTCTGTTGATAAAGAGCGTAAATTGAATGTAAATTCATTATGCAAAAATGTTTTTGTTGTTGTTGTTGTTTCATTATGTAATTGCATTTAAACAACATTTATAACTCTATAAGGGTTAACATAGTGCCTCACTGTTAAATAAAGCCTCATATGTGCCATTCTACTGAATTTGTTCAAACTGTGGTCCCACAGTACAAAGGTTAATAAAAAAAAAATTCTAACCCTAGATATTTACAAAGATTATGTTATGATCTATTCAAACCCAAGACATTAATAGAAATAGTAAAAAGCCAACTACATATAAAAACATAATTTATTGGGTACTTTCTATTGGGAGGTGTCTGCCCCAAACCCTAACCTGTTTCTGGAAATCTACTACTAACTAAACTAAGAGTTAGCTCTTAATCTAATGGAAAAAACACCTGATCCAGGTAACAAAGGCCTTCAGAGGACTCTGAAAGTTAGGGCCAGGTATGCTGGATATGAACTCTCCAGGGTGGTAGATCTTTTGGACCAGGATTGGGCACCGCTGCCTTAAGATAAAACAGGCTGTTTTTGTCACTGTGATTATAATATTGATATATGTAACCATAACAGAGCTGAATGGCTGCCCTGTGTTGTGCCTCACAGAGAGCAGCAAGAAGTCAGGAACCAAACCTGTGTTGTTTCAACTGTATTCATGTAATCCACATGATGAATAACTTCACCGACCAATAATATGTTGCAATCCAAATAGGTAGAAACATATAACATTAGATGCAGAACATAATGGGATCCTATGGGCACTGGGGCCAATAAGATCGTAGCTACGCCACTGTCTGAAACAACATCAGCACAAGAACTGTGTATCAGGAGGTTCAGGAAATGGGTTTTCATTGCCGAGCAGCTGCACACACACCTAACCACAATGCGCGATGCCACGCAACGACTAGAGTGGTGTAAAGCATGCCACCATGGGACTCTGGAGTAGTGGAAACGTGTTCTCTGAAGTGATGAATCCTGCTTCACTGTGTGGCCCTCTGACTCACAAATCTGGGTTTGGCGGATGTCAGGAAAACATTAGCTGCTGGAATGAATAGTACCAACAGTAAAGTTCGGTGGAGGAGGAATAATAGTCTAGGGCTGTTTTCCAGGGCAATTCCAAATTAATGTCTATGGTTTTGGAATGGGATGTCCAACAAGCTCGTGTAAGTGTGATGGTCAGGTGTCCACATACTTTTACCCTACAATGTATGTCCAACTTCTGTCATGCCTTGAGTTTGTTTAACACTGAAGTGCATGGAGCCTAAAGTATCATTTACAAGCAAAACACCACCTGTGCAGCAATTCCAATAATTCAGAAGACTATGATGGAGCTCGTGGAAAAGAAACAAACAAAAGAAAAAGCAAAAATTCAGTACCATTGAAGCATCGCCAGCCTTATCTCTGAAGTAAGTTTGTCATTGTTGTGACATAACAACAACCTATAGGAGGCCTGTTAATGTTTTTTGCACGGGGCCCCGGAAGATCCAACCCACACCACCATATGAACCACAAGTTATTCTCCTATCTGTCCCTTTCTTGAGTGAAATATTATGCTTGACACAATAGATTCAACACGAAACGTAGTTTCCATTGCACTTCTCTAGAACGTAACCAGCCTATTTAACCACAAAAGTTTCTATGGAAACACGTGTTCTTGCTATGAGTTTGAGAGGAAATCTGCAGAGTATGCAGACAACTCTTTCCATACAACCAACGGAAATCAAGAAATAAAACTGAAAGCTAAAGTGTTTCCACCATTTGTCTGTGAAACATGTTAGAACAATGGACTTTAAGGACATTGTTGCAGTTTTATTCCTTTGCAGCCTCATTATTTTTACCTTTAAAGACTGCAGTGCATGTGACTACAACGCTGAAGAAGGTGATTCTCTCACCATTCCACTGCAGTTTCAATCATTTGACAAGAATCATTACTTAAGGTGGGTCCATAACTCTATGATTCTGTATAAGAGGACAAAGGAAAAAACATACGGACGTGGAAATGTGACAAAGGACGGATCTCTGCTGCTTTATAATGTAAGCTCAGAAAGTAAAGGTGAATACAGAGCTGAGGTATATGAAATGGATGGACGTCAAATAATGTCACAGTCAGTGATCCTCTGTGTTTACGGTAAGAAATTCATAATTATGGATGCTTCTTTACTAAAATTCCATTTATTACTAGATTTATTTGATGAAAAAATGCAAAATCATGATATATTCCGTTCTAATGCAACTACTGTATATTTTGCTGTAACATAGTGCTTTACTGGTAGAAAACACCTTACATAGTATTCACCGACCGGCCTCCCCTTGTGTCTAGCAGTGCAGCTGGAGTTTTAAACACCTCAGTATCACTTCTGGACTGTACTGTAAAAAATGATTCAATGTTTTAATTTAAAAAAGTAAGTAAGCTTGTTGCCTGAAACTTTTGAGTTCACTGAACTTCAAATAATAAGTTACCAGAATGTAAAACACACATTATTGTTTTCTTAACTTACTAATAGAAGTTTAATTGAACTCAAAATATTAAGGCAACCAGGTTACTTACTTTTTGAAGTTAAAACCCTCCTTTTTTACAGTGTGAGAATAGCACACCAACCTAAAATATTCAGCCAACACTGTTCTGTGACCGCTGATGAAGAACTAGAGAATGAGTAACACAAACTGTGCAGCAACAGGTGAGCCACTGTCTCTGACTTTACATCTGTCAGGTGGACCAACATGGTCTGTATGTCTAACAGAGTGGACAGTGAGTGGACACAGTGTTTAAAAACTCCAGCAGCACTGCTGTGTCTGATCGACTCGTACCAGCGCAACACACACTAACACGCCAACACCATGTCAGTGTCACTGCAGTGCGGAGAATGATCCACCACCCAAATAGTACCTGCTCTGTGGTGGTCTATGGGGGTCCTGACTATTGAAGAACAGGGTAAAAGTGGGCTAATAAAGTATCAGAGAAACAGATGGACTACAGTCTGTAACTGTAGAACTACAAAGTGCACCTATATAGTAAGTGGAGCTGATAAAATGGACAATGTCATATAATGGGTGTAGAAACAAGGAGGTGTACTTAATGAAGTGGCCGGTCGGTGTATATTGTCTTAGCTTTTTCATGCCATACACAATAGTTGCTTTAACCCTTAGAGTTAAAGTAACTATAGCTTCATAAAGCATTACATTTATACATTCTATATTGACAGGTTTGGATCTGCACTTCTAACTATTTTCCGTTTCAAAAAATTTGGCAAAGATGTAAGGGATTTTTTTCTCTCTGCAAAACAAGACTGCATACACAACAATAACTTTTCATCAGCTTCAAACCATAATAATATATCTCCTCGTCTACACTGTAAAAAAAATGCCTGAAGAGCCAGACAAGCCTGTTAATTAACAGTAAAAGTGTGTTTTCTCAATAATTTGTAAATCTTATCATTTTACAGTCAGTTTCTTAGAAATACTGACTTTTACTGTAATTCAGTAGTTTCACCAGTTCAACTAGGTATTCTTGCATAAAGTATTTTACAGTAATAATAAATAATATAATAATATAAATTAATGATAGCAGTCTTAAAACAGTGTATGATTTATTTTAATGCATTTGCAATTCCATTTTACAGTACTTTGACTGGGAACATTTTTTACAGATGTTGTCTGGATTGGAAATTTAGAATCTGCACAGCTTCTCCGCTTGTTTAAGTGAAATACAAGTTGAAAATTATTAAGGCTGCCAAACAATTAAAATAATGAATCACAGTTAATGATGTTAGTTTGGGTAGTTAATCATGATAGCATTTATCTTATTTTCTCTAATTTGATAAAGGGTGAATACAGAAGGGTAAAGTTAGGAAAATGTGTGTCTTGGGTGGTGTTAATAATTTATCATGTTAACATCACTAAAAATTACAGCAGGATTGTTATATTGCACACAATAGTTGTGACTTCTATGAATTACATGGTTTAGAACATAAATGTTGAAACGCTGAATGTGTGAATGTAACCACAGAATTCTATTTTTTCTTATTAACCAGCAAAGGTTCCAAAGCCAACAGTCAATGTCACTTGTCATAACAAGGTGGCTACCTTCAGCTGTGATGTTGAAGACAACACAGGCCTGTCCTTCAGCTGGTACCTGAATGAAAATGATATGGATCAAAATGAACAAACCTTCTCTTTAAAAGTGGAGGACGTTGAGAACTACATTCAGTGTGCTGTGAACAATCAAGTTGACAGTAAAATAAGTGATGTTGTCTTAGTACACTGTCCAGATCCTGCTGAATGGATCGGGTTAGCCATCCTAGTGTTGGTAGGAGCTCTTTCAGTGATGATGATGATTATACTGGTGATTTGTGTCTGCCAGTGCTGTAAACTAAAGAAACACTTGCAATATGAAGAGAACTTCAGCCTTCACAGACTACAAACTGGCTACTGGAGTGAAGCTTCTGATTCTGATTCATTTTCAGAATCAGTCCTGTGATGTTAAGTAAAGATGTAAATATTATATTATTACCTTATGTAATAATACCATGTCCCATATGTATTGTATATATGTAAGCACCTGTATGTAAAAAAATTATGTTTCGCATGTGCGAAACTTTAACACTAAATGTGAAAAAGAGTTATTTAAAAGCAGATGCACAACAAGAATGCCCATCAGAATCTAAGACAGTTTGGATATATCATCTTCTGTTGATGTACATCATCTTCTGTCTCACTATTTTGTCATGAGTAACCATGTAATCTGGTTCACTACTGTAGCAATACTGCTCTCTAGTGGTGAAGAGACAACATCACAATGCAGGCTAACTTTGCTTATCCATAAACAAATAAAGAAATGTTATTTTCTAGTTAGTGATCAAAAACCACAGTTAGCAAAAATGGATGTACCACTTCCAGAGAGAGCCATCAATACCCAAATGCTGATAGTATTGATGTAACCCATTAGGTGGGAAAGAAGAGGACTCACAGAGTCAAGTTGAGTTTCTTGAGAAGTAAGGCCAGTGCATTGTATATGGATGTATACGCAATTAATGGTTTGTACTAACCATAAAACATTACATAATTTCATTTTGTGAGTGCACCTTTCTGTTTCTCATTGATCCAAACTGGGTAACCTGCCATATTCCATATTCCAATATTTCTAAAAAAATATATTGGGAGAATTTGGTTGGTATACACAAATCCAAACCCATTACTTGTGTTTTTATGTATCCTTTGTACAAGTTATCATTGTTAAACTATTCAAAAAATTCTGTCCCTTTGCTTTTTTAATTTTGTAATGGTGAAAAATATTTACATTTATACAATAAATCAATTATCCCCACCACGTGGATTACCACGGTAAATTATTGCATTTTCTTGGAACAGACAGATGCTACAAGTTTTTACCTTTTTAATGACATCTGGAGATCTTTTTCTATTTTTTCCCTAATTGTGTACAAAGCAACTCTGCCATTAATTTGTTGTTTATTGTTGAATAAAAAGTGCACTGAGAGACTCCACACATTTCCATCTCACTCCTACACTGTTTCCTGACCAGTACAGCTACAACCACAATAGAAGCATTGAGGATACCATTGCCACTGCGTAATAGATCCTTCCCCATGCTTAAAATTTGGCAAGGTGTTCTTTTTCACCAAATGCTGCTTCTTTTTTTCTCCAAACATAAAATACCGTTGGCGTAGAAGAAAATGTGCAAATGGGCAAATGCTCTTTTATTGAAGAGGCACTTCAACAGTGAGTCTTTACAAATACCAGAAATGCCCAGCCTAGTGTTATCCCAACATGAAACATGGACAGTCCCCTCTGGGGACTCTCTACTCTAAAAACACACAATTACTCTAACAACAACAGCTACCTGCAACAACAGCAACAACAATCGTCTTTTTAACCAGGAGGCGTGGTGTCCCCCGAGAGCCAGTTTACATAGCCACACCCCCTAAGCTCTTCACGGCAGTGCGGCCCAAGGCAGATGCCACAATACCTATTGTGACTGTGGCAAAAGAGTACCTCCATCAATTTGCAGCATTTGTTTCCAAAATGCCTCTTATCTACATGTTGTTTTACATCATTTCAATGTTGACTTTTGTGATGATGTTGCAGGTAAGGAGCCCATCAGTGTTGAGTAATAGAACAAGGTTTGAAGATGCAGAGAATTTTATCACACTCTGATTCTTCTGATTAGTTTTCCATGTTTGCTCAAACAACACTGCACAATGGAGATTTGTTTTGGGCCAGAATATGAGCAGCTCTATTTGTGAATTTCCTTTGTCCTTCAGATTGTGCATTGAATTCCACAATTCCTCTTTACTGCCATTTATTAATGACATTTTGAACAGTGAAATGGCATGTTGGAAGCGCTTTTACATCTTTTTATAGCCTTTTCTTGTAGACCTCACTCAGCTTCATTTCCAGATCAGCCAGCTGCTTAGAGAAGCCCATAACTGTTGAGTATTAGGACAAGGTTTGAAGAGTCAGAGAGTTTTTTATTGCACTGTTCACTTGTTTTTAGCCGACAACAAGTCAGTTGAGGCCTAATGAGTTATTTACATTTTGAAACTTCATTGGAATGGTGCCTGAACTTGCACATGCTACAATTACTGTCTTATTTTAACTGAACATTTGTGAAATGTTTTTTTTTTTAATAGTTTGCTACAGAAGCTTTTTTTCACTTCAGAAATCAATACAATATGTCATTTGGTCAGGAGTGCTCAAACTTTTGGAAACAAAAGTTTTTAGAAATAGTTTATTTAGTGTGCTAACTTCAGCTCTGTATTCAATACCGTGGTCACCCAGAAACTGGTTGGGAAATTATTCTTGCTGTGACTTTCTGGCCAACAGGCTTCAAGCTTGTTAAGATCCAAAACAAAACATCCAACATTGCAGTGGAGTTCCTCAAGGGTGCATGCTAAGCCCATTGATGTTCACCGTTATGATTACATGATTATGTTATTAAGCGTAGCAGTAACCACATTTACAAATTTGCTGTAGTATAATGGCATACTAAACACATAATATCTTGAACTTGATTACTTAGTTGTTTAATAATTTAGGCATGCAGTTAGCACCACACTAATTGTTGCAATACAAGCTTCTACTAACTCAGGTACAAAAAAACAAAGTTGGTTGATCAAACTGTGAAAACTGGATAAATTTGATCTTTGGCTAAATTATCTTATTAAAGTCAATAAGACTATTCATTGGGAAGGTAATTCCCTCATACATTAGAGGCTCCAAAGTAGAGCTGGTGCAAAGCTTTAAGTTGCTCAATATGCACATAAGTAAGAAACTGGATTGGACCTTTAATATGTCTTCATATAGCATCACGAATGAAGAGCACACAGCAGCTGTAACCTTACTTCCTGAAGAAAGAGAAAGAAGCATTGTTGCTGACCTTGTAGCCTTACCAAAGTTTTAAATATGTCTCACAATGGCTGCAACACAGTCTGTTATGGGAACAACAGTGACTCAGCGCAGAAGGCAACATGGTGTGGGGTAAAAATGGCCTACCCCAGCACAGAAATGTAATTTCAGGGTGTCTGTGTCAAGAAGTGAGTCCACAGAGCCTGCGGTATTGCTCAAAACCTTTGGACAGATAGAGTGCTATTATTATTAAATCCATGTCATTGAATGCCTAATTTCAATACCTCAGCAGTCGGTCTTATCAGCATTGGTGAGCAAATAAGCGTGCTTGTTCCAAATTCTAGACTGCAGACTGTCTGCCTAAATTACATCTTGTAAACATGTTGTTAACTGAAAAAAGGTATCAAACAAAAATAGTACTTAGAAATTTGTATTGAAAAATTGACAACCATGCCCAGCCCTATAAAGGGCATATGAATTTTACAGAGACCCTTAGTTATGTCAGAGTAAGGACACAGGGGCAGGAGAGGTGAATGCAGAGATTTCTTTTTGATTTAAACTAAAGCAAAATTAGGCTCAACCAATTTTGCTGGTGAAAACATTAAAAAATTCCTTTCAGCAGCATAAACCTAAACATATTCTGTCTAGATCCCATCCTCAGCTAGGAGATTTGCAGCTCACTTCTTAGTCTCTGGGTTCCCTGTGTGCTCTCTCTCCCTCTGAAAGGTGCCTGTGCTTCTTCCACAAAACACTCCCAGGTGTTCTTCATTGTGGAAAGGAGCACTGGCACCTGCTGGGAGAGAACAGCAGCTCAGTATTAAGCCACCTCAGTATTGCTACTCTACAGCACTTCCACCAGCATTGAATGACAAGCATAGTCTGATGGCTGTGCTCCACAACAGAAGGCAAGGTCCAGGAGGTGGTGCCGCCATGCCCAGCACTGGAAAGCGGGGTGTCAGACTATCACACCCTATAGGGCACTGGGCAGCACTAGGGAACTGAGCACTGTCCAGTCAGGCCCCCTTGGGCACTAGATGACTCTAGGGAACTAAGCACTGTTCTGTCGCTGACCTCTGAACACTCAAGCAACACCCTTACAAAACACAGAATAAAATAACTGATTAAAGCAGACCAAAACTCTTTTGTGTTTATGGGCTGTGTAATACTGCAGTGACAAGTTGGTCTGCACAGCTTCTCTTTTTCAGCGCCGCTTCCTGTCTTAACATTCTCTCACATCATATGAAGACCGTTTGTTCCCATATATATTTGTGAAGTAAAATGGTTTCAACTGATGTCTATATATAGCAGTGCAAATTTGCAATGATTGCACATGACCTGCATTTTCTCAACCCTGTAGAAATAACCAAAATATAAGCCATTTGTTCACAGTTCCCTTTCACTTTCTGCTGGCAAAACTATGCATTTAGACACAGCCTATCAGAGTAAGATGGGTGGGGCTTATGCTATGAACTTATCCACACTCAAACCACTGCTTTTTTCCTGAAAAGCATTTTTGAGAGAACATTTTAGGGGTTGTGTGGGGTTCATTTTGTTAGAGGGCAGTGTAGCCCTATAGAGTCAATAACATTTAAGTAGTATTTAGGGTCATATAGTGCCATGTACCACATTTGTGAACTACTTTAGAACTATATAAATCAAATATACTGGTCAGAGAAGGTAAACATGCATGTGCCCAGTCTGAGAACCAACCAATGTGCAAAACCATCTGCCTTGAACGTGTGGTAATACTGTTGTTTCTTTATTTGGCTGTCCATTACTGAGGCCTTTATTTTCTTTGAGATGTCATCACATTAAAGGACACTTGAGCTGTTGATGAAAAAGTAGATAACAGTTTTTCTTTCCAGTACTGCACAATGCTGGAAAGAAGCATACTGACCCTGATCAAAACCTACCATCTCTAAAACGGCCCGTTTTACAGGAGAAGGAAAACACATCCTTAAGATGTAAGTTGATTCCTCAATTGATTTCTCAAAATTGTATTCCATGTATTGAAGAACCATTCTATCAATCCATTCATCATGTAATGTTCACACAATGTACATCTGGTGTTTTTCAAGGTAAAAAGTACAAAAAAACAACTTAGCTTGTTTTTTGCCATTAGAAAATTGTTTTCAAACTATAACATAATATAACTGTTACGTTGTAGCCTAATTAAAAAGACCTCGGCAGTTTAGAGTGAAAATACGGTTTATTTAAGGGAAATCCTTTTTCCTGGCTTCAGCTATAACTGCTATAACAAGTCATTAAACTATGCAATCCATATAATGTATAATTAGTAGATAGACAGACAGATTTTTATTTTTTCCCAATATGGTAAATTCAGCAAATAAACAGTAATTGTGCAATAATGTCCTGTAGTGTGTTTCACTGTAGTGTTTTTTTTTTACTTTGAAAATCAACAAAACATATCAATTGACCAGGGGTAACCATACTAATGTACAACTACAACTGTGGATAGATAGATAGATAGCTAGATAGCTAGATAGCTAGATAGATAGATAGATAGATATGATTAAATGAGACAACTGTTTGTTGTCTGTTTTTATTTCTTTGTTTAATTAAATGAACATAATAAAAGTACAAGACAAATGTATCGTAAGTGTAAGAAAAAGTTTTCTACAAGCAAAATGTTTTAAAATAAAAAAGCAATTTTTAAAGGAATTTTTGACAAAGTTCTTTGGTGTAAAAGCACAATGCTATTAATGAATGGAACCCAGTAACCACCAATTATCATTCTGTTATTGGCACAGTGCTAACTGATGACTATTCATTTCCATTCACCGTTAGCAACATTAGCATTTTGACAAAACTGCTTTGTTAAAGTCAGAGTGAGTATAAAATCACGACTCACGTTTCTTCCATAGCGTGACATATTTACAAGTGAATTATGGTATCTTTAAGGGTTTCTGTGCTAGCTGAGTGCTTTCTCTCAATGACCGGTGTGGTGGTTGGAGGGAGAGGGGAAACATTATCCTCTTGGTTAATATTATTTTTCCCCACCTGTTGGTGCACAGTGATGTCATCAAAAACCAGAAGATGTTTTAGAAGCGAGGCTAAAGTCACTACATTTTGAGGGAAGATTATAGGAAAACTAGAATGTAGTCTTTTAAATGACATGACATGAAGAATCGTGCTTAATATGAGAAGGAACATGAACAAATAAAATAAAAAAGTTTCATTCTGATTTTAGGTTGACTGACATCATAAAATATAGCTACCATACAGTAATCTGTCAGTACATAACCCGAGTTGTACAGCATGGATTTAACTTTTTTTAAAATCTGAGAATTTTCATCTTCAGTGTTGACATTGAATATGCCACAAATCAATGCTAGCTATATAAGTTAAGGTCCTGTCAACATTTCTTACTGCCCACCTGCTCAGAAAGGTCATCATCCTCCTTAAGTAGCTTTTTCATTCTTGTGTTTTTGGTGCCACCTTGGTTTTTTACAGTTCTTGCCACTTCTTCACATGATTCACCTAAAAAATGTGTAAAAATTTCCGGTCCATCTTCAACAGTGGAGCAATCGTTTAAAAAAACTTTTAAAAAGTTCTGTAATCATAACTTGAAATGTTTGTGTGCATTTTATATAAAGGGTGTGTATGTAACACATTCATAACATATTACATAAACACTTCATAACATGTCCATAAACATTTAAATCACCAGACTACTGTCTCCACAAGGCAGAAGCCTATTTGAGAACAGCAAATATCAGTTCTATATTCCTACTTTAGCTAAAACACAAAAGTATTCTAGTTTCTATTAAGGAGACCTGTGCAGCTGCAGATATAAACAACTAATGTTTCTGATGTCTGCAGCCACACAGGTCGTCTGGATAGAAACTGTACATTGTATTTAAACTCAAGTAGAAATATATAGAAGTGATATATGGAGCTCCTAACTAGTCCTCTTCCATTAAGGGAACATTACTTGAGAATGAAGCTTCATAACAGTGATACACAGATGTAGGCACCCAAAGTTTTGCATACAACCGTAAATGGAATAAATGTTTGTCACTCTATTTTAAGGCCACGTATGTCAACACAATGTGATTTACTTCATAAAACTTATTATGCTCCCTTGCAAAGACTGGCATATGCTGTTAATAAATACTCAAGTATGGCTTTATAAATATGTTAATCAGTGCTTATGCATGTGTTATGAAGTCTCTATGTAGGTAACCTTCATATGAAGTGCTACCATTTTGCTTTTACCTAAATTTTACCTAAATGCAAGCCAGGCCGCCTCATGCGTTTATCTCTCTGACACCGTGTTCTGGTTTCTGATGTTCAACTTGTGCATAAACACCTTCAGCTCCATCTACATCTGTGAGCTGCTCTGGATCTGTTGGTTTTGTCTCTGATTGCTCTTTTTCCACACCAGGGTCCAAATCTGACTCAGGGGTCTTGTGATGGACGATGTTTCCATATGTTGCCTCCTCCTCGTTTGTGGGCTGGATGATCTCTTCTCCACTCACCGTCTCCGGTTTGGTTTGTTCTTCCTCAGTGGCAGCTGAGTTTTCTGCCTCTGTGGTCTCTCTCTCAGGGTCTTCTCTCGAGCTGTGATGGATGGCGGCGTAATCAGGCGTAAGAGAGGAAAGACCCCTGATTTCGCCTGACGCTTTTTCAGCATTTGGGAAGTAGATGGTGGAGTAGTGGAGAATGTCCAGGTTGGGTGATAATATGTTTTTGTTGGCATATACAGACTCCTCCTCCTGCTCATCCTGACAAACAGCCTGTGGGATTGACAGCAAATCATTTTTTTGCAAAAGTGATATCATGCCAGTTATTTTATCTAGTGAAACGTCTTTTTATCAGTAGATAATTTTGCTTATTTTGAAATAATCCTAACAACAAGCCAATTTAAATAATTATGCCCGCATTGTAATGAAGTAAGAGCGTTGGTTAGTGTTCACTGTTTACCTTCTTCCAACTAACAGGCAGAAGCTGAAGTCTGCTAAACCTATGGTCAGTACTGTGAAGAAGTGGAGAAATAAGGCAAAAATACTGTCTAGAAAATGTATATTTCACGTTTTCAGTTCCTGCAAGGACGTCTGTGTTCCCACCAGGACTCAAATACAATAATGACAAGCCCTGGTTCAACACTAAACTCAGACAGCTTCATCAGCCAAAAAGAGCTTCTCTAGCAAGCATGCTGTGTTCAGTCAGCCAATGGTCCATTGGCTGTGTGGACAAGACGGTATAAGTGTGTTAGAACTCAGATATAAATGACAATGTTACTGTATAATAGTGGCAGAACCCTACATATATATATAATACTTTTTTTTTGTTATGTATAACCGGAGACTTATTTTTGTATATGCAAACACACCTGACTAATAAAACCTTATCCTGATACTGCTAATGGACAATGTATGTGTGTGTGTGTGTGTGTGTGTGTGTGTCTGTGTGTGTAGGGGATGGAATTTCCCACTAACCCTATCATTTAAAATGAGTCCTGCAGATTCTTCTTGTGGAAGTTTGTGATGCACTCTCCTGAAAAATAATTTATTTTCTTATCAGTCATCAGATCGCAGTGCATCTCCACCATACTTGCACTGTTGTAAAGAAACAGTTTTTCAGTTTTTGTAAATACACTGATTTATACAGAATAAAATAACTACACTAATTTTTACCCGATTTTTCTCCCCAATTTAGTCGTCTCCAATTCCACCCGCTAGTTAGGACTCCCCCAATCACACAATACCATCAACACTAGGAGGGCGAAGGCTAACACAGGCTTCCTCCGAGACCTGTGAAGCGCCACCGCTTCTTTTCGAACTGCCGCTCACGCAACGTCACTGGACAGCCGAACGCGCTCGGAGGAAAGCGCCAACCGCCAGATCTGTTACGTCAGCTAACAGACGCCTGCGCTGAGTGATGGGGGGGAGAAGGAGGGGCCATCCTACCCACCCAGAGAGAGCGAGGCCAATTGTGCTCTCTCGGACTCCCGGCTACGGACGGCTGTAGCATCACCAGGGATCGAACTCGCGATCTCCTGATGATAGGGCCAACGCTTAGACGGTTGCGCCACTACACTTGCAATATAAGCAAGACACTAACATTCAAGTAACTACAGTTGCAGAAATTCAGAAATCTACTGTACAATCTAAAGTACAATCACTTGAGTATTTTCCACTCCTATTCACATGTAAACTAATTCTACATCTACTAAATGTCAGTCAATCTTTTAGACAGACTTTACTGCTCTTGAGGTCTAGTAGTGTGTATATTATGGACACACCTTCTGCACAAAAATATGGAACACAGGATCATCACTGCAGAAGCTCCAGCAGCAGCACCAACCAGCACAGAGGGAATCTGGAAATGATCTACAGTGATGATAAAAAGTTAAAAAAATGTAATTTAAGCAGAGGTTGACTTGGTTAATACACAGTTCAGTAACATACGGAACAAGTAAAAACAGGCATTTTTTTGTCTTAATGTGTCAAACCTAACAAGCTAGGTAACAGTTATCCAAAGCAAAGTGGTTCCGTCACAACTTTCTAGATTTTCTTAGGCTACGCAAGTGGAAAGGAAAGATGTGAAATAATGCATACATGCAGTGCATCATGCAAATATAATAATAATGAGAAATTTGTTAACCCTTAAAATTCCAGGCTTATTACATACTAAGGGTTAATATTCAGTAACTACAGTGACTTGTAGAAATGCAAACTGGCTAATCTATTTTTAGGTTATAGAAGTGCATGATAAAACCTTTGGCCTGCTGGTGGGTCCTGACCTTTTAAGGCGTTAAATTACTGTTGAGACAGAAGTCTTTGGACAGCATATCTGCAGATCTTACTAGATAAAGGCTCTTTGGCCACAAAACAAAGCCTCAACACTTACATTTAATTTCACTTCCTTTTTGTGGTTTAAGAGCTGAGAAACTATTTAAAACACAGAGCAATTTTCAAGTGAGAAAACAGAAGAACAAGAAGGCACGTGCTAGAAAACACAGGCTTAAATGTACTGTTTGATGTTGCACAAAAAGACAAGAGATGGAAAGGGCAACTGAAGTTCTTTCTCAACAGTTATACTCTCAAAAGTATCTGCATATGGGCAAACTGTGCATGTGCTGCATCACTGTTGCAAAAGGGAAAAATCCAATTTTAAACTACCCTTAAGGAGTTTATTTTGTCATTTGGGTAAATTACTTAGAACGCCCTCTATCCGTCTATAATCAGCAGGTTTGGTAGTTCAGTAAAAAAGTAGCCAGGTTATTGATATTATCTATGATTTCATTTTCAATACACTTAGTCCACCTTATAATTTGCTAATTAAGGTATCCAAAACTGGACCTTACGACCATTGTTGTACCTTTTAGGGTATGTTTACATTATTTGTTCCTTGATGAACAGAAATGTACCTGCCGAGAATCCTTTTTTTGACAGTGTGGTTGATCAGCCAAGATTTGTGTATGAAGTTTTCAACTTCACATTTAGCACTGGAGTTAACAAGGAATGGAAGCCTATAGCCAATCAGCATCATGTTTAAGCAAAGCAGTGTTTCTAACCTGCAGGTGAGCAGTGATGAGTAGCCACAGCGTAGAACAGCTGAGAAGTGCTGCCCAGACTGTTGGCGCTGATACACTGCAGGGTGGGCGTGTCTGCAAGTGATTGATGGATGTAGATGAAACTCCTCAGGCCCGTGTGGCCCACAGACTCCTCCCTGACAGATGAGTTCTCAGGGGGTGGGACAGGTTGTCCAGACAGACGCCACTCCAGTTTAGGAACAGGACGTCCATGAACCTCACAGACACACATGATCCCACCTTTACTGCTGCTGTTACAGTGGAAGGAGAGAGAGATCTGAGGAGCATCTGAGAGAGAGAGAGAGAGAGAGAGAGAGAGAGAGAGAGAAGAAAATTAAATTCACCAGACCGTCTATGCTGTGCATTTCTCTAGTTCTAACAACATCACATACGATGAGGAGATTGTGGAATTCCCTGAACAGTAAATGCAAAGGGCCAGGTGTTCATATGAATATGTTTACGTGCAGTGCAATTTATATCTTGGTGCACCTCAATATTTGCTAACAATATGCTGGAATTTAAGGACCCTGACACACCTGTTGGACGCTGTCAGGCCATTGGTGATTATCGGTGTGTGATGGTCATTTTGCTGTTTGAATATCCAAATTTCTAAACAAGCAGTACACTGATGCTCATACTCTTTTTTTTTAACTTTTTATCACAAAATTATGGTACATGCATAAAGTGTGTATTTTAATTGACACTTTGATAGCTTTGATCATCAGTTGGCCTTGGTTGGCAACAGTTGTTCCTTGTCAGGTTGTTGAGTCTGGTTGCTTACATTGATTTACAAAAACTGCTTATCACGCAAACTGCATGTAGCCCTGCACACTGGCTGAGGCACAGCATTTAAAAGGAACAGTGAAATAATGGTGCCATCAACAAGCTCGAGACAAAACATAAATTAAAAGTTCAGTGATGAAGAGAAAGCTAGAGATGAAAAAGTCTTTTTTATCAAAACATTCTACAGGTGTGTTATTTTACTCCAAATTTGTGAAATGACAACGAGGACTGTGCATGCATTTTGCAGCCACATCACAGCATATTTTGTGCCATGTCTTCTCATATACAAACATCTGGTCCAGAGAGTTTAAGCAGTGTTACTGTCAAGGTAAATATTCTTTCAGCACAAGTTTGAGGCTTATTCCTCCATCCAATCACTGTGTCTGCTGTCATTGTTAAGGAAAGTCTCTAAATATGTCTTTTGAGACCCTAACGCAAATTTACATCTGGTTTCAAAAGGCGGTGGAAAATCAATGTAGTAAATACAGCACAATATGCAATCAAGTGCTCTTATAAGTTTTTAGACCACCTTTGGTTTGATCATGCCTTAAATGAATATGAAGCATATTTGCATTTTTTTCATGCATACGGCCCACAAACAGCTCATTTATGCTTGTGCACCTGTTTCATACAGAACACACTGGAAAAATGGGTCTGAAGGCTCAGTATATCGAGACTTCAGTGTTTTCTGTTTCTTTCTAAATGTTCTTCAGTGAATACCCAGTGGAGGCCAGAGGAGCATGAGGTGTCTTATTTCATTCTTGCTTCCTCTAAAAGCTTCTGCATTGTCTCTTGAGGAGTTTTCTTGTCTTGCCCAAGATCAGAAACTTCATGCTAATGTCTGTGCCGGTGCAAAGTACCGCTTATGACTAAAAGTTATTCTAAACACTGCCACAAAGTACTAATCGCTCTTTCACGATGACTAGGTCTGAACTTCCTTCACAACCTTCCTGTGATATATCAGATCAGACTGTAGACTGTAATAGACATTGTCAAACAGTGGGGAAACTAGAAACTTGATGACTTCACTTGTCTAGCTTGATTATATTTCACTCAGTATTGTGCTGTGAAAATACTGAGTAAAGTGCGTGTGTGTGTATATATGTATATATATATATATATATGTGTGTGTGTGTGTGTGTGTGTGTGTGTATAGATATAGATATACAAAGTGCATTCTGAACTCTAAATAAGTTTTGTCACAAAAGCCATTATTTTCCATTGTCAAGGCATCGCAAGATCACATTTTAAAGCAGACATGGTCAAACACCAGTGCTGTTCTCAAGCAGGATCTCAAATGGCCCAGTGTGTCTAACAAAGAACCACTCTGGATTCAGCCATGTGTGCACAATTCCATACTGGACATAAAGTGCAAGATTTGGGTGTAAAAGCCAAAATTTCATAATGTACATTGTGCACTATATAGGGAGCAGTGAGCCATTTGAGATTCAGCCTTAGGATTTTCCAAGGCACAATTTTACAAATGTTTAATATTGACCATTAATGGACTGGTTTTGTTGCATTTTTCATCACTTTATCTACTGGTTTTATGTTAAAGAATGTTAAAAACTGCACTTATATCCATGGCATGGCTTGTTTAACTCTGACAGTCTGTTTAACATGAAATTATTATTTCTGTTTAGCTAAAAACAAAATTTAAATTTAAAAGTGACCTATATTTTGTTGATTTGTTTCAACTTAATCAAAACGGCCAAATAGCAGTTTGAATGATACAACCTGGAATGCATTTGAATGTATATGATTTATGAATTTATGAATCTCTATTAATACCTGTTTTTGCAAATGAACTCTTCTCATATATGTCACTCTAAGAGTATGTAGACTTATACAGAACAGAATGAGGTATAAACAAACAATGTTTATCAGTCAATCAATATTTACTCCTGTACTGACAAACCTAAACATAACACTTGAAATATTATAGATAATAGTGTTATTGATTTTTTCATCAGCCCATTCAATCTGGCTCCCCCAGATTTCCTTGTATACATATATAAAAGTATATTTATACTATGGTTTGGCTGAATACTTGATGGTTATTACTTCCTGAGAGATGTGCATTCATATTAATTCATAGATGCACACAGTTTTGAAAACAAGACAGTGATTATCCAGTCTCTCAGTCAAAGTTTAGTTACAACTCCGGACTAATGGAAAATGGAAATCAATGGATTGACATTGACTATCGATTAATTAATGAATTCAAAATGTTGATTATGTGGATTAATATGGATGCACATCTCTCAGGAAGTAATAACCAAGTATTCAACTAAGCCATAGTATAAATAGTATTTCACACCCATATCACTGTTTTTGGAACAAAACCTTATTTCTCGATTTTTCAGTTTTTGACATAATTTGAAAATACTTGTTTCCCTTTACATTGTGTGTAAATTTCATGATGATTGGACCAAAAGAAACAGCCCAAAATGACTTGGAAAAAACGTCTGGTTCCATTGACTTACATTAAAAGTAAAGCATGTTTTTCCTTCTCCTGTAAAGTTTTGGAGATACAAGGTTTTGTTCAGACAGCAGCGATATACTGTCTGCACTGGACTGGCCTCTAGAGTTTACTGCTGCAAAGCGCTAGTCTAATTTCATGCATGGACATATGAACACATGTTTACACTCGATGCAGTTTTCTTTTCCGAGCTGCAGTTTGTAAAAACTGTTGCCCGTTGCCGTTTCTGTTGATGTAGGCTAATAAATAGTTGTGTTTTGCTCTCACTTTTTTGTTAACTGGGAGACGAGAGAACACGAGTTCACCTCATAGCTGTTCCTGCAATTCACTCTCATGGTGTTTTGTTTCACTTTTCATATTGTTTTATTCCCTTTTACTTTTTACACAACAAATTATATCCCACTGTCTCAGCTGAAGGAAAATAGACATACTATCTGAGGAATATTCTCATCATTTTCTGTTCTGTACAGCTTAAATGTTCTCATGGTTCAAAGCAGCTGTAAAATTATGAAAATATAAAACTGTCATGTTGACACAGAAGAAAATGCAGACACTGTGCATACCTGCAAATTCTTGTTTCTTTCTTAACAGGCACAAAGGCAGTTAAATGCCCAGCCAGCTCTAACCCAACATGAAGCATGGGGAGGGGTTAATATGGGAGGACAAGACAGAAGATCCTCCTCAATCACAAAAACACCAAATACTATGAAGAAGCAACAACAATAACAATAATCCTGAGAGCAACTTTGCTTGGCCAAACTGGCCGCGCAGCCCATGGCAGACACCACAATACTTCACAATTTCCCACAAGCAGCTGTAGCACTGTACTCACACTGAATGTCCAGCTGCACAGATGAGTTTTGAGCTCCATGTTGGTTCTGAGCTCTACAGTAGTATAAACCACTGTGTGTATCATCAGTCTTGTTGATGGTGAGAGAGGGTCCGGTCTCTATCTGCTCTCCATTCTCTCTGTACCAGGTGTAGTTCACTGCTGGGTTTCCATCACTGCTGCAGTTTAAAGTCACTGAACTGCCCAACATCACTGGACCAGAAGGAGAAGCTGACACTGACGTGTTCCTGGCAGCATCTGCGAGAAGAGAAATACAAAACAATATGCACAAAACTCAGTTCCATTTTTTTACCTGTATGAAAATGAAACCAATACAAAATGCTTGATGTTTTACCTTATAAACGTTTTTGTTTATTTATTTATGTTTTGGGACAGTGGCATGTTTACCACTGTCTTATATCACCTTTCCTTTTAACAACTCTAAGGGACTGAAGACACCAACTGATCTAGTTTTAATAGTTTTTTGACATTTCCTTCAAGTCTTAAGCTGCACTACTATACATATGTACATACATCATTGTTGTACTTTGTGCTTCAACATGCGAACATTTTTTTCAGTGGGAGACAGTTCTGGACTGCAGGCAGGCCAGTCTAGTATCTGAATTCTCTGATTACACTGATGACACTGGTTGTAACACGTGCAGAATGTGGCTTTGTTTGGTCATGTTGAAATAATCATTGATGTACCTAAAAACACGTTGTCTAGAAAGCAGCATATGTTGCTCCAAAATGGGTATTTATCCTTCAGTCTTAATGTACAAGGTGCCAGTTGGCAGATGTTCAAGGTACCTATGCCATGGGTACTATTACAGCCCCTATATATATCTCCTGGTGTCAACATGGATTAAACATTGGGATGTCAAAAAAAGATCTGCTCATAATATTCATTTATATCATGATTAATGAAAATATTTTGAATTTAAAAATGATTTCTGTGTGATGAGAGCGACGCAGAACATCTTGTCTTTAGTTTTGGCCCTGGTGATAACATGTCAGAGTTCTGACACAGACAGTGCAAGCAGAGCTGTTCTAAAGTGCACAATATTTGGAGAACAGATGAGGATCCACATGCACCAAGCAGCAAAATACAATGAATACAACAGTCATTAATGACTGTTAGCAAATGAAATGCTAGTTAAACATTCTGCATACAGATATCCTGTAGGTCTGTCAGGCTTGAAACTATCGTCCAATCGCAAGTCAGAATGTTGTCGAGGGTAAACCAATGTACCTGCTCTTTTAATAATTATACTTTTATAAAGTGGCTGATTTGACTGTTTATCTGTTTTGATAAAGATTATCTGTAGAACTGCCCTGCTCAGCAACTCAAATGTGATGTGCCTCTTGCGCCCAATAGAGTGAAAAAGAACGGGCAGCTGGAAGTTCACTTAAAACACACCAGAAGCTGAAACTGAGCTAAAATGTGTACAGACATAAAAGTCTTAGACAGGGTGTAAAAAACAAAGTATATTTAACCCCTTTAAATCCCTGGCTTATTGCATACCAAAGCTTATTATGATGTACCACCAGTGGGCCGTGAAGCACCCTCTAGTGGTCCATGGGCCTGAACTCAGAGGGAGGCAGTAATTCGGGCTGGTAACATCACTGCAAGTCATAAAAACAATAAGCTTTTGTTAAGTGGAAAAACGATTAACTTAATTCTTTTATAGATTTTTAATTATTAAATGTTTTCATAGTATAAATAATATAAATATTAATGGTACAAATAAAATTGTCGCAGTAGTGGCTAACTAAATGTCATCAGTCTGAGACAACACAGCCGCAGGCACACAATGCAAACAGCAAACCAGAGATAGAGAAGTTTCTCAGGATGCTCTGTTTGGTGAGGACTTATCACACCTTTTCCTTTAGTTTGCTCCGTTTTGACATGTGTGAACACTCCACCCATATTCGGGTCTGCAACAAACAGCTGAACTGGTCTGGCAGAAACCTACGGGTCTCGGTCCGCTTCAAACTGAACGCTGTTCAGCTCACTGCTGATGGAAACGCGCTTTGTGATCGAACAAGGGAATTCCTCAGTAGAGCTGGCTCTCTGACACTCTTTACAGACTCTCAGCACAAGCTGCTGTTGAGGTGGAAAAGGATGAGAACCCCTGACCTAAAGGGACTTCAGTGCAAACGGGTTGAGCTATTCTTAGGTTGTAGAAGTGTGTAATAAAACTTTGGGCAAAGTAGCGAGTCTCAATCAATCCTTGCTCATAAATGACTAGACCTTTCCTGGATTCTTCTATTATATACAAGCATGATTGCATAACCTGTCAAAGATGTTTTTTGAACATTCTAGCAGCATTTTCTTAGTCTTCAGTTCCCCATGTTACAATTTAGGTCCAACATTGAACATCTTGCCTTTGTACTCATTTTGTTTAAATACAGATCAATGTGGATTTATAGTAAAAACTGCATTCTGTTTTTATTTGCATTCCACTGTCTACTGTTTCAACTTTTTTGTATTTGAGGTTTTTAATTAGGAAGACAGAAACTAAACCCTGTTAGGTTGGTCAGTACAGTGGGTATTTGCAGAAAATGTTCTAAGATCTGCACTGGACAGTCTGGAGAATCTGAGTACAGATTTGCTGGATGAGGTCTGATGGAGGAGGACACAGTCAGTCTCACTTACAACTCTTCAACACAAACTGAGGTTGTTTCTCCAGACAAAAGGACAGAGAGAGGCTTCAGGAGTGCAAACACTCTGACCTCATACATAAATAGCAAAAGAACTGTAAATGTTGATGGTGACCAAAACCTGGGCAGTTATTAGTTTCACAAGTGATGGTGGTAGATATTGTGAATGTATTAAAATGTGTGTGTAATGATGACAGAAAAATAAACAATAAAAGAAATTAGTAAATATATTGTTCCAGCTTTGTACTGGATGTCAAAAAAAGATCTGCTCATAATATTCATTTATATCATGATTAATGAAAATATTTTGAATTTAAAAATGATTTCTGTGTGATGAGAGCGACGCAGAACATCTTGTCTTTAGTTTTGGCCCTGGTGATAACACGTCAGAGATCTGACACAGACAGTGCAAGCAGAGCTGTTCTAAAGTGCACAATATTTGGAGAACAGATGAGGATCCACATGCACCAAGCAGCAAAATACAATGAAATAAGCCATTAGAATCAGTAAAAATGAAACAGAAAACCAAAAAAAACTTTCAAAAGTGCAAATTCTGTCATTAATGACTGTTAGCAAATGAAATGCTAGTTAAACATTCTGCTTACAGATATCCCGTAGGTCTGTTAGCCTTGAAACTATCGTCCAATCGCAAGTCAGAATGTTGTTAGTTTCACAAGTGATGGTGGTAGATATTCTGAATTTATTATGTGTGTGTTATGAACACAATAAAAGAAAATTAGTAAAAATATTATTCCAGCTTTGTACTCACACTGAATGTCCAGCTGTACAGATGAGTTTTGAGCTCCATGTTGGTTCTGAGCTCTACAGTAGTATAAACCACTGTGTGTATCTTCAGTCTTGTTGATGGTGAGAGAGGGTCCGGTCTCTATCTGCTCTCCATTCTCTCTGTACCAGGTGTAGTTCACTGCTGGGTTTCCATCACTGCTGCAGTTCAAAATCACTGAACTGCCCAACATCACTGGACCAGATGGAGACACTGACACTGATGTGTTCTTAGGGCCGTCTGAGAGAAGAACAAAGCAATAGTATGTAGTATTACATGTCAGCTTAACTCCACAAGATTGAATAGATTTAGGACACCACAAAACTATTAGAACATGAGACTTTAATGCAGAAACTATTGAGTAAAATGTTCGTAACCCATCTTACACAGGACTCGTAAAACAAGAGAGCTCTGGGTTGTTTTGATGTCATTGTTCTCCAGCTGGTAGGTGGCAGTGCAGTTGAATCTGAGTTCATGATGAAGGTGAGTAGTGATGAAGTTCAGCTGAGAGGAGGTGAAGCTGGTGTTTTGGTTCTGCTCCTGCCTGATGTTAGTGGGCAGGGGGCTCCATGATAATGTGGGCAGTACAGTAGGACACAGAGGAAAAGCAGAGCAGAATAAACTCACAGAGCTGCCCTCCAACACCCTCCGATCCTGCACCTCCATCTGATCTCTGTACAGACTCAGTGTGGGTTTGGGGACACTGAGTGAGTCTGAGACACACAGATGAGGAGTGTTAGAGTGTCATATTACAGAAGTACCACAGGTATATTTCAAATACATTATTATTATTATCTCAGAAGGTCAATCACACTGTACACCGACTTCACTGTATCACTCACCACTGACATTTATATAAACAGATGCAGTTCTGTAAGTGTATTTCAGTTCTCCTGACTCTATTCTGAAGTAATATCTCCCACTGTCAGCCTTATTGACACTGTTGAAGATGGTGGTGCAGTCCTTCATTCTGAGATCTCCTGTTATATTCCCTTTAATCTTGTTGTCTTTAGGTGTTGTGGAGTCAAAGACTGTCTGATCTTCCGTAGTGCCATCTTTACGCCATATTCCTTTAGGATCTCCCTGGAGGTCTGTATCAAACCTGGCCTCAATTGTAAAAGTGCAGGGTACGAAAACGCAGAGTCCTCCCACAGCGTCTACACTCTGTGGCAGAGTGATGCTGAAGGAATCGATGCACAGAGCAACTGGAACACACACACACAAACACAAACACACACACACACACACACACATACACACACACACACACACACACACACACACACACACACACACAAACACACACACAAAGCACCATTACTACACAAACACACCAGGTCACACTCTGAATACTCAACATATCATTTATAAGTAAGTAGAACTATTAAACCTGAATAAACATTACAGAAAACACACTAATGAACAAACCACACATTTCACCTTAAATATGCAGAAAACATCACAAGTTTCACAGTTTTATGTAAGCTAAAAATTAAATGACACACAAACCTCGAAAGAGACAATAAAAGACTGCAAATTTCTTGGCTACCTTCATCTTTATAAAGGAGAAAAATCACCTGCAGAAGAGAGAAAGAGGAAAACAAGTATGTTAACTAGTTTTGTAAATATTTTTCTCAATGGCTCACAAAAAACAGTAAAAAGGTACACTGAACAGTTTTCAGAGGTAGAATCTCATCTCTACACCTTACGTGGAAAAATAAAGCAGATTTTCTATTGTTGACTTTTACTGCAGACGTTCTTGTAACGACACACATCATCTTTAAAGGCCATTGTACATCAGAATGCACTGCGCAGTATCCAAACATTTTAAGTTGTTTTCAGTGAAGTTTCTCAGTTTCTCAGAGATCCACAGCTTTTACTATTACTGGATTAGAATGAACCACAGAAAAATCAATGGTAGGTAACATGCAGCTTAAGGTTTTCATCAAGAGAGAAAGTCAGTCTAAAATCTTTAAGATAAACAGACTAACGCTAATGGTCTGTTACCTCAGTCAAGATTACTAGTCACCTCCTACCCTGTAGTAAGTTTGTGGGTAGTCAATTATTTAGTAAGAAATGGGGAGAATTCACTGTAGCAGTTTTTACATTCAATAAGAAGCATTTTTCAGTGCCAAGTTCACTTTTGTCTAAATCCTCCTCACCCATCTCTGCAGAAACACACAGCTTGGCACATATACCAAAACAGCTGCCAAAACACTGCAAAAACATATATAAAAAAAATTATATCAAAACATCAAAACTATTACCAGAAAACTTTGCCAGGCAAAGCACAGATACATAAAAACAACCAACAACCAGCTGTAGGGTAGATCTGGTATTTTTTGATTGTTGAATGAATAGCCCTTACATGTAAACGCCCAAACTCTGCCACTATATATAAAATAATTAAACCCCCCAAAACACCAAAATGTGCAGAAATATAACTGTTCATGAATTTATAGGTTATTGCCTATAATTACTCAATAATTCTGGGTAGATTACGTTTTTCCAGCACTGTACAAAGCACACTTAAACAAACATGGGCAGCATATCAGAGAGTCCATGATCACTATTTTTCTTGTAATTATTTTTTTTTTTTCTGTGAGGTCCTTTAAAGATGTTTGAGTGGCCTTAAGTATCAAAAACAGTCAAAATTAATTTTTAATTTGATTGTTTTCCAACCTCTCTTCATCCCTCAGAATTAAACAGGCTGTTCTTGTAACTGTGCCTTTAAGACTGATACATGTAAACACCATCTGTTTGGATCGGCTGTCCTGTATTGGACTTCATAAAACACTCCAGGCTGGACAATGAGAGTGGGTGGGGCTAAGCTGCTGTAGACTGCATAGCAAATGAAATTATATGCAAATGACCTGTTTTTTCAGACAATGAATTCAAAACAGACTGTTGTACAGCTTAGTGTCCATATATAGGCTGGGTGGTCTGGTGAGTGAATGGTACATTTTGAAACCTTTACAGTGTTTACATTTTACATCAAACACTTTTACTGCAAAAAACTGAGGAAATCCAATTTTCCAATATGAGCCCTTTGAAGTCATTTCACAGGTGCAAATTCTTTTGTCATTTTTGCTTTGTTGACAGAATGTGGGGGTAGGAGGGCCTCCAAAGGCATCTGTGCACAGGGGTCTTCCGAGACCATGATCCATCTTTGAGTGGAGATCTCAATGAAGTCTCACACTCATGTTCATCTGCAACTAAACTCCCATCTCTCCTTCATTTCTCCTCTCTCTCATCTCTCCTTTCTGTCTTATGCTATTTCATCTTAGGAATTTCAGGAGAAGCACTATAATGTCTCCTGAGCCATCAAACAGCAACATTTGAGCAATAACATTTTCTTCTGGCTTCAAGTCAAGTGACTTTTTTACTTAAATCTTAAAACCACTAATGTCTGTGGAAAAAAGCACACACAACAATATAAAAGAATAAAATAAATAAATAAAGTTAGAGAGAAGGCAGTGCAGTGCAGTCTGTCTACAGAATTAATTCATTAAATTAAATTTCTATTTAGAGACCTCCAGAAACACAATCCCTCTAAAGTGTTCTGTTCTAAACCAAACCTGCCACAGGCAGTCGTGTTTCATCCAGAGTCCAAAATCACATCATACTGTTCACTGAACATCATGATTTTACAGTTTTTTTACGATTGCTTATGCGCTAAATTAAGAAATAACACACAGTTAGTAAAACCTGACCCTTTAGGGGCAAAACCTCAGCTCAGATCTGCAGCACTATAAGCTCATTCTCAGACTCACACTTTTAGCAAAACACTACACACACTACACTGTTTTACAGGCCACTAAACACACTTGACTACATTACATGCAGAAATCTAACATGACGTCACTTCTTTGCTATTTAAGCCACTGACAAAATACCACACCTGTGAAACAACTGATCTAGCATGGCCATCAGGTGCACAGACACTTGGGTGCTTAATTGTAAACTCACCTATCAAGTATAAGCACTGTAAAAAGGTGATAGGTGAGTTTTTTTATTCATGCTTTCATTTTTGTCTCCACAAATGTTTTGCTGTGTTTATGCAACATATTTTATTTGGAATTTAGTTCTGTTCTGAATTTCAGAGCAAAATGCAACCTTTGGAAATGCATGGATGTGTTGATTGATGTTACAATGAGGAGAGGAATAAAATATTCATCAGTGTGCAGCGTTGAGATGTACTGGAATACATATTAGAGTAACATAAAGACAAAGTATCTGTATTCAGTCCATGTTACATTTTGTAAAGGCTGTATTCTGAATACAGAATACTCTTTATTTTTTTTAGCAAAATCCTTTTAGAATACTTTGAGTAAAAAAAATTCAAATCTTCAAAAGAAACACCATTCATGCTTGTTCTTAAATCAGTGCACTGCATGTCGCAAACATGCTCCTTAGATGAACCCTTAAGAGGACCTCAAGTCATTCTGGCTAAATCCAGACCGATAAATCAAAGTGAAGATTTAGTTATTAATCTCAGCGTTACTGAGCTCTGATAAAGCCTGAGTAGACTGATAAATCAATGTGGTCAGTTATTAATCTCAGCGTTACTGAGCTCTGCTAAAGCCTGAGTAGACTGATAAATCAATGTGGTCAGTTATTAATCTCAGTGTTACTGAGCTCTGCTAAAGCCTGAGTAGACTGATAAATCAATGTGATGATCAGTTATTAATCTCAGTGTTACTGAGCTCTGCTAAAGCCTGAGTAGACTGATAAATCAATGTGATCAGTTATTAATCTCAGTGTTACTGAGCTCTGCTAAAGCCTGAGTAGACTGATAAATCAATGTGATCAGTTATTAATCTCAGTGTTACTGAGCTCTTTTGAGAGATGATCAAACTAATAATCTCCTCAGTAGTGGATATGTTTGCAAGTGATAAGGACTCCTGGACTGGTGCTCAGGGGATTGTGGGAGCACTAGACTAAAGCAGGTGTTAAGAAAAAAAAAGACAAATGAATGTTAAGAATTTGTCTTCATTTCAATTCTAAGTGATTTTGCACGAAGATTACAGGAAAAACCGGCCAACAAGTGACAGCAAGAAACAATGGGAAAAAAAAGAAAGAGAAATAAAAATGACCATGTTTTCCCCGTGTTCTGTATCAATATGCGTTCTAAATGTATTCTAAATATGTTAGTTTTTAATATATTGTAATGGAACACACTACTTTTTCACAGATGCCCAACACTGTAGTTCTTGTCCTGTGTGTAGTGTTTGGTTATTCATACATTTTACTCCAACAATATCTATGAATAAAATCAAACCCAGACTATATGAGTAGGAAAGCAGACATGTCTAAGGTGTTTTAGATTAAGCACTGCAGTGTGTAACTGGTTCAAACAGAATCAGATCGTAAGAACTCTTTGTGCGCCATACGGTGACAAAATTGTGTTTTTATAAATTATTGTATAGTTTTGAATGAAGTGTTTCATTTTGCATCCAATCTGAGGTGTTCTGCTGCTTGTGTGTGTGTGGCTGTGTAAAGTGTGGGTAGTCTTTAGATAAAATGAGCCCTGTTTTCAAAATCGTGCCTAAGAAATTATAAAAACTGTAAAAGAAGCGATTAATGCAGATGGATATATAATGATAACTATGCATGCTGTACTTTGTCTAAAAAGACAAAACCAAAGTTACCAAATGACCCAAATGATAGCTGTGACCTCTGTGGCCCACAATGCATCACAAGCTAAAGATCCTCCATTACAGATCTGCTACAGCATCACTGGCAGTTGATGAAAGGATACTAAATATTCATATATAAGTAAAAGTACTGCTACTGCATTGATACATGAATACAAGAAAAAGTAGTAATAATAAATATTATGTAAGAACATGTAAGAGTAAATATGTTATTTATTGAAAAATCAGTATCACACCCCTTGTGGCTACCTAGCAGATATTAAATAAATCAAAAATAATAAAGATATTTACCAACTTCATTTTATTCATTACATCAACATATCTGAGCTATGTAGTCAAATCATTTTAAAGGAGAATGGTAGTGGTATGATGCGTAATGGTTTCTTGCGGACAAAAATCTTTTTTTTCAGATTTCTTTACAGTGGTTTTGATCCTGACGTTTTAACCTCTTAATTTCCTAATTATAAAGTATGCAGTTGTTCAGTGTTCTTTAAGGCCGGTGGTATCCATGATATGCCCAGAAAAGCATAGGGAGACATAAATTATCATGATAATGACAAAATATTGTCATATTGCCCACTCCTAACACAGTATCACACAGACACATTACAGGAAATTGAGCCGTGCAAATATACAAGAATATACAAGGCCAGCTATTCAGAGTTCTGCCTGACTGCTCAGTGTCTACCCTGCATTATTACACCCATTTTAGAGCTTCACAATTGAAATCTTTATCAGTGAGATTTAGAGGAGCTCCAGTGGTTCTTACCTCACAGGGTGGATGAGAAGCTGGTGGAGAAACAGCTCTTTGGTGCAGAGAGTGTCTAAACTGTAGTTGATGAGTTCAGAATGAAGTGTCCTGCTGTGTCTCTGCTGTGAGTGATGAACACTAGTTACCCACAACATGCTGACTACCAACACACATACACACACACACACACACACACACACACACACACACACACACACACACACACTTAACTTCCTCTCACACTCACCAAGCCTGAATAGTTTCTTCTATTTCTTTAAAACATGCTGTTCACTCTCCAGTCCATAAAGACCACATTTGGAAACTAAGCCAAAACAACGCATTTTAAATTAATTTGTGAAATCATGAAAACATAAAATTCTGCATAAATATATGGGAATGGGAGACCCTGACTATTAGGCATAAATAAATAACAAAACTGATAATAATCACTGCTCTCAGATATTACAAAAATAAATACGTTGGTATGTCAGTTACATACAATTATTATAGACACTAATCATTTTTTGGTATTTACAGGCTTCATGTATGTCTTCTCTGAGCATGACTGATGTATTTTTTTCACTGTGAAATGATAAAGTCACATAAATATATATAAAATCATATGATCTGATCAGCTGCCCACCTCAGTTTTAACCCAGTAACTTTGCTGTACTGTAAAAACCTTTTTGCTCCAGCAGGTTCCACTACACCCTGTTTTATATGCTCTGGCATAACAGTAACAGTGAAAGTGTTTTCTGACTAAAAGAAGAAACCAGAATTACTAGCTAAATGGGTTTCTTTTTTCCTCCTCCTCTCGTGATTTCTTGCTAAAATATTCCTCAATACTCATCTGTTAAGTATATATTAGTTGACTCAGTAGTTTATCTGCAACTAAGCATTGTTTTGAACTAAGAGAAAGGCAATTTAGCCACGACAACTTTCCTAACTGTGTGTTTTAGCTGGCTAACTTTATGCAAGTGCTGCTATGGCTGCTCTCACTCCTGCTGTCTCCTTCACTCTCGCTCTCCCCTGACCTGAGTGACGTTCATATGCCAGTCAAATCCAAAGCATGTTTTGAAATAAATAAATAGAAAAGCACCCTAAATCTGCTTCAGGTGTCTATATATCTTGGTGTACTAAAGTATAACCTGTGTGTGAGAAGCAATGCACATATATCAGTAACAAATACAGCCTGTTTAATTGTAGTGGATAAAGAGAGGCTGGAATATGATCATGTAAAAAATTAAGACAGTTTTCTGTTTCACAAAACCACACATTAGGTAAAAATATCAAATGAACAGAAAATGTAGGAAATGAGCCCCAAAACATATGAAAGGACTGTTAAATCAACTTTACCCTTTTGTCTTTCTTTCTTTTTAAAATCAATGTCTTTGTCATTACAGTATTCATACTGAGAGGATCACAGTCCCACCTGGTTACGTGTTTTATGTGTTTCAGTTCATGTGTCCTTCACAGAGCAGTGAATGATAGACTGCCGTTCAGATACAGTAACAGTAGAGTACAACAGGTTTTACATCTGTATATATAAAGAATAACTTTCTTTTCTGTTATGTCCAGAGGAAGACTTTAGTTCAAGAAAGTGAATCATTATTTTGGGAGCACAGCGCAGCTCATTTAGGGCTGCTTGTAATGTTATTGAAACCCTATTTAGGCAGCAAATTTCAAAATAAAGCACTTTTCAAAATACAAAATGAAGCCACTGCATAATTCACTGTATTTGCTTTAATACATCTCATCTTGTTCAGTATAATATTTGACTGGTTGCTGAAAACTTCCAATTAGTTATTGGACGAGCTATTGTGGCTAACGGCCTGTATGGGTGTATGCATAGAGACTACATTTCCCAGAATGCATTCTTCCGTCTAGAAGTCCCACATGCAGCTTATCAGCACAAATCCGGTTTAATACTGCTGTGTTTATGTGTGAGTTACTGTGTGTTCATGTGAATGTAAGTTATACTGAAACAATGTCTCAGTTATATTTTTGATGTTTTTACTGCTGAAAGAGTGAACACATTTAGACTCTGTCACTACTAAAGCCCTCTGGAATAACATCTTTCATGAACAGTGTAGTTACAGACTAAGATGTTCAAGCATAAAGATAATCGTCTTTTTTTCCACTTCCTTGTTTTAATTGGCTGTGGTCTTTAGTTACAGTTTGCTCTTTATGTAAACTCATTATGTAAACTCAGCACCCCCTGGTGAATTTGAAGTATAGCACATTATCAGATCTACCTTTCTCTCAGTAATGCTAAGTACTGAAAAATTAATGTGGCCAGTGGGTGATGGTGTTACACAATTGTTAAAATTGTTAATATTTGTATGAAAGTGAACATGTATTAGGCTATACTTACAAATTCCACTTCTATATTAATGCTCTACTCACCTGTTCACTGTCATGTAACCTGCTTAGCATGGAGCTCAGGAGAAGCTACACAGAAACACTGAAATTGGCTGGTGAGACTGACTATAAAACAGAAATTACACAGAGAGCCTCTTTCAAATTTCCTGGAATAACAATATTAAACACAGCTAATCGTTAATCCTCATCTTTATTTACAGTTATTACATTGAAATGGTAGCAGAGAAAATCCAAAGAAACAGATGAGAGTAAATAAGATGAGATAATAGAAGCTGGAAAACAAATAGAACATCACTGTAGCCTTTAACTGACATCATGTGAACAGAAGTAGCAGTGCTAATGATACTGATATTTCAGCTGATAAACAAACAAAAACAGAACTGTGAAAAACGTCTCCTAACACCTCCCAGCACTACATACACCAGCTCTCTTGCTTAGTCATGTTAACAGAATGTTTTTCTGCAGTTCTGAGTTTTTATTTATTCAACATTCGCAAAACATTTACAAACAGTTAATTATTTAAAGAGAAACAGGAGCCAAAAATCTAAAAATTGTTAAAAACATATGTATAAAATTAGATAAAGTAGGCTGTCATCCAGTCAGCTACTTGTTACTATTTAGTTCATGCATTACAGATGCGGGCAAAAGTATTGGTACCCTTATACATTCACCAAAATACAAATCCAATTTCAAAAAAGTTGGGACAGTAGGTAAAAAGCACATAAAAACAGAAAGCTGATTTTTTTTACTTTGGAATGTAATATCTTACCCTATAAACCTCATTGCTTTTTCATAAATGTACGAAAAGCTGGGATGGGACAATTACATACTCGGAAATATATGTTCAATAAAACACTTTAAACAGGTGATACAATCAAGCTTGGACATAAAAGAAGTATCTAGGAAAGATTTAGTACTTAATAAGGCAAGGTTAATAAGGTTTGCCAAAAAAATAATGTTCCTCAGTCCTGCACTGCAATCATTTTACGTGTTTCTCTAAAGTGCATAATATTACAGTGTGTTTGGAGAATGTGTTGGGGGTTATTTGTGTGTTGTTATGCTAGGGGACTCTTATTGTGAAGAGCAGTATCAGGAGCCACCATGTTTGGGGTGTTTGTGCTTCAGTAAAGGGAAGAACTGGGAGTTGGGGTTTGAGGGCTTGAGCGGTGCGGACGTGCGGGCTCTTTCCTCCCCTGGGCTGGGGAGCAGAAACTGGAGAAATCTCTGTGTGTAAAGGAAAAGGCCAAACACCACAAATGAATACCAGTGACCTTTGACCCCTCAAACAGCACTGCATTAAAAAGCAGCATGTTTCTGTGATGGATATCATTGTGTGGGTTCAGAAATGCATTGTCAATAAACACGTCAGTCACTGTATCCACAAATGCAAATTAAGACTGTACTATGCACAGTGGAGGCCATACGAAACGCCGCCGACCACTCTGGGCTCAAGCTCATCTGAAATGGACTGATGCACAGGGGAAACTTGTATTGTGGTCTGATGAGGCGACCTTTCAGATAATTTATAGAAATAATAGATGTCGTGTTCTCCATGATCTACAGGAAAAAAGGACCATCCAGATTGTTTCCTGTGTAAAGGTCAAAAGCCATTTTCTGTCATGGTATGAGGGGATATTAGTGGGTATTAATGTGCTGTCTTTAAAAAACATAAAATATTGTGTTTTTATGCTATTTTCAACTTAATACAGGTCAAGCAGAATTTACTAATCACTGCTTTCTGTTTTTATTAGCATTTCATAAACTGGAATTGAGTTTGTACATTACTCCATTTCAAATGGTGAATGACTGATTATATGAGTACATTACTCCATTTAAAGTGACTGAATGAGTGACTATAAGATTGAAGACACCTGTGATGTTATTTAAAAGACAATGAAATATCAACACAATACAATCATTTCTTATAACTCCTATAACTGATTTTATTTATGATCCATGCAGCTGTTCAGCGTTCGGGAAGTGCAGACCGTATCATCACACACTCAGAAAGAGGTATCATGATGGAATTTTAGCTAATAAACAAATAAGAACAAAAAGGAACTATGAACAGCACCTCCTAACGCCTCACAGTGCTTTATTAATCAGCTCTCTTTGAGTCACGTTAAGCTGAGAATGTTTTTACTCGTTCTGCAGTTCTTCTCAGAGAGCCGAATAAAGATCAGTCCTGAACACCATCACTGTGTAAACCTGTAAACGAGAGCAGCTCCTCAGGATTTATTCTCGTTTAATCTCTTCTCTGAAACAGATACAAGAAACAGCAGGATTCATTTCATATATTCACATCATTCCTACAGCTCTGTGCATGAAGTCCTTGTTGTAAAATTAAACAATAAATTATTAAAGGTAAATTATAATCACAATAAATCTGAATAAAATGATGTGTGTCACCTCTGTTGGGCTGCAGAGTCTCATAGTCAGAGTTTTGAGCTGAGAGCTGCAGGGAAGCGTATGTATCTCCCTCCACCTTCAAAGCCTTCAAATAAACAGCACTTTGTCATCACATCATCATCATCATCATCATCATCATCAACATCATCATCATTTTTTTTTTTTCCTTTATAAATTCTATATTATGTACATGTATAATGGAATAAGAATCAGGGTACTCACATTTATTTTGCCAGAGAGTCTAAAAAGAAGGTCATTAAATGTCAGTTTTAGCAAGTAAAGTTAGAGAAAAACTGAGACACAGATTTTAACTTCCAAAACCATCTGACAGCTCTTCTCTTTCCTTTTTGCAGAATCTGAATCAAATTATGAAACAAAAGAAAGACATTTTTGCACCCAAAGACACACCACTGTTGCTTTTAAATTAGATTTTCACTATTTAATATATTTTAACCACCTTTCAAAATATAAGTATAACATGGTAACACTTCATATGAATCCTGTATTCATAATTCATTATGAATGCATTTGTAATGTGTTATAGAGTACACATATTAGCTAATACCTGGCATAAGCTTGTATAATTGCTAATAAGTAGTTACAGTATATGAATAACACAATATAAGGCAAAAGCAAATGACTATAAATTCACTTTTAATGTTGCACTAGGGCTGCAACTAACAATTACTTTTATAATAGTAACATCTGTTTGACCTGTATTACATTGAAAATGGAACAAAATGACAATATTTGATGTTTTACAATATGAACTTTTTTTTTGTTTTTTTTTGAAAATATACACTCATTCCAACAAATTTGACACCTGCAACACATTCCTAAAAAAAGTTGGGACAGGAGCATGTTTACCACTGTGTTACATCACCTTTCCTTTGAACAGCACTAGAAATCGTTTGGGGACTGAAGAGATCAATTGATCCAGTTCCAAAAGTGGATTTTTGTGACTCTTCAGCTGTGCAAACATTTGGGGCCTTTGTCACTGTGTTTAACTGTGCTTATTATACTATTCCTGAACCCAAGTGGTGATATGCATCACAGGAACATGCAGGTTTTTAATGCAGTGCCGTCTGAAGGGTTGAAGGTCATGGGCGTTCGTTTGTGGTTTTTGGGCTTGTGCTTTACACACAGAGATTTCTCTTTTTTGATGTTATGCACTGTGGTGGGTGAAATCCAACAAATAAAATTGTAAGAAATAAAATCATATCCAATTCCACCCGCTAGTTAGGACTCCCCCAGTCACATGATACCACCAGCACGGCGAAAGCTAGCACAGGCTTCTTCTTTGACCTGTGAAGTGCCACCACATCTTTTTTGAACTGCTGCTCACATAACGTCATTGGACAGCTGAACGTGCTTGGAGGAAAGCACCAATCAATAGTTCTGTTATGTCAGCTAACGGACGCTTGCACTGGCTAGCATTAAGCTGGGTGATGGAGGGGAGATGATGGAATCATCTTACCCACCCAGAAGTGTTACTCCTCAGGAGGAAAGTGATTCTTAAACTGTATGATTTTTCACTAACGCTCCTGCTCCTTTTATACCCAATCATGATTACATCACCAGTTAACATGTTTTTTGTACATTTTCCCTACAACTTTTTGAAGTTGCACACATTATATTCAGAATGAATGAATAAGATAAAACATTGCATATCTTTGTACTGATTTTGTTTGAATACAAGTCAAAAGTAGATTTACAAATGAGTGCTTTCTGTTTCTATTTACATTTTTACACACCGTCCTAAATTTGTTACAGTTGAGGTTTGTACTTCATGTATCATTTGCTGGCTATTTTTATTTTCCAAGTTATCACCTTTCCCATTTTTTTGATTCTAACCTACATTTAACCTTTTCCTATTTTCGTCATTATTTATGTGATTCTGAGTGGGGTGTGTCTAGCTAGGCATTTAACGTTTGCCTATAACATTTTACACTCTATTTAAAGGTGCTATAGAATGGAAACTGTATTTACATTGGCAGAGTTGAATAAGGAGAGTTTTGTGGTATCAGGCTATAGCAAGGATGCGGAGGACAATGATACACTAAGGTACAGTTTTTACAATTTACTTTGTAACATATGTTAAATTACCCTCATCTCAGCTTATGTGAACATGCATTCTGAGGTGGAGACATAGATCATTATTCAATCACAATTAAACTGGTTAATCCTCACAAAGCATTTGTCTGGAAAACAGAGGGAAAAATAACATTTATGGACACAACATTGCTTGAGAAACATGACAGACCTGAGTGCTTGTGATACATTACAAATGCTACATTGTAAGGATAATATGGTTTACTCAGGTTGAATATGAAGTGGCTGCTTGGTCAAATATTTGTCTCTTTGGTCTGGTGGTAAGTGTGCACAGCTGCCATTCAGAAAACCTGGGTTTGAGACCTGGTGTAGACATGTGAAGTCATCTCACTACACTGGTGTTGTGGTGTTTGAACTGTGTGAGCCTTGACATCAGATGCCTCAGAATGATTATTGATTATTGATTTTTTCTTGTTGTGTCCCAAGGATACAGTAATACAGCATTAAACTGTATTTTGAAAAACACGCTAGACAAATCCACAGTTACTTAAAGCAACCAGGCTGCAAGTCACTGTAATTCCAAGCACAGTAAGTAACTGGTAATATGTTGACAGTTTTTACTGTATAAAACACAAAGCATTATTTTACCATATTTTAGGTAGAATAAATTACTGTTAATATACAATAATTTAATGCCACTTAAATAAATAGTAATGTACACTAAAATTCATTATAGTATCATAGTGGATTCTATAAAACAGTAATAATCTGTGTTCTTAGTAACAATAACTTAAAGATCACTTGCTGCCTGCAAGTTACCGTAATATTACATGATTTTCTTTTTTTTTTTACAGTTACAGGACATAATCATTACTGAGTGTGTGACTTACTGTTTTAATTTGTGAAGGAGAAATCCAATAATAGCAACACACAGCAGAAGAAGAGCTGAGAGGATCAGATATGGCCCTGTAGTGGACTTATGTTCTGCGAATAAAGTATTTTTACAGTCATCATCACACTGAGGAACATCAGTAAAACCAGTAGAGAGGAACTGATTTGATAGATGTTACTTTATACTTTTTAGTTGACATAATGTGAGCATAACATCCAATTTTGTTCAGGCGCTGTAACTTCTTACCTAAAGAGGCCAGATTAAACTCTTGAGTAGTGACGGCCAGCTTATTAGTGCTGACACACTGCAGGGTGGGCGTGTCTGTAAGTGATTGATGGACGTAGATGAAGCTCCTCAGGCCCGTGCTGCCCACAGACACCTCCCTGATGGATGGGTCCTCAGAGGGTGGGGACAGGTCGTCCAGACAGACGCCACTCCAGTTTAGGAACAGGACGTCCATGAACCTCACAGACACACACGATCCCACCTTCACTGCTGCTGTTACAGTGGGAGGAGAGAGAGATCTGAGGAGCATCTGAGAGAATGAGAGAGAAGATGATGATGATGATCATGGTGATGGTGATGATACCAGCCATGACATCGATTTGTTGGTTTTCATGAGCAGCACAGCTGATCTAATTTAATGATGCCGTAATTGAGCCGATTTAGTGATAACTACAAATAATGCTGGGCTTCCTTGAGGAGAGCTCTGAATGTAATGAAACAAAAAACACTGACAAACAAAATCAGTACTTTTTGTATTACTATTATGTGTTTATATGTTTGTATATGCGTTAACATATACATTTTCTGAGCAAATCAACATTTTAAAATAAATAGCTTTTTTAATATCATTTTCTCAGGTGTCTTAGAGTTTTTCACAGTGCTCTATACCCATTTTGTGCTGATTAAACAATGTGTCCACTAGAGTCACTAATTCAAATGTGTAATCAGAACAGGGTTACAAATAATATAACTTGCATTAGTCATGCACAAACGCAGGGATAAACAACTGCATGTGTTAGTGCTAGCAGAAGAGGAGTCAATTTGTGAACAACCCTCTTCTTTTTGATGGCAGTTTTTAAACATGGCATTATTATTATACTTCTAAACACACATATTTTCTCATTAATTATTAAATGAAACACTAGTTAAACATTGTGTGCTGCGCACAGATTTCTCTGTAGGTTGAAACTATCACCCAATTGCAAGTCAGCATGTTGTTAAGGCTCTTTTAATACTTATATTTTTATAGAGCAAAGTGGCTAAATTGACTTTTTATTTGCTTGGATGAAGGATTTGTAGATCTTTCTGCTGAGCCCCCCAAACTCAAACGCTGTGTATCTCTTGTGACTGACCCAAAATGTGTACAGACATAAATACCTAACACAGGGTGTAAAAAACACAAAATTATAATCACTTCACAAATATATCACTTGAAAATGCTCTTGGTGTTACTGTAAAGTGAGTCTTTTAAATAATAATTGTCTCCTTACAGAGATCTGTTTTATGATTTTTTTTCATGCACGTTAGTCCTCCTTCAGGTTTGGAATGATCAGTGTCACCTCTGAATGAGTCCCACTCTTTTTCTACTTCCCTTATTGTAAGTGCTTGTGTGTCCTTTGGTTTCCAGCTATGCAACGCTAGGATCAATATACATTCATTAGCCGATATCTTTCACTTTAAAACTTTTTTCCACAGCCGCAGTACATTTAGAAAGTAGTTCAAACATAAACGTAACCCATAAAACCCACCCGCACTTTCAAATCCAAAAAAACATGAATCTGGCAACCCTGAATGACGAAGAAAGAACCTGTGAGTGAAACATGCATGTGAAAAACGCTTAAAATGCTTAAAATCTCTACAGCAGCACCTATATCACTATAGTAGCTGTTCCCAGACTATTCTATGCAGTTTCACTACCGTGGCTTTTCTTGAGCTTTGCACTAGAACTAGGAAGGTTTTTCCCTTTTGTTTAGTTTTGTAGGTGAGAACAACCCAGTGCCCCTTGTAGTTGGTGCCTTTGCCCATACCATGACAGAACCCACTTTGTGTTGGCAACAATCTGGAATCTCCTTTTCTTCTTTGGCCCAGAGAATGGAGAATTATTTCCTAAAACAGTCTTAAAGGTTGACTCATTACAATGTAATACAAGTTTCCACGGTGCATCAGACCATTTCAGATGAGCTCAAGCTCAGAGAAGTTGGTGCCTTTTTTAGATGTTGTTGACATATGGCTTCCCCTGCGCAAAGTATAGTTCTAACTTCCATTTTTAAATGCAGCAACAAACAGTGGTCATTGACAAAGGTTGGTCAAAGTGCTCCTGAGTCCATGCAGTGATATCCATCACATGCCGGATTTTGATGCAGTGTCGTTTGAGGGATCAAAGGTCATGAGCATTCAGTTGTAGTTTCCAGCCTTGCCTTTTACACACAGAAATTTCAGGATTCCCATGAGTCTTTTGATGATGTTATGCACTGTAGAGAGTAAAGTACCTAAAACCCTTGCAATCATTTGCTAAGGACAGTTGCTCGTAATACTTACTTGGATAATTTGTTGACACAGTTTTAGGCAAAGTGGCAAGTGTCAATTAATCCTTGCTCATAAAATACTAGGCCTTTAGGAGATGCTTGTTTTATACACAATCATGATTGCGTTACCTGTTTAAGATGTTTTTTGAATATTTTAGCAACATTTTCCCAGACTTAGACTGCCCTGTGTTCCAATTTGTTGGAATGTGTTGAAGGCATATATATATATATCTATATATATGTATATATATATATATATATATATATATGTGTGTGTGTGTGTGTGTGTGTGTAATATATAATGTAATAACTGCATTCTGTTTTATTTGCATTTCACATATTATTCCAACTTTTTTGGAGGTTTTTAATTAGGGAGACAGCAAATAAACCCCTATTAGGTACAGTACAGTGGGGATTTGCAGAAAATGTTCTCTTTCTAAGATCTGCACTGGACAGTCTGGGGAATCTGAGTACAGATTTGCTGGAGTAGGTCTGATGGAGGAGGACACAGTCAGTCTCACTTACAAAACTGAGGTTGTTTCTCCACACAAAAAGACAGAGAGAGGCTTCAGGACAGCAAACACTCTGACCTCATATATAAATGGCAAAAGAACTGCAAATTTGGATGGTGACAGTTATCAGTCTCACAGCTAACGGTGGTACATATTGTGAATCTATCAGATTTTTTGTGTAATGAACACAATCAATGCAAATTAGTAAATATATTATTCCAGCTTTGTACTCACACTGAACGTCCAGCTGCACAGATGAGTTTTGAGCTCCATGTTGGTTCTGAGCTCTACAGTAGTATAAACCACTGTGTGTATCATCAGTCTTGTTGATGGTGAGAGAGGGTCCGGTCTCTATCTGCTCTCCATTCTCTCTGTACCAGGTGTAGTTCACTGCTGGGTTTCCATCACTGCTGCAGCTCAGAGACACTGACCTGCCCAACATCACTGGGCCAGAAGGAGAAGCTGACACAGACGTGTTCCTGGGAGCATCTGAGAGAAGAGAAATACAAAACAATATGTGCAAAAAGTTCCATTTTTTTTAACTGTATGAAAATGAAACCAATACAAAATGCTTGATGTTTTACCTTATAAACATAATTTATTTATTTGTTTATTTATTTATGTTTTGGGACAGTGGCATGTTTACCTCCTTTCCTTTTAACAACTCTAAGGGACTGAAGATACCAACTGATCTAGTTTTGATAGTTTTCCTACAAGTCTTAAGCTGCACCACCTTTTTTTTTAGTGGGATACAGGTCTAGACTGCAGGCTAGTGTCTGAATTCTCTGATTACACTGATGACACTGGGTGTAACACGTGCAGAATGTGGCTTTGTTTGGTCATGTTGAAATAATCACTGGTGTACCTAAAAAACACGTTGTCTAGAAAGCAGCATATGTTGCTCCAAAATGGGTATTTATCCTTCAGCCTTAATGTACAAGGTGCCAGTTGGCAGATGTTCAAGGTACCTATGCCATGGGTACTATTACAGCCCCTACTATATATCTCCTGGTGTCAACATGGATTAAACATTGGGATGTCAAAAAAAGATCTGCTCATAATATTCATTTATATCATGATTAATGAAAATATTTTGAATTTAAAAATGATTTCTGTGTGATGAGAGCGACGCAGAACATCTTGTCTTTAGTTTTGGCCCTGGTGATAACACGTCAGAGTTCTGACACAGACAGTGCAAGCAGAGCTGTTCTAAAGTGCACAATATTTGGAGAACAGATGAGGATCCACATGCACCAAGCAGCAAAATACAATGAAATAAGCCATTAGAATCAGTAAAAATGAAACAGAAAACCAAATAAAACTTTCAAAAGTGCAAATTCTGTCATTAATGACTGTTAGCAAATGAAATGCTACATTCTGCATACAGATATCCCGTAGGTCTGTCAGGCTTGAAACTATCGTCCAGTCGCAAGTCAGAATGTTGTTAGTTTCACAAGTGATGGCGGTAGATATTGTGAATTTATTATGTGTGTGTTATGAACAAAATAAAAGACGATTAGTAAAAATATTATTTCAGCTTTGTACTCACACTGAATGTCCAGCTGCACAGATGAGTTTTGAGCTCCATGTTGGTTCTGAGCTCTACAGTAGTATAAACCACTGTGTGTATCATCAGTCTTGTTGATGGTGAGAGAGGGTCCGGTCTCTATCTGCTCTCCATTCTCTCTGTACCAGGTGTAGTTCACTGCTGGGTTTCCATCACTGCTGCAGCTCAGAGACACTGAACTGCCAAACATCACTGGACCAGATGGAGACACTGACACTGATGTGTTCTTAGGGGCGTCTGAGAGAAGAACAAAGCAATAGTATGTAGTATTACATGTGAGCTTAACTCCACAAGATTGAATAGATTTAGGACACCACAAAACTATTAGAACATGAGACTTTAATGCAGAAACTATTGAGTAAAATGTTCGTAACCCAGTCTTACACAGGACTCGTAAAACAAGAGAGCTCTGGGTTGTTTTGATATCATTGTTCTCCAGCTGGTAGGTGGCAGTGCAGTTGAATCTGAGTCATGATGAAGGTGAGTAGTGATGAAGTTCAGCTGAGAGGAGATGAAGCTGGTGTTTTGGTTCCTGCCTGCTGTTAGTGGGCAGGGGGCTCCATGATAATGTGGGCAGTACAGAGGGACACAGAGAAAAAGCAGAGCAGAACAAACTCACAGAGCTGCCCACCATCACCCTCTGATCCTGCACCTCCATCTGATCTCCATACAGACTCAGTGTGGGTTTGGGGGGAAAGTCTGAGACACACAGATGAGGAGTGTCATATTACAGAAGTACCACAGTTATATTTCAAATACATTATTATTATCTCAGAAGGTCAATCACACTGTACACCGACTTCACTGTATCACTCACCACTGACATTTATATAAACAGATGCAGTTCCATATTTGTATTTCAGTTCTCCTGACTCTATTCTGAAGTAATATCTCCCACTGTCAGCCTTACTGACACTGTTGAAGATGGTGGTGCAGTCCTTCATTCTGAGATCTCCAGTTATTTCTCCCTTTAATCTTGTTGTTTTCAGGTGTTGTGGAGTCAAAGACTGTGTGATCTTCCGTAGTGCCATCTTTACGCCATATTCCTTTAGGATCTCCCTGGAGGTCTTTATCTGTGGCAGAGTGATGCTGAAGGAATCGATGCACAGAGCAACTGGAACACACACACACACACACACACACACACACACACACACACACACACAAAAACACATACACACAAACACACACAAACACACACACACACACACAACCAAAAGCATTACTACACAAACACACCAGGTCACGCTCTGAATACTCAACATATTATTTATAAGTAAGTAGAACTATTAAACCTGAATAAACATTACAGAAAACACACTAATGAACAAACCACACATTTCACCTTAAATATGCAGAAAACATCACAAGTTTCACAGTTTTATATAAGCTAAAAATTAAATGACACACAAACCTCGAAAGAGACAATAAAAGACTGCAAACTTCTTGGCTACCTTCATCTTTATAAAGGAGAAAAATCACCTGCAGAAGAGAGAAAGAGGAAAAGAAGTATGTTAACTAGTTTTGTAAATATTTTTCTCAATGGCTCACATAAAAACAGTAAAAAGGTACACTGAACAGTTTTCAGAGGTAGAATCTCATCTCTACACCTTACGTGGAAAATAAAGCAGATTTTCTACTGTTGACTTTTACTGCAGACGTTCTTGTAACGACACACATCATCTTTAAAGGCCATTGTACATCAGAATGCACTGCGCAGTATCCAAACATTTTAAGTTGTTCTCAGTGAAGTTTCTCAGTTTCTCAGAGATCCACAGCTTTTACTATTACTGGATTAGAATGAACCACAGAAAAATCAATGGTAGGTAACATGCAGCTTAAGGTTTTCATCAAGAGAGAAAGTCAGTCTAAAAGATAACCAGACTAACGCTAATGGTCTGTTAACTCAGTCAAGATTACTAGTCACCTCCTACCCTGTAGTAAGTTTGTGGGTAGTCAATTATTTAGTAAGAAACGGGGAGAATTCACTGTAGCAGTTTTTACATTCAATAAGAAGCATTTTTCAGTGCCAAGTTCACTTTTGTCTAAATCCTCCTCACCCATCTCTGCAGAAACACACAGCTTGGCACATATACCAAAAAAGCTCTACAGCTGCCAGAACACTGCAGAAAACATATATATAAAAATTATATCAAAACATCAAAACTATTACCAGAAAACTTTGTCAGGCAAAGCACAGATACATAAAAACAACCCAACAACCAGCTGTAGGGTAAATCTGGTATTTTTTGATTGTTGAATGAATAGCCCTTACATGTAATAAGTAAACGCCCAAACTCTGCCACTATATATAAAATAATTACACCCCCAAAAACACCAAAATGTGCAGAAATATAACTGTTCATGAATTTATAGGTTATTGCCTATAATTACTCAATAATTCTGGGTAGATTACGTTTTTCCAGCACTGTACAAAGCACACTTAGACAAACATGGGCAGCATATCAGAGAGCCCATGATCACTATTTTTCTTGTAATTATTTTTTTCTGTGAGGTCCTTTAAAGATGTTTAAGTGGCCTCATGTATCAAAAACAGTCAAAATTAATTTTTAATTTGATCGTTTTTCAACCTCTCTTCATCCCTCAGAATTAAACAGGCTGTTCTTGTAACTGTGCCTTTAAGACTGATACATGTAAATGCCATCTGTTTGGATCGGCTGTCCTGTATTGGACTTCATAAAACACTCCAGGCTGGACAATGAGAGTGGGTGGGGCTAAGCTGCTGTAGACTGCATAGCAAATGAAATTATATGCAAATGAACTGTTTTTTCAGACAATGAATTCAAAACAGACTGTTGTACAGCTTAGTGTCCATATATGGGCTGGGTGGTCTGGTGAGTGAATGGTACATTCTGAAACCTTTACAGTGTTTACATTTTACATCAAACACTTTTACTGCAAAAAACTGAGGAAATCCAATTTTCCAATATGAGCCCTTTGAAGTTATTTCACAGGTGCAAATTCTTTTGTCATTTTTGCTTTGTTCCCAGAATTAGTTAATTAAATGAAATTTCTATTTAGAGACCTCCAGAAACACAATCCCTCTAAAGTGTTCTGTTCTAAACCAAACCTGCCACAGGCAGTCGTGTTTCATCCAGAGTCCAAAATCACATCATACTGTTCACTGAACATCATGATTTTACAGTTTTTTTACGATTGCTTATGCGCTAAATTAAGAAATAACACACAGTTAGTAAAACCTGACCCTTTAGGGGCAAAACCTCAGCTCAGATCTGCAGCACTATAAGCTCATTCTCAGACTCACACTTTTAGCAAAACACTACACACACTACACTGTTTTACAGGCCACTAAACACACTTGACTACATTACACGCAGAAATCTAACATGACGTCACTTCTTTGCTATTTTAAGGCACTGACAAAATACCACACCTGTGAAACAACTGATCTAGCATGGCCATCAGGTGCACAGACACTTGGGTGCTTAATTGTAAACTCACCTATCAAGTATAAGCACTGTAAAAAGGTGATAGGTGAGTTTTTTTATTCATGCTTTCATGTTTTGTCTCCACAAATGTTTTGCTGTGTTTATGTAACATATTTTATTTGGAATTTAGTTCTGTTCTGAATTTCAGAGCAAAATGCAACCTTTGGAAATGCATGGATGTGTTGATTGATGTTACAATGAGGAGAGGAATAAAATATTCATCAGTGTGCAGCGTTGAGATGTACTGGAATATATATTAGAGTAACATAAAGACATAAAGTATCTGTATTCAGTCCATGTTACATTTTGTAAAGGCTGTATTAAGAATACTCTTTATTTTTTTTAGGAAAATCCTTTTAGAATACTTTCTGAGTAAAAAAAATTCAAATCTTCAAAAGAAACACCATTCATGCTTGTTCTTAAATCAGTGCACTGCATGTCGCAAACATGCTCTTTAGATGAACCCTTAAGAGGACCTCAGTTAACAAGTTATTCTGGCAAAATCCAGACCGATAAATCAAAGTGAAGAGCCAGTTATTAATCTCAGTGTTACTGAGCTCTGCTAAAGCCTGAGTAGACTGATAAATCAATGTGATGATCAGTTATTAATCTCAGTGTTACTGAGCTCTGCTAAAGTCTGAGTAGACTGATAAATCAATGTGGTCAGTTATTAATCTCAGTGTTACTGAGCTCTGCTAAAGCCTGAGTAGACTGATAAATCAATGTGATCAGTTATTAATCTCAGTGTTACTGAGCTCTACTAAAGCCTGAGTAGACTGATAAATCAATGTGATGATCAGTTATTACTCTCAGTGTTACTGAGCTCTGCTAAAGCCTGAGTAGACTGATAAATCAATGTGATCAGTTATTAATCTCAGTGTTACTGAGCTCTGCTAAAGCCTGAGTAGACTGATAAATCAATGTGATGATCAGTTATTAATCTCAGTGTTACTGAGCTCTGCTAAAGCCTGAGTAGACTGATAAATCAATGTGATCAGTTATTAATCTCAGTGTTACTGAGCTCTTTTGAGAGATGATCAAACTAATAATCTCCTCAGTAGTGGATATGTTTGCAAGTGATAAGGACTCCTGGACTGGTGCTCAGGGGATTGTGGGAGCACTAGACTAAAGCAGGTGTTGACAAAGAAAAAAATGTTAAGAATTTGTCTTCATTTCAATTCTAAGGGATTTTGCACGAAGATTACAGGAAAAACCGGCCAACAAGTGGCAGCAAGAAACAATGGGAAAAAAAGAAAGAGAAATAAAAATGACCATGTTTTCCCCATGTTCTGTATCAATATGCGTTCTAAATGTATTCTAAATATGTTAGTTTTTTATATACTGTAATGGAACACACTACTCAATACATTTTTCAAATTCATCATTCAACACTGTAGTTCTTGTCCTGTGTGTAGTGTTTGGTTATTCTTATATTTTACTCCAACAATATCTATGAATAAAATCAAACCCAGACTATATGAGTAGGAAAGCAGACATGTCTAAGGTGTTTTAGATTAAGCACTGCAGTGTGTAACTGGTTCAAACAGAATCAGATCGTATGAACTCTGTTTGCCATACAGTGACAAAATTGTGTTTTTATAAACTATTGTACAGTTTTGAATGAAGTGTTTCATTTTGCATCCAATCTGAGGTGTTCTGCTGCTTGTGTGTGTGTGGCTGTGTAAAGTGTGGGTAGTCTTTAGATAAAATGAGCCCTGTTTTCAAAATCGTGCCTAAGAAATTATAAAAACTGTAAAAGAAGCGATTAATGCAGATGGATATATAATGATAACTATGCATGCTGTACTTTATCTAAGAAGACAATACAAAACAAAGTTACCAAATGACCCAAATGATACCAGTGACCTACTACAGCATCGCCGGCAGTAGATGAAAGGATACTAAATATTCATAAATAAGTAAAAGTACTGCTACTGCATTGATACATGAATACAAGAAAAAGTAGTAATAATAAATATTATGTAAGAACATGTAAGAGTAAATATGTTATTCATTGAAAAACTTATTTTGAGTAAATCAGTATCACACCCCTTGTGTCAAAAATAATAAAGAATAATAATAAAAAAAAATAATAAATCAAAAATAATAAAGATAATCACCAGCTTCATTTTATTCATTACATCAACATATCTGGGCTATGTGGTCAAATCATTTTAAAGGAGAATGGTAGTCATATGATGTGTAATGGTTTCGTTTTGCGGACAAAAATAATTTTTTTTCAGATTTCTTTACAGTGGTTTTGATCCTGATGTTTTAACCTCTTAATCTCCTAATTATAAAGTATGCAGTTGTTCAGTGTTCTTCAAGTCCGAGTGGTATCCATGATATGCCCAGAAAAGCATAGGGAGACATAAATTATCATGATAATGACAAAATATTGTCATATTGCCCACTCCTAACACAGTATCACACAGACACATTACAGGAAATTGAGCCGTGCAAATATACAAGAATATACAAGGCCAGCTATTCAGAGTTCTGCCTGACTGCTCAGTGTCTACCCTGCATTATTACACCCATTTTAGAGCTTCACAATTGAAATCTTTATCAGTGAGATTTAGAGGAGCTCCAGTGGTTCTTACCTCACAGGGTGGATGAGAAGCTGGTGGAATTACAGCTCTTTGGTGCAGAGAGTGTCTAAACTGTAGTTGGTGAGTTCAGAATAAAGTGTATGAAGTGTCCTGTTGTGTCTCTAGATACCCACAACATGCTGACTACCAACACACACACACACACACACACACACACACACACACACACACACACACACACACACACTTTAACTTCTTTCACTTCCTCTCACACTCGCCAAGCCTGAACATGCAACACTATCAGCAACTGATATTCTTCTAGTTTCTTCTATTTCTTTTGGGAGATCCTGACTATTAAGCATAAATAAATAACAAAACTGATAATAATCACTGCTCTTGGATATTACAAATATAAATACATCGGTTCAGTTACATACAAATATGACAAACGCTAATCATTTTTTGGCATCTACAGGCTTAATGTATGTCTCCTTTGAGCGTGGCTGATGTATTTTCTTCACTGTGAAATGATGAACTGTCATATAAATATACATAAAACACATGGTGCCCACCTCAGTTTTAACCCAGCAACTTTGCTGTACTGTAAAAACCTTTTTGCTCCAGCAGGTTCCACTACACCCTGTTTTATATGCTCTGGCATAACAGTAACAGTGAAAGTGTGGAAGAAACCAGAATTACTAGCTAAAATGGGTTAAACACAAAGATGCAATGTAGATTCTATATATTAGATGACTTAGTAGTGTATCTGCAACTAGGCATTGTTTTGAACTAAGAGAAAGGCAGTTTAGCCACGACAACTTTGCTTAATGTTTGTACCAGCTAGCTAACTTTATGCAAGTGTTGCTGTGGCTGCTCTCACTCCCACTCACACTGTCTTTCTTTTTAAAACAAATTTCTTAGTTATTACAGTTTTCATACTGAGAGGATCACAGTCCCACCTGATTGTGTTTTATGTGTTTCAGTTCATGTGTCCTTCACAAAGAGAGCAGTGAATGATAGACTGCCATTCAGATACAGTACCAGTAGAGTACAACAGGTTTTACATCTGTATATATAGACTTTAGTTCAAGAAAGTGAATCATTATTTTGGGAGCACAGCGCAGCTCATTTAGGTCTGCTTGTAATGTTATTGAAACCCTATTTATGCAGCAAATTTCAAAATAAAGCACTTTTCAAAATACAAAATGAAGCCACTGCATAATTCATTGTTTTTGCTTTAATATATCTCATCTTGTTCAGTATAATATTTGACTGGTTGCTGAAAACTTCCAATTAGTTATTGGACGAGCTATTGTGGCTAATGGCCTGTATGGATGTATGCATAGAGACTACATTTCCCAGAATGCATTCTTCCATCTAGAAGTCCCACATGCAGCTTATCAGCACAAATATAATATTTACACAATAACAGCAAATAATTTTAATATTGCTGTGTTTATGTGAATGTAAGTTATACTGAAACAGTGTCTCAGTTATATTTTTGATGTTTTTACTGCTGAAAGAGTGAACACGTTTAGACTCTGTCACTACTAAAGCCCTCTGGAAAGACATTTTTATGAACAGTGTTGTTATAAACTAAGATGTTCAAGCATAAAGATAATCATCTTTGTTCCACTTCCTTATTATTATTGGGTGTGGTCTTAAGTTACAGTTTGTGTGCTTCATTATGTAAACTCAGAGCGCCCCCTAGTGAAGTATAACACATTATCAGATCTACCTTTCTCTTAGTAATGGAAGTTGCCGAAAAATTTGTGTGACCAGAGGGTGATGGTGTTACATGATTGTTAACATTGTTTATATTTGTATGAAAGTGAATATGTATTAGGCTACACTTACATATTTCACATCTATATTAATGTTGTACTCACCTGTCCTGGTGATTAACCTTCTAAATTCCTTCAAACTGAGTAAGATGCTGTGGGTGCACACCTCATCCACCTCATTAATGAGTTCCTGCTGGGAAGCCCGGTTTTAGATCTACAGTTTTTGATCTTTACTGAGACCCTGAATGGAAAAATCATTGAGATGTGACAAAGATTTATGTGTTCTGAATATAAAACTGTCATGTTCACAAAACATCATTACTGTTCATATCAGTAAATGATATAGGAAGAATTTAAAGATCACTTAAAACTGAAACATTAAATCTACTATCCACAAGATTTTATTAAAGATTTTGATTCTTCACCAAGAATATTTAGTTGCACTGTTTCAAATCATATAAAGCAAAAATTAATATAAAAATACTGCTCGAAAATAAAGTAACAACATTAATAACACTGGCAGAAGTCACTCATGTTTGAGGCCGTCATCTAACCACCCTCTGTTTTATGGAACCACATTAGCATGAAGCTCAGAAGAAGCTACACAGAAACACTGAAATTGTCTGGTGAGACTGACTATAAAACAGAAATTACACAGAGAGGCTCTTTCAGATTTCATGAAACAATATGAAACCCAGCTAATCGCTAATCCTCATCTTTATTTACAGTTATTAAACTGAAATGGTAGCAGAGAAATGCAAAGAAACAGGTGAGAGTAAATAAGATGAGATGAAAGAAACTAGAAAACAAATAGATCATCACTGAAGCATGAAACTGACGTCAATGAGTGATCACACTTCAGTCTTCAGCAGAAACAGAAGTAGCAGTGCTAATGATACTGATATTGTAACTAATAAACAAAAACAGAACTGTGAAAACCATCTTCTAACACCTCACAGCACTACATACACCAGCTCTCTTTCTTAGTTGCGTTCAGAGAATGTTTCTCTGCACTTCTGAGTTTTTCTTTTTTCAACATTTACAAAACATTTACAAAAAAATAATTATTCAAAGGGAAACAGGGGCCAAAAATCTAACAATTAAAAACATATGTATAAAATTAGATAAAGTAGGCTGTCATCCAGTCAGCTACTTGTTAATAATTAGTTTATTACAGATGTGGCCAAAAGTATTGGATACAAATTCAATTCCAAAAAAGCTGAAAAAGTAGATAAAATGAACATAAAAACAGAAAGCAGTAATATTTTTTTACTTTGATGTGTATTTGAACAAAAACAGTACAAAGACAAGATACTGTATGTAACATTTTACCTTATAAAGCTCATTGCTTTTTCATAAATGTATGAAAAGTTGGGAGAAAAAATACTAAATAATAAATACTCAGAATACTGTGAAACATTTAAAAAAACATCTTAAACAGGTGAAGCAATTAAGCGTGGACATTAAAGAAGTATCCACGAAAGATTTAGTACTTAATAAGGCAAAGGTGGTTGAAGCTGACAAAAAATGCATCAGCAAAAAATCCAAAATTTTAAAAATCATTTTAGGTGTTCCTCTAAAGTGCATAATATCATAGTGTGTTTGGGGAATGTCTTTGGGGTTATTTGTGCATTGTTATGCTAGGAGACTCTTATTGTGAAGAGCAGTATTAGGAGCTGCCATGTTTGGGGTGTTTGTGCTTCAACAAAGGGAAGAACTGGGAGTCGGAGTTTGAGGGCTTGTGCGGTGTGGACATGTGGACATAAGCTTGTATAATTGCTCATAAGTAGTTACAGTATATGAATAACACATTATGATGCAAAAGCAAACGACTATAAATTTTCTTTTCATAATGCACTAGGGCTGCAACTAACTAACTTTTATAAGTTAATTTAAAGACAATGTTTCATCGATCTGATGATTAATTGTATGTTTCAGTGAGAAATAAATTTAAATAATTGCACACGAAACCTTGCAAACCTTCACACCCTGTTGGGACAGTGTGTGAAATGCTAGTAAAAACTTAAAGCAGTGATCAGTAAATTCTGTTTGAGCTGCATTGCATTGAATTATTTAATGTTCTACATTATGAACTTTGTTTTTGTAAGTATACAACACATTCCAAGTTGAGATAGAAGCATGTAACACGGTGGTAAACATCAACGTTCCTTTAAACAGCTCTTAATAATAGTTTGGAGACTGAAGACATCAATTCATCCAGTTTCAAAAGTGGAATTTGTGGTTCCTTATTTGCACAACCGTTTGGGGCCTTTGTCTCTGTGTTTTACAGTGTTTATTGACAATGGTTTGTAAAGTATCCTCAACTCAAGTGGTGATGTTCGTCACAGAAAAATGCAAGTTTTAATGCAGTGCTGTCTGAAGGGTTGAAGATCATGGGCATTCATTTGTGGTTTTTGGGCTTGTGCTTTACACAAAGAGACCTCTCCCATGTTCTTGATTCTAACCTATATTTAACCATTTACCTATTTCCTATTTTCATCATTATTTATGATTCTGAGTGTCTAGCTAGGCATTTAATGTTTACCTGTAACATTTTACACTATATTTAATTTAAAGGTGCTATGAATTAGAAAACTGTATTTACATTGGCATAGTTGAATAATAGAGTTCAGTACATTTTTTGTGGCATCAGGCAATAGCAAGGATAGGAAGGACAACAGTATGGTTACTATTTTTACAATCCACTTGTAACGTTACATTATCATCATCTCAGCTGATGTGAACTTGTATTCTGGGGTGGAGACAGAGACCATTATTCAGTCATGATTAAACTGACCAATCCTCACAAAGCATTTCTCTGAAAAACAGAGGGAATGATAAAGTTTTTGGACACAAGGTTGCTTAAGAACATGACAGACCAGAGTACTTGTGATATGGCACTTCACTGAAGTGTGTTGTGTGTATTGTGTGAAAGCAAAAATGCAATAATTTTCTTTTTGAATGACACAGTTGACACTGTTCTTCTTTGTAGATGAAATACTATATTTTAAGGATAATATGGTTTACGTTAAGTGTCTGCTTGGTCAAAGATTTGGCTTTTTTGTCTGTTGGTAAGTGTGCATGGCTACCATTCAGGAAACCTAGCTTTCAGACCTGGTGTAGACATGTGAAGTCATCTCACTACACTGGTGTGGTGGGGTTTAAATTGTGTGTCCCTTGACATTAGTAGATGCTTCAGATTGATTATTGGTTTATTTACTTTTTCTTGTTCTGTCCCAAGAATACAGTAATAAACGGTAATACGGTAATAAACTGTGACAAACACAGTAGACACAACCACAGTTACTTACAAACACCTGGCTGCCTGTAAGCCACTGTAATTCCAAACACAGCTGGTAAAATGACAGTTTTTACTACAAAAAACAAAGCAGTACTTTACTGTATTTTAGGTAGGATAAATTAATCAACAATACACAATGATTAAATACTACTGAAATAAATGGTAATTTACTCTAAAACTCATTATAACATCATATCTGATTCTATAAAACAGTAATAAGCTGTATGCTTGGTAACAGCAACTTATAGCTGACTGACTGCCTGCAAGTTACCGTAACAATACACGATGATTTTAGGCTGCAGGTTGTGGAGAACTATAGAACAAATAGAATCATCAGGAGTTCAGAGTAAAATTCACTACACTACACAGTTTGGCACAGCTTGTGAGTTCAACCCCCCCCCCCAAAAAAAACAGTGGTTTCATTGTTGGGAACTGAGTGTAATGATTGACGGTATTTGCTGCTACACATCTGCACTGTCAGAGTAATGTAGGAGGGCCAGCTGATTCCACAGTTCATGAATATTCAATATAAGTGGTAACTGGCAAGCAGGAGTTTTTTTTCAAAAAGCCTATAAATAAATAAATTATAAAGACGCTTTCCTGCTTTCAGCACTTGCAAATAGTGACTGAGAGGCATCTGCTGGATAACTAGACATTAACTAAAAACTCAGCTATTCACAACACTAACATTACAGTTTCTGGGCCTAAAATTATTTATGTATAATGTTTAATTATTTATTTAACATTCTTTTTAATTACGTTAATGATATGATGTTTAGAAGTAATTTAAGTTCCAAAAGTACTACGGCAGATGTTACTTGATTCGTTTTTTTTGTTTTTTTTTTTGGCATGAAGTGAGTATAACATCTATTGTGTTCAGGTGCTGTAACTGCTTACCTAAGAAGGCCAGATTAAACACTTGAGTAGTGATGGCCAGCATATTAGTGCTGACACACTTCAGGGTGGGCGTGTCTGTAAGTGATTGACGGATGTAGATTAAACTCTTCAAGCCCGTGCTGCCCAACAGACTCCTTCCTGATGGTTGGGTCCTCAGAGGGTGGGGCAGGTCGTCCAGACAGACGCCACTCCAGTTTAAGAACATGACGTCCCACTGCTGCTGTTACAGTGGGAGGAGAGAGAGAGAGATCTGAGGAGCATCTGAGATAATGAGAGTGAGAGAGAGAGAGAGAGAGAGAGAGAGAGAGAGAGAGAGATAAAAATTACCAGACTTTCCTGCTTGCTCTCTGAACATTCCTGGAGGCAGTGTACATGTTACATATGCATGTGTACATGTGCAAATGTTGGCAGACATCTATACCAACATATATATGTAGGGGTTGGGGTGGACCACAAAATACCAGCCGCCCAGTCACTGACTGAGGCCGTTTCGAACATCTGCCTGCCCCGCTGCTGCAGCAAAGCTGCTCCGGCCTACGCATCCTACGCTACCGGAGAAGTAAGACGGTTTTGATTTCTTGCACTCAGGGTTTGATGCTGTTTGATTTAAGAGGTTTAAAACCCCTTTAGAGATAGATGTGTCCTCAGTTTCTCCAGTTATTGGCTCCACAACTAATGTTGGTAGATATTGTGAATCTATCAGATTTTTTGTGCAATGAACACAAGCAAATCAAATATAAAATTCCAGCTTTGTACTCACACTGAATGTCCAGCTGCACAGATGAGTTTTGAGCTCCATGTTGGTTCTGAGCTCTACAGTATGCATCATCAGTCTTGTTGATGGTGAGAGAGGGTCCGGTCTCTATCTGCTCTCCATTCTCTCTGTACCAGGTGTAGTTCACTGCTGGGTTTCCATCACTGCTGCAGCTCAGAGACACTGAACTGCCCAACATCACTGGACCAGACGGAGACACTGACACTGTGTTCTTAGGGGCATCTAATAGAAGAACAGAATAATGTAGTATTAAGATATCAACTAAATTCCATGGAGTTGATCAGATTTAGGACACAAAACTAATAGAACACAAGACTTTTTCACAGTGCAGAAACTATTGAGTAAAATGTTCAATACATAAACCATCTTAAATAGAACATGTAAAACAAGAGAGCCCTGGGTTGTTTTGGTGTCACTGTTCTCCAGCTGGTAGGTGGCAGTGCAGTTGAATCTGAGTCTACGATGAAGGTGAGTAGTGATGAAGTTCAGCTGAGAGGAGGTGAAGCTGGTGTTTTGGTTCAGCTCCTGGCTGCTGTAAGTGGACAGGGGGCTGAGAGGGACACAGAGAAAAAGCAGAGTAGAACAAACTCACAGAGCTGCCCTCCAACACCTTCTGATCCCGCACCTCCATCTGATCTCTGTACAGACTCAGTGTGGGGTTGGGGAGAGAGTCTGAGACACACAGATGAGGAGTGTTAGAGTTGTCCTAATTATGCTCTTTGTGTAACAAAATGTGCAGTTGCTTGTATATATAAGAATATACAAGGCCAGTGTTTTCAAAGTTCTGCTTTACTGCTCAGTGTCTACTCTGTGTTTCACACCCATTTTACAACTTCACAAATTACATTTAACTGTACTGTGTAACAAACAACACATACTTACACAGACACACACACACAAACAATTCTGCTTCCTTTCACACTCTCCAAGCTTGAACATGCAACACTATTAGCAGCTTATTTTCTTTTCCGGAGGTCAGTGGTTTGATCCCCTAAGCCAACAGCAGGTGACTGGAGTGCCCTTGAGCAAGGCATCTAACCCCCAACTGCTCAACAGGCACTGTGGATAGGGCTTCACTGCCCGGATGGGTTAAAATGCAGAGGTGAAATGTCCCTGTTATGGGACTAATAAAGGCCACTTACTTACTTTATTCTCTTAAAAGCTCCATTTTATAGAGCACTGACTTTTGACTGTTCAGGGTTTAAAACATGCTGTTCACTCTCCAGTCCATTAAGTCCATGAATGGAAATTAAGCCATCTCAACTCATTTTGAATGCATTGTTTTTGTGATGTCATGAAAACAAATTTTGCATATATCCACCAATTCATCTTAAAAAAGTATAGCCCTGCCCACTCATGCTGAACTTATAAGGAGTACAGGGCAACCAATCAGAACAAAGGTCATTTACATCAGTGTTTCCCACATATTTGAAATATACTTTCAAAGAAGGTGGGAGACCCTGACTCTAAAGCAAAAATACATGACAAAATTGATAATAATTATTGCACTCAGATATTACGAATACACAGTTTCACCACTTATGAGTCTACATTGGTATGTCAGTTACATACAGTTATTATGAACACTAATAATTTTATGGTATTTACAGGCATTTAATTGTTTGTCTTCTTTGAATGCAAGTGACAGAGTTTTCCACTGTGAAGTGATAAACTGTCAAATAAATATATGAAAAAATCATATGCTGCCCAACTCAGTTTTAACTCTAGTACACTAGTTTATTTGTAGTGTAAAAGCCTTTTTGCTTCAGCAGGTGGCAGTACAGCCCACCATCTGCTATTTTATACACTGGCAGAATAACAGTGAGCTGAAGTGTTTTATCACTGACAGAAGAAATCATAATCACTGACAAAAGGGGGTTAAACACGTCAAAAATGAAGATGCTATCTAGAGTTTCTCTAAGGTAAATCCATTTCTTCTGACTGTGTTTCAGTAGGTTTAAATGAATTTAAGGGTCACAAAGTGTTTCTCTGTGAATTCACTCACATCAGGGTGTCTGAGTTAGAAGTCTCCTCCTTCTCCTCTCATGACTTCTTGTGAAAGTATCTGTCAAGTAAGTATATACATATAAGATGATCCAGAAGTGTAACTGCAAGCAGACATTCTTTTGAACTTAAAAGCAAATTCAGCAAGGGCAACTTTGCTCGTTGTGTGTCATGGCTAGCTAAATTTATGCATGTGCTGTTCTCACTCCTGCTGTCTCCTTTCTTAACCATAATTACAATAAAACTCTACATTAACTCACCTTAACCATCATTACAATAAAACTCTACATTAACTCACCTTAACCAGCACTACAATAAAACTCTACATTAACTCACCTTAACCATCATTACAATAAAACTCTACATTAACTCACCTTAACCATCATTACAATAAAACTCTACATTAACTCACCTTAACCATCACTACAATAAAACTCTACATTAACTCACCTTAACATCACTACAATAAAACTCTACATTAACTCACCTTAACCATCATTACAATAAAACTCTACATTAACTCACCTTAACCGTCACTACAATAAAACTCTACATTAACTCACCTTAACCATCACTACAATAAAACTCTACATTAACTCACCTTAACCAGCACTACAATAAAACTCTACATTAACTCACCTTAACCGTCACTACAATAAAACTCTACATTAACTCACCTTAACATCACTACAATAAAACTCTACATTAACTCATCTTAACCGTCACTACAATAAAACTCTACATTAACTCACCTTAACCGTCACTACAATAAAACTCTACATTAACTCACGTTAACCATCATTACAATAAAACTCTACATTAACTCACCTTAACCATCACTACAATAAAACTCTACATTAACTCACCTTAACCATCACTGCAGTAAAACTCTACATTAACTCACCTTAACCAGCACTACAATAAAATTCTACATTAACTCACCTTAACCAGCATTACAATAAAACTCTATATTAACTCACCTTAAAATCACTACAATAAAACTCTACATTAACTCACCTTAACCATCACTGCAATAAAACTCTACATTAACTCACCTTAAAATCACTACAATAAAACTCTACATTAACTCACCTTAACCATCACTACAATAAAACTCTACATTAACTCACCTTAACCGTCACTACAATAAAACTCTACATTAACTCACCTTAACCATCACTGCAATAAAACTCTATATGAACTCACCTTAACCGTCACTACAATAAAACTCTACATTAACTCACCTTAACCATCACTGCAATAAAACTCTATATTAACTCACCTTAAAATCACTACAATAAAACTCTACATTAACTCACCTTAACCATCACTGCAATAAAACTCTATATTAACTCACCTTAAAATCACTACAATAAAACTCTACATTAACTCACCTTAACATCACTACAATAAAACTCTACATTAACTCACCTTAACCATCATTACAATAAAACTCTACATTAACTCACCTTAACATCACTACAATAAAACTCTACATTAACTCACCTTAACCATCACTACAATAAAACTCTACATTAACTCACCTTAACCATCACTGCAATAAAACTACATTAACTCACCTTAACCATCACTACAATAAAACTCTATATTAACTCACCTTAACCATCACTACAATAAAACTCTACATTAACTCACCTTAACCATCATTACAATAAAACTCTACATTAACTCACCTTAACCATCATTACAATAAAACTCTACATTAACTCACCTTAACCATCACTACAATAAAACTCTACATTAACTCACCTTAACCATCACTACAATAAAACTCTACATTAACTCACCTTAACCATCACTACAATAAAACTCTACATTAACTCACCTTAACCATCACTGCAATAAAACTCTACATTAACTCACCTTAACCATCACTGCAATAAAACTACATTAACTCACCTTAACCATCACTGCAATAAAACTCTACATTAACTCACCTTAACCATCACTACAATAAAACTCTACATTAACTCACCTTAACCATCACTACAATAAAACTCTACATTAACTCACCTTAACCATCATTACAATAAAACTCTACATTAACTCACCTTAACATCACTACAATAAAACTCTACATTAACTCACCTTAACCATCACTACAATAAAACTCTACATTAACTCACCTTAACCATCACTGCAATAAAACTACATTAACTCACCTTAACCATCACTACAATAAAACTCTATATTAACTCACCTTAACCATCACTACAATAAAACTCTACATTAACTCACCTTAACCATCATTACAATAAAACTCTACATTAACTCACCTTAACCATCACTACAATAAAACTCTACATTAACTCACCTTAACCATCACTGCAATAAAACTCTACATTAACTCACCTTAACCATCATTACAATAAAACTCTACATTAACTCACCTTAACCAGCATTAGAATAAAACTGTACATTAACTCTTCTTACCTTACTTAAACCTTACTGAAATACTGTCTGAAGAAATAGCTGTATGTCAGTGAAGTGCGTTCTGTTAATTATAGTTGTTAGTTGCATAAAAGACATTTTTTTTTGTGTTCAGATTGTTTCTATTCTTTTATTGTGTTTAAAATGGCTGGTAGTCTTTAGTGCAATCAACTGGATCAAAAAGTCTTTTACTTCTCACAAGAATATCATGTTAAAATTGTAGTTTTAAGATGCATTACAATTTTGACTCAGTATCTTGAAAAATTAACTGTTGAGTCAAAATAAAGACTTTTTTGTTCAAGAAGGTAAATCATTATTTTGAGATAAAACCTGGAAATATTCAGGAAGTAACTTTTTACTGTGACATAGTAAGAGAAAGACAGAAGGAGATATAAAAACATGGGTTATTTTTTTTCTAATACTCACAGTGGGAATTTGGCCTTTATATTTAACTACAAAAAAGGTAACACTGACGCATTTTGTTATATTTTGTAATACACTGATTTTATTTTGTAATACACCATTACAATCAAAAAAGCATCATGAATGAGAAGAGCTTGTTGTTACGACCTGTCTAGGGGTTTGAGATGATCATAACATAAAAGACAAAAGAGAGCCAGTTGACGTTTAAACAGGTCAAATCGTGTTATTTTCTTTTTATGCTGCTCTTTTGTGTATACGACACAGGAGAACGTCAGAGTGGGCATGCGCCAAAACAATAAACATAACAAGCCTAGCTAGAGATGTTAGATAACTAACTTACCTATACAAACATAAAGAAACAAAAGTACAGTCAGTCTTTCCTAACTCCCTACCTATACCAAAAAACAGGAGAAAACAAGATCAAAAGAAATGGCACCCACTCCTACAACCTGGTCGGCATAAGAGTGAACATTTACAGAGACAGATCATGAGCTTACAGTTTAACTGCAGAGATAACTGGGTATAGAACAAGAGGTAAAGCTAAGCTATTTCATTTGAGAGGAGAGTAGACAATCGCTAGCAATAAAACAAACAAACAAGCTGCGGTGCGGTGCGGTGCGGTGCGGTGCGGTGCGGTGCGGTGCGGTGCGGTTCGGATCTAAAAACAATCGCCCCAAGCCGCCATGGAGGAAAGCCTCCGATAACATCCGGCGCAGCCGTCGAAGATATACGCCATGCAATTTCAGCCAGCCAATCAGATGAAATTTCGTTACGGGACACCAGCCAATCACACGCACAAGTGGGAGGGTTCCTAATAAGCGAGAGAATAAGAGAGAGAGAGAAAGAACGAAAGGGAAGCAAGCAAAACAAAACATACGTCCTATATGGACGTAACACTTGTGTCTTCTTGAAGGAGAGGTGAAAAAAGTCATGTTATCATAACCCTAATTATTCAGCAAATTTCTAAATAAAGAACTTTTTTCTCAACGTTTATGTGGTGAGAGGGTCATGGTGTCTCTCTCTCACTCATCATCTAAGCCACTTGTTGTCCTGGGTCACCTCACAGTCCCATATCAAGTAGCCACACATCAGTTTTTACCAGAAATAAACAGGGTAGCGCTAATGATATTAATATTTCAGCTGAGAAAAAAAAAACAGAACTCAGAAGTCATGCTAAGAGAATGTTTTTTCTGTACTTCTGAGTTCTTTTATTAAACATTTACAAAAAAATAACTATTTACAGCATTTACAAAAAAAAAAATAAGAAGAAACAGGAGCCAAAAATCTAACAACTGTTAAAAACAAATACATAAAATAAGACAAAGTAGGCTGACAGCTAGTCAGCTACTTCTTTCTATTTAGTTTATACAGTTACAGATGTGGCTAAAAGTTTTGGTACCTTTCCACACACACACACACACACACACACACACACACAAACACACATATGCCGCTTATCCTTCTGGGTTGTGGGGGGTGCTGAATCCTATCCCAGCAGTCTGAACAAAAATAGTGCAAAGAAATATATGTAATGTTTTATCTATGACAATATAATTATGCATATACAGGGGCAATTTAATACTAGAAAAGTTCAGCAAATGAAGGAGGCTTGCCAAAAAAGTGTCTTCAAAAAATTGAACAGTTTGAAAATAACTTTCTCAACCAGGGGCTGCAAGGGTTTGTATTTGACCCTCCGCAATGAAAGCAAATTAGCAAATATTATTAGTAGTATAGTAGTATTCCAGCTTTTTACTCACACTGAATAGAGATGCTGACATGGAAGTGTTCTTGGCAGCATCTGAAAGAAGAGCAGAATAATATGTAGTATTAAAATGTCAGGTAACATGGATTTGATGTGATTCAGGACACCACAGCACAATTACAATTTAAGGCTTTTTCACAATGCAGAAATTATTGAGTAATATGTTCACTGTATGAAACCAGACTACTACAGGTATACCTTAAATATTGTAGATTGGGTTGGGGCACTGAAAAAGCTTAGATAGCTTGAAGTTCATGTCCATAGCGAAACTTTAATACAACTGACTTGGCAGCCAGAGCACCAGAGAGGAACATCGCTCTTACTTCCAACAGAGGGAAATATGCTCGTACAGGAAGAGAGCATGTTTACAGAGCAACAGAACGCAGCCTAGCTCAGCCCAACACAAGCTAAGCTAGCACAACTAGTTGTTCTTTGCCTAGCTTTTAGCCAGGGCTGGCTGTCTAACTTAATAAGTATATTATATTTTCATTTTATAATTTCACTTTATTTTTAGCATTTTTATTTAAACTATTTTATTAACTAGTAAAATGTTGCAAGGAGGACCAGGAATCGAGAGGCTCAGTAAAAAAAAAACTGGAATCGTTGGAGGCTAAGATTAAGGCACTGCTGGAACATCAGACTCTCTTTTTATCCCATGCTCCTCCCTTGACCAACATTTTATTACTTGGTGACTCAATCGTGCAGAGCTCCAGCTAAAGGTAAAGACTGTGCTTTATGCCTCCCTGGTGCTCAAGTCATGGATATCACAAAAACACTGTTTTTAATTAGCATAAGGATATTGTTATTGTCATTGTGCATGCAGGAGATTGAAAGAGCAAAGTTTTGAAAAACCATTTCACAACACTGCTTCACAGAATGCAGGAACAAACAACAGCCAGAGCTGTAGTTTCTGGCTTTCTGCTAACATTTAGTAGAGGAAATGAGACTTTTAGCAGACTCGTCTGGTACCAACGGTTACTTCTCTATTCAAACTATATTAAGCAATCACAATGCAGTACCACGGGAACTAAAATGAATAAATACCTGAAGTGGGTGAAGTTTGTAAGCCTACTTATCGCACCCTGGCAAAGCCAAGTAGAAGATTTAGAGTGGCGCTGCTAAATGTAAGAGTACTAACTAACAAAACCAGTATGGTTCTTATCTGTGAACAGAAACTGGATATTATGATGCTTCCTGAAACCTAGTTCAGATGGAGCAGCTTTCCTGACTCAAACGGCTCCACAGAATAATGATTTTATCCATACTGTACTGGATGGTAAGAAGTGAGTTGGTCTAGTCATTGTTTTTTTCCAATATTTTTCATTGTAAAAACATGATTAATTTGGAATGATTCTTCTTTCTCCTCCCTCGCTGTATGGCACACACACACACACACACACACACACATACACACACACATACACACTGGACTATCTTGTCACCTGGCTGCATCTGAGACATGAGGTATAACAACACTGTTTGATTTGAGGTTAGTAACATTAACTTTACAGTATCCACTGCAGTTATTCACTAGTCCAAACACAATCTTATCATTATCAATAAGAGAGCAAACAGATAACGTCAATGCAGAAGTTATCACTGATAATTAATGTTAATCTAACTTTAGCTTAGTTAGGAAACCTGTTCTAAAGAATTGTGCTGTCTTGATGAAATGTCCTAGCATAGCGCTTATTTGTAGAGCTCTACATAAAATTGTAAGTAGAATATTTTGATAATTTGCCTAAAGCACACAAAGCTGAAGTCAGCTTCTTGTTTGCCAACTTCTTGTTTGACATTTCTGTTCCATGATATGACAAAATAACTGGCTCATCACATCACTGGCTCATTTATTCAACTTCAGTGTTTGTAATGAAGCCATGTGCTGTGTAATGATTTTAAAATATTTACCTAACAAACAATGTTGTTTTCTTCATCATTTCTTCTACATCATTTTTAAGTTAAGTGGGTCAGTATTCTAAAAAATATTCTCCTAAAAATCGAAAAAGTAACTGTGTTCTGAATACTGTTTTAACAAACTGTAACTAGGACTGAATACAGATACTTCATTTCTGTATTCTGAATACATATTCCCAATACTTGTATCCCAACAACATCCCAACGCTGTGAATGCATGAATAAAAAAAAGAATAGAGTTATTCTGCTGCTGTTATTTTCTAGTTAATGTTTAGGAAACACAGTTAGCAAAAATGGATGTACCACTTCCAGAGTGAGCCATCCATACCCAAATGCTGATAGGACTGATGTAATCCATATGTTGGGTAAGAAGAGGAATCACAGAGTAAGGAAGTCAATTTCTTGAGTATGTGTAGATCAGCGCTCATATATGAACATATATGCAATTAATGTGTATTAACAGTAAAACATTACTCAAAATAATTTCATTTTGTGGGTGCCCCTTTTTGTTTCTCATTGATCCAAACTGGATAACTTGCCATATTCCATATTCTTGAGTACTTTCTTAAAGGTAGCAGTTTATTTCAGTTTGTGTTAATGAACTGTGTAATACCCGTGACAGAAACTGGTTTGTGGTCTGCATGGCTTCTCTATTTCAGCACCACTTCCTGTCTGAACATTCTCTCATGCCTTATGAAGACCGTTTGTACCTTTTCCCATAAATATTTGTAAAATAAATGTAATATACACAATTATATTATGCACAACAGATGTCTTTATGTAGCAATTTGCCATGCTTGCACTTTTCCTGCAAAGTCAATCATTTATCTTCACCACATTGTGTTAGTCTAAAGTTTCTCAACCCTGTAGAAAATACCAAACAATATGCCATTTGTTCACAGTTCCCTTTCATTTTATGCTAGCAATCTAAACATTTGGGCGCAGCCTCTCAGAGTAAGATGGGTGGGGCTTATGCTACGAACATATCCACACTCAAACCACTGCTTTTTTCTAAAGAGGCTGGATGTCGGAAAGGAGCATACCAACACTCCCATCTCCAAAATGCCTTATTTTACAGAGTTTTAATGTATATTTATATCTCAAGTTTTTCCAAGTAATTATGGACCATTTCTATTTGTCAATTCATTGTGTAATGTTTACACAATGTAAATCTGGTGTTTTTAAGGGAAAAAGTAAAAAAAAAAAAAAAAAAACCATATCCACTTTTCCCCCCATAAAAAAGTTGTTTTCAGACTATAATGTAATATAAATGTCACATTGCAGTCTAATTACAAAGACCTCAGTATTTAAACTTTTAAATGGGTAAAAAAACTGGGCATACTGCCATGCTCCTAAAAAAACTGCTTGTTTTGCTGTTGCTTTATGTCAACATGTTCTTCATCGGTCACAGTCTTAGCAAACACTGAAACTAGCTGCTGTTTCTTTAAGGAAAATGCTGTTTGCTGGCTTCAGTTATAACTGCTATAACAAGTCATTAAACTATAGAAAATATATAATGTATAATTGTAACTGAGTCAATAACTGATTAGGTCTATAGTATAAGACATAGATAGATAGGCAGACAGATAGATAGATTTTTATTTTTTCCCCCAATAGAGCAAATTCAACAAATAAACAGGAATTGTGCATTAATGTCCAGAAGTATGTTTCTCTGTAGAGGATGTGTTAACTGATTTTTATTTGAAAAATCAACAAAACATATTAATTGACCAGGAGTGACCAAACTAATGTACAACTGTAGACAGATGACATGTTTATAAGTAAATTACGGTATCTTTAAGGGCCTCTATGTTAGCTGAGAGCTTTCTCTCAATGACAGGTGTGGTGGTTGGAGGGGGTGGGGAAACAATATATTATTGGTTAATATTATTTTTCAGAGTGCACAGTGATGTCAAAAAATTAGAAGATGGGTTGATTGACACCATAAAATACAGCTACCACACTGTGTTCTGACTGTTCATAACCCGATTTGTTTAAGTTTGAAAATTTTTAAAGCTAATTCAGCTAGTTAGTTCATGCTTCATTCACTTCAATTAGTTCAATTAGTTCATGCATGAGTGCAGCTGTCTGTTCCATAACGCTCTGCACAAAGAAGGTCATGGGTCTTTCTTTGAATAGACAGTTGAGCATACATTTACAGTATACACAGTGTGTTTGATTTTTTTAACTGAAATTTATATTGAATTTCAGACAGGGCTGAAGCGGGACTTGTTTTCAGACCAGGACGTACATAGCATGGCCATCATGCAAAATAACTTTTTCTAAAATCGGCATAGTTTCATCTAAATTTTCCCTCTTTTTTATCCATTATTTATTTAGTAACTCAGATAACCAAGGTGGCTGAGTCATGTTTTAAGTGTGATATAACCATGACCGTCTATATATTACAAATTAATGCAAGCCAAATAAGTTAAGGTCCTGTCAACATTTCTTACTGCCCACCTGCTTGGATATGTCATCATCCTCCTTAAGTAGCTTTTTCATTCTTGTGTTCTTCGTACCACCTTGTTTTTTTGCAGTTCTTGCCACAGATGTCCATCTACACATGACTTAAGTACAACCAAATTTTGAATTTGATGCGAGAAACATGTTTCAAAAAAGTTGGGACAGGGCAACAAAAGACTGGTAAGGTTGTGTAATGCTTAAAAAACTGTAGGTGGAACATGTCACAACTAATTAGTTAATTGGCACCAAGTCAGTAACACAAAAAGACCGTCCCTGAGAGTCTTTTAAAAGTAAAGTCATGGAGGGGTTCCGCACTATGTGAAAGGCTGCACAGACAAATAGTCCACTAATTTAAAGATTAACATTTCTCAATGTAAATAGCAAAGAATTTGGGGATTTTCCTAATCTACGGTACATAATATCATTAAAAATTCAGAGAATTCTCCAAATGCAAGGGACAAGGCTAAAAACCAACATTGGCTGGCTGTGATCTTCAGGCCCTGAGGTGACACTGCATTAGTGTCATCCTGCTGTAGTGGAAATCACTGCAGGAGCTCAGGAACACTTCTGAAAATCTCTGTCTGAGAACACAGTTTATTGCAGCATCCACAAATACAAGTTAAAATTCTATCATGCAAAGAAGAAACAATAATCCAGAAATGCTACCACCTTCTCTGGGCCTGAGCTCATTTAAGAAGGACTGAGGTGAAGTCCAAAACGTGTTCTGTTGTCCGACAAATCAAAAATTTAAATTTAAACTTTGTAAATCATTAGTGACGCATCTTCTGGGCTAAAGAGGACAGGGACCATCCAGTTTGTCAGTGCACAGTTCAAAAGCCAACATCCGTGATGGTATGGGGGTACATTAGTGCAAACGGCATGGATGACTTGCACATCTGTGAAGGCACTATTAATGCTGAACAGGTTTATATAGGTATATACAGGTTTTGGAGCAACATTTACTGACATCTTGCTTATTTCAGCAAGACAATGCTAAACCACATTCTGCATATATACAACAGCTTTGCTCCATAGTAAAACAGCCTGGGTGCTAAACAGACCTACCTGCATTCCAGACATGTCACCCACTGAAAACTTTTGCACATTATGAAATGAAAAATACAACAAAGGAGACCTGCTGGGCAGCTGAAATCCTATAACAAGCAAGAATGAGAAAACATTTCACTTTTAAAGCTATAGCAACTGGTCCCCTCAGTTCCCAAACACTTACTGACTGTTGGTAAAAGAAGAGGTGATGCCACACAGAGGCAAACATGCTCATGTCCCAACTTTTTGGAAATATGTTGCTGCCATCAAGTTCCAAATGGCCATATAATTAAAAAAACTATAAAATTTCTCATTTTAAACATCTGATTTGTTGTTTTTGTACTAATTTCAATTAAATATAGAGTTTACATGATTTGCACATCATTGCATTTTATTTACATTTTGCACAGCATACCAACATTGCACTGAATTTGACACACTTCTCTCGAGACTCATCTTAGCTTCCCATTCAAATTCCTATTCCACCATAAAGAGTGGAGCAGTTACATGCAAACACCCATACAGGCATCTGAATGTTACTTCTATATTATTTAACGCAGAATGGGAAATGAGAATTAAAAGTTAACTCCAGCTTCTTTTAATCTTTATCTTCTGTATGAGATTCAATCAGCAGACTAGAGCTGTACCAGCTGAGGTGGGAGCCGCTGATTTAAGCCCTAAATCCCTACTGAAATACACTTAGATATAATATTTACAGTTTAAGCTTTCTAGTGCTTATATGTGTGAGTTTAACACATGGTAATAGGCCCACCGGGATTTCTCCAGACTCAATTACCCACTGCTACCCACTGCAGTGCTGGTTTAAGGCGTCTTATGCCAAACACTTTGAAAACTGACACGTGAACAAACTCATGGATATACGATATAAGACTGCACAATATATTGTTTTCCAATTGTTATCATGATACTGGTTAATTGCAATAATGACATTGCAGAAGACTGCACAATACAAATGAGCCCTCTAGACAGTCACAGTGTTTTTTGCTGTGCGCTGTGGGTGAGAGCTTCTGTGGGTGTTTTAATGAATCAAGGTATTTGTGTAATCTAATAAAAGTAAATTATTTTGGTTTAAGCATTATTGATTTAGCATTGTGTTTATAAAATCTTGGAAGGCATGTCACAATTACAACATGTAACAGTACAATGGTATTTTTGTCCATATCTTTCAGTGCTAATTTGAAAAACAAAGTTCTGTATTCATAACCTGAACATCTAACTAGCTACAATATTGCTTACACTTTATATAAAGGGTGTGTATGTAACACATTCATAACTTCTTACATAAACACTTCATAACTTCTTACATAAACACTTCATAACATGTTCATAAATGCTTAAATCAACAGACTACAGTGTCCACAGGGCAGAAGCCTATTTGAGAACAGCACAAATCAGTTCTACATTTCTACTTTAGTTAAAACACAAAAGTACAGTTTCTATTAAGGAGACCTGTGTGGCTGCAGACATGAACAACTCTGTTACTAACTAAAATTTTTAATGTCTCCTTAGTACTGTTCATCAAAATATAACTATAACTCACAGCACATTTAGTTTTGATACTTTCATATATTTAAAAGCAAATACATTTGTACATTTTTTTTAAATGCATGAAAGTATCAAAACTAAATGTGCTGTGAGTTGTGTGCCTTCTGAAGAAGTACTTGAATGATTTACTGTCATTATATCTTTATCAGTATAATGTAGATTTTGCATTTTAAGCCTAAACATTGAGCTGGACCTTCCTTTTGAGCCTGTGCATGTGACATTAATATGTAAAGACATATATCATGGTGCTAAAAACTCCCTCGAAATCTGAATGAACAACTCTGAGTTTTAAATTATTATTTCAGGCTTTACAGGGAGACACATTCAATTTTAACAAAAACAAAATCTTACATGGTGCTTCTTTATGTTAGATGCATCACTATCTTTCATATACCTGATAAGTGGTTTTATTAACTCGGTCTCTGCTTTATGCTTCTGAAATGAAACAAATACTTCAATCAATTTAGTTTAACCAGCAGGTCCAAAGTTTTACCACACATTTCTATAACCTAAGAATAACTTACATAACTTACAACTTACAGCCATCTTACATTGCATCCCATTTAGTCACTGGCTACTAAGCCTTAGCATGTACCAAGATTAGGATTTTAAGACATTAAGTAGGGCTGAACGATTTTGGTGAAATATCTAATTGCGATTTTTCTGTCCAATATTGTGATGAAATTTTAAATTGTGAATGTTTTCTATAAACTGATGTATTTTTTTGACTAATAAAACCACGTTTTGGCTTGAAGCTTGAACACTTAACACAGAGCACCAGCCTCCGAGTTATTTGCGGTTGTGATGTCACAGCACACGGCTGTTTGGATACTTCTGATTGGCCGAATTCATATAAAAGCAGTTCACAAGCTCTGTGTGATTAGGTTAATTTTCCCTACTTAACCCTTGCAGCGTGTTAACATTCACACTTAAAAAGATGGTTCTTTAAGGGTTCTATAGTAAAGAAAATGGTTCTATATGGAACTATGAACCCTCAAAAAACCTGTGGCCTGATTATATGCGTCTTTGCATTTTGAAACCCTTGTGGGTGCTATATAGAGTGTAGTCGAAAATAAACTTTAAGACTATGATAAAAAATGCAGCTTTTTCGGTTTAAAAATTGCACTCTTTAAAGTTGCGAATTCAATATAAAAATGATTAATTTTCAGCCCTAATGTTAAAGCCCCTTTTGTCAAGACATTTGTCAGTTAGTATCACAATTAAAAGTGCTGAGAGTTATTACAGTTATGTGTTAATTAACAGTTTATATGCAGACATAAAAACTATGTTTGCAACAGAGTTAGCTGTGGATGTGCAGTGACACAGGTCTCCTGAATAGAAAGTGTACATTGTACTTAAACTCAAGTAGAAATGTATGGAACTGATTAAGCTCTTAACTAGTTTTCTCCCCTGAAAGATACAATACTTAAAAATGATGCTTCATAACGGTGTTATACAGACGTATGCAAAACTTTAAACGCCCAAATGACATGTTTTGATTAGTCGAAATTAGTTAACACATTCTCTATGGGGAACAACCTTTAAGTGCACAATTTCTAACTATTTGCTGAGTTTAACATATTAAGGAAAAAATTAAAACAAACTAGAAAATGTGTCATTACATTAATTGCACAGGCCACATTTTTTGTTTTATTTTTTCCCATATAAACAATACAGCAAATAAACAGTAATTTATTAAAAATATGCAAAAAGAAAATGTGTTTATTTATTGTCACTTGACCAGGGGTGCCCAAACTTTTGCACAAGATGGTAAATGGAATAAATATTTCACTCTAGTTTGGGGCCACCTATGTCAATACAATGTCATTTACTTCATAAAACATCTTCTGTTCTCTTGCAAAAACTGGCATAAGCTGTTGATGAATACTTAAGTATTTCTTTGTAAATATGTTACTTAACGCTTATGCATGTGTTATGAAGTCTCTATGTAGGTAACCTGCAAATAAAGTGCAACCATTTTGCTTTTACCTATATGAAGAAATTGCAAGCCAGGCTGCCTCATGCGTTTATCTCTCTGACACTGTGTTCTGGTTCAGCTTGTGCATAAACACCTTCAGCTCCATCTACGTCTACTGCTACTGCTCTGGTTCTGTTGGTTTTGTCTCTGATTGCTCTTTTTCCACACCAGGGTCCAAATCTGACTGAGGGGTCTTGTGATGGATGATGTTTCCATATGTTGTCTCCTCGTTTGCGGGCTGGATGATCTCTTCTCCACTCACCGTCTCCGGTTTGATTTGTTCTTCCTCAGTGGCAGCTGAGTTTTCTGCCTCTGTGGTCTCTCTCTCAGGGTCTTCTCTCGAGCTGTGATGGATGGCGGCGTAATCAGGCGTAAGAGAGGAAAGACCCCTGATTTCGCCTGACCCTTTTTCAGCATTTGGGAAGTAGATGGTGGAGTAGTGGAGAATGTCCAGGTTGGGTGATAATATGTTTTTGTTGGCATATACAGACTCCTCCTCCTGCTCATCCTGACAAACAGCCTGTGGGATTGACAGCAAAACATTTTTTATATGAGTATTTAATCTTTGAGTTTTTGTATACAAAGCATGTGAAGTCATTCTGGTGTTAGATTTGAACTTAATCTAAAAACAGTATTGCAATACTCCACTGTGTTATGTTTCCAAAAGACCAACCCTAATCTACAAAGGAGATATCAAGGTATGTATTCATTTGTGCTGTCTGAGAATTGTACGACGGTAGGGCAACACAGATCCAGTCAAGAAAACAGCGCAAATACGCAGCATGGTATCCTTGTTTCATATGGAGGACAACAGAATGTGTCACAATGTCCGTCCAGTGTAACAAGAATAGCTACCTCTGTGTGAAGCTGCTGTGAGATTCCTGCAAGATGAGCTTTCTACATGTTAAACTGGCATCAAAAAAGTAGACAGGTTCAACTCAGACGTCAGGACTCAGAAGTGAATCAGAAAATCATTCTCTGAGCAGAACCAATATTTTAAAGCCTCCAGAAGTTGTTATGATCAGAATAATTCAAACACAATGTTGCACCCTGTCAACACAGTTGAGCCTGTGGTCAGTACTGTGAAGAGGAGAAATAAAGAAAGGGGCAAGGTAAAGGTCTGTCTGGAAGATAGTGATCGGAGCTATTCGAGCAGCTCCTACAAGGACATCTGTGTTTCCCACCAGTACTTGCCCTGCTTCAACACTAAACTTGGACAGTGTGGACAAGACTGCAAAACATTACAAGCTACAAACAGCCATCCCCTCAGACAATGGGCTGAACCAGCTGGCTGATAAGCTGAACACACACTACTGCAGGTTTGGAAAGCAAAGTATATATATATATATATATATATATATATAATATATATATATATATATAATATTATATATATACACACAAACACACATGTGTGTGTGTGTGTGTGTGTGTGTAGTTAATGGAATTTCCCACTAACCCTATCATTTAAAACGAGTCCTGCAGTTTCTTCTTGTGGAGGTTTGTGATGCGTTCTCCTGAAAAACAATTTAATTTCTCCTTAATCATCAGATCTTAATACAACTCCACCATACTTACACTGTGGTAAAAAAACATTCAATTTACAGATTATAAATAAACTGTTCAGTTGTAAATAAATGGATGTATACGCAATAAAATAAGGATGAAACTACACTTAAAATATCTTGCAATAAGTGCATGGGGAACATGCCTTCTCCTTTAAAAGGCAAAAAAGACATTAAAGGTCAGTTATTGTCTTCAGGCAAATGGCAATGCAATTCACTGACAAAAGGTATGGAGCTCTGCTGGTGACACCCATATAAATAAAAATAATGTTTGCATGCCTTACTAACGCATGGGAACGAGATCCTAATGCGTGGCCACGACTTAGAAAGGTGTGGGAACCAGATCATGCCTTACTAATTCATTCAGTCCGTGGGGCTTCCGCTGCGCCACTGGGGAGCACAGGTGACTATGGGTAAAAAACCTCAAGGAAGGGGAAAAGAAGAGGCGGAAAAACAGCAATGGTAAACAAAAGAAACCCTGAAACAAGTGTCCTCAAACAAAGGTTGAACTAGAAAGGTGAAATGAAAGATAATAGGAAAACAAAAAACACTTCCACTATAAGAACGACGGGAAGGCAGACTTTGTTTCAGTTGTTTGCTCTTGGTGGTTGGTTTATTTCTTGGAGCAGTTTATAGCTCAAGCCTCTTTTTTGTTTCTAAGTAGTTTTGGGACAGTTTATTTTTTATTTTTGCCCTCCTTTCCTTTTTCTGTAGTTTTGGGGCAATTTCTTTTCTCAGCCCTCTTTTCTTTTCTTTTCTTTTGTTTTCTTTTCTTTTCTTTTCTTTCCTTTCCTTTTCTTGAACGACACTAAGTACCGTACCGGTCACCCCTCTACAAAGGTGTGACAAACGCCACTGTCTGCCACGGCCTTAAGTAGAGGAGTCCGCAGATGTGTCGAGTTGGGCCTAATCAGCCCGAGGGCTTCTGGGCATTGGAGTTCCCTGAAGTTATGGCCCCGTGCCGCCACCGCCCTCTGCTGGCAGCTGGCGGGGCTGGCTGAACCCTTACACAGACTTAATCTTGGGCCAGGAAACCAGTCATAAGTGTTGTAAGCATATTTGCAAAATAATAAAAATAATAAAAACGGCAACAATACTTTAGTAAAGTACAAATCTTTCAAAATAATAATGTAAATAATTATTAAATTCTTATGGGATTAGTTTTACATAAGGAGGTGGGGTAATTTTTGCCTGTGTTTTTACTGTACACTTTCGCTTCAGTAAAGATTCTGGCACCTTAAATGAGCCTTATAAATAACTTCAGGTTATATTAATCCTGTGCAAATTGTCATGTCGGTGAATATTCTGTAGAAAGAGAGTATGGAGGCTTGAAGAAGCGATTATGAACATTATAGACATTTTGTGGTAAACTGCCAATACTACACCTCCCCTTGGAAAAATAATCCCGTCCAAATAGAGCTTAAGACTAGTAAATGTCAGTTATTCTTTTGAACAGACTTCACCGCTCTTGAGGTCTAGTAATGTGTGTAATATGGACACACCTTCCACACAAATATATTGTACACAGGATCATCACTGCAGAAGCTCCAACAGCAGCACCGACCAGCACAGAGGGAATGTGGAAAGGACCTACAGTGATCAATAAAAATGATAATTGGTTATTTAAGCAGAGATAAGCTGGAGATGACTTGGTTAATACAAAGTTCAGGAGCCTGCTGAACAAGGCTGGCTTTGACAGTCCTATACAGCAGGAGTTTTTTGGGCTCCCCCATCTTGCTAACTGATTACTGTAAAATTAGACTGTAAATAATAACAAAACATCCATACGATGTCTAAATTACATAAATGTGTAACTGGCAAATTGTGTCTTGTGGCTAGTTACTGCTGATTGGATGCTTTTTTAGGGTACTAATGAGTTATAATTTAAATTACAGATCACCTTCTCAGCATTCTTGATCCAAGGGTCTCTTTCATGACACAGTGTTTCTTGCTTACCCAGCTAACTGTAAGCTTAGTTGGATCTATTAATCTAATTAATCACAGCCTGAGTATGTAAACCTGGATTAATTTCAGCCTGAGTATCTAAACCTGGACTATTTACTGTCTATCTAAACCTGAATTAATCACAGCCCAAGTATCAAAAGCTGGATTAATCACAGCCTGAGTTTCTAAACTTGGATTAATCAAAGTTTGAGTAATCCTGGATTAATCACAGCATGTGTATATAATCCTGGATTGATCACCAGTATCTAAATCTGGACTATTCACAGTCTGAATATATAAACCTAGATTAATCCCAGCCTGCAAATATAAACCTGGATTAATCGCAGTCTGAGTATCTAAACCTGGATTAATCACAGTCTGAGTATATGAGAAAAGAACAAAATATATTTTAAAAGTCTTCAGACTTTTCTCATTTTCTCCTTTTTTTTTCCATTTTTGGCTCCAGTTGTGTTGCATTATCATTACTAGAAGCTGAATTGTATCATTATATTTATTCTTGTTTTTAATTTGATTTTGATTCTGATTTGATTTTGTTGTTTGTGTTGTTGTTCCTTTGTTTATTGGCATCTTTGTTGTTCTATGCCTCTAGAAACTGTACCATAGTTTTGCATCACATGCTAAAATAAAACAAAGCCTTTATCTTTGGGTGAACCTCCTTGCTCTCTCCTCATACCTTAAAAGAACAAATATTCCTTAAGGAAAAAACAGGTCAAACCTAACAAGCTAAGGAAAGTGACTCTATTCACAACTTTCCTAGAGCTTCTTAGGCTTCAATAGTGAAAAGCAAGATGTAAAATGATGCAGAGAACTTAATAATATGATACACACTGCATTATGCAAATGAAATGACAAATGACAAAACTTTTTAAATTAGTGTTGAAGGGTTGAATATTTCCTGTGGGTGTTATAAAGAGAAGTCTTTCAACAGTGTATCTGCAGGTCTTGATAGCTAAAGGCTCTTTGGCCTCAAAACAGCCTGAATGCTTACAGCAAAATCACTTCCTTTTTGTGGTTTATGAGCTGAGAAACAATTTAAAGCACGCAGCAGTTTTTAAGTGTGAAAACAGAAGAACAAGACGGCACGTGCTAGAAAACACAGGCCTAAATATAAATTTTGACTTTCCGCTAAAAGTCTGAAAAAAAACTGTTCTTTCTCGGCAGTTACATTCTCTAAAATATTTGTATGTGGGCAATATGCATCATGTGCTGCATCACTGTTGCAAAAGGGGAAATCCACTTTTAATCTACCCTGAAGGAGCTTATTTTGACATTTTGATAAATGACTGCTGTAAAACATCAACTATAATCAGCACGTTTGGTAGTTCAGTAAAAAAAACATCAACGCTAGGTGGGCATTCTGATTGTCTTTGTTGGGCAGGGGTCAAAAAATAGCAAGATGGACAAAGTGCAGAAAAAATACATCAACAAATAAATGCAGATAGAAGTCAAAAATCTAAAGAATTAAGACACACTTGGAAATGGATAAGAAATACATAAAAAGCACTAAAACAAACCAAACATAAACACAATAAGCAACATATTAACTGTTAATGAGATGGCAGAGCTAGAACATTCAAAGGAAATCCAGGAGGAGGATCCCATGACCTACAAAGTAATGACTACTACAGTTTCCAAAGATCTAAATTTACCAAAAAAAGTGCAAGTCTCTGAACATTCACCTAAAAGTGCCAACTTAGCTCATTTGCAAATAGCACATCACTCTCCATCCAATTTATTAGAAGCCCTAACTTTGTGTTTCTGCCCAAAGGCCACTTTATCATAAACCCTGACCTCATCCTCCAAAAATACTCATGCAAGATCAGCTCTGTGGTCTGAAACTGACCAGCAATGAAGTGGATGACTAACACAATCTGTACATCAGTAGATGAGCTAAGGTCTCTGACTTCACACAGTCAAGATTACAAGGATTTTTCATTCTACGGAACTCATTTTCATCCACACTGACAGATGTGGCTAAAGTTCATGAGAATAATATATTTTTCCCAAGAATTTGACCTATAATATATTTTTAAAAAAATGTATTCAGGGCGAAGAGGCCTGGTGTTATGGGGCAACCTGTACCTGCGCAGCACCCTTTTCTCTAATAGTGTAGTCCATCAGCCAAGACGTGTTTTTTGTCTGAAGTTTGCTACTTCACATTTAGCACTGGAGTTAACAAGCACTGGAAGCTTATAGCCAGTTAGCATCATGTTTAAGCAAAGCAGTGTTTCTAACCTGCAGATGAGCCATGAAAAGTAGCCACAGAGTAGAACAGCTGAGAGGTGCTGCCCAGCCTGTTGGTGCTGATACACTGCAGAGTGCCTGTAAGTGATTGTTGCATATAGATGAAGCTCTTGAGGCCTGTGCTGCCTACAGACTCCTCCCTGATGGATGGGTCCTTAGAGGGTGGGACAGGTTGTCCAGACAGACGCCACTCCAGTTTAGGAACAGGACGTCCATGAACCTCACAGACACACACGATCCCACCTTTACTGCTGCTGTTACAGTGGGAGGAGAGAGAGATCTGAGGAGAATCTGAGGCAGAGAGAGAGAGAGAGAGAGAGAGAGAGAGAGAGAGAGAGAGAGAGAGAGAGAGAGTGAGAGACCTTTTCATGTTCCTGTAATCCTGAAAACTTTTTTCGTATTCAATTTTATAATCTACTACACTTTCGCATTTCAATATGTAGTAGTTTTCTCACTACATGCTGTTGTAACAGATGCAGAGTGTGGCTTTGTGTTGTCATGTTGAAGTAAGCAGGAGGCCAGGAGCCATGCCCGCCACACAACGAAATACGCCATAAGAATTAATGAAAATGAAACAGAAAACCTGAACAAAATTCCAAAAAGGCAAATTCTCTCATTTATGTTAACACTAGTTAGCCATTCTGTGCTACTCACAGATTTCCCTGTAGGTCTGTCATTCTAAAACTTTTGCCCAATCACAGTGGGAATGCTGTCGAGGGTAAACAGATCTTCCTGCTCTTTTAAGAATGGTATTTTTATTCAACAAAGCGGCTGATTTGATTGATTATCTATTTGGAAAAAGCAGATCTGTAGTGCTTTCTTTCTGCTCCTGTAAGGAAACCGAACCAGCCAGACGCTCGCGCTAAAAACGAAAAATGAGGCTTTATTATTGGGGGTTTGGCAAAACTCAGTATCAGTGAGCAGGTGGTGATCAAATCCACCAGAAAGGTCAAAGTACAAAGAAGGACTAACATAAACAAAACCGGGCAACCAGATCTAAAAGGACAAAAAGAAAAAGAAAAAGTCAGAGAAGGTCAGAATATTGCAAGAGGCAATTGGAGCCAGAGGGATGCGGGACAGCTCAACTTTGCAGCACATCCACAATACTTTTCTTAATACGTTTTATGTTGTCAGAACACAGGATCACAGTATGGATTTTTTCCCATCTACCAGCACAACCCCAACATAAAATACAGGGATGGGGTAATTTGGGAGAACACAATGAGGAGGGTAGACAAACTTACATACAAAGAACCCACCCTCCTCAGTATGCCGAGTACCATGGCCGTAACTAGCTATGAGGACACCGAAGAAGAATTTCAGAAGAATTTTTTTTTCACTTTTCTTTGTTCATGAGATGTAAAATGTAGAGAAAGCGCCCTTATGGTAATGTGTCACAGTGTCACAGACCTTGATTTGTTTTCTGTGAGCGCTGTCACTGTATTATGGCCAATTAAAATCTCCCAAGCTTTTCCTCAGCCCCCCAATAACTGCTTAGCAACCGCTGCTATCCACAGTTACTTCAGTACTTTATCAGCAGCCATAATGTTCGTGCCTAGCATTAGGACACTGAGGACCTGTGAAGTTTTTGAAGCGTTTTATTAGATTCAGTGTGGACAAAAGCAACAAAGTGAACAGTGACATGTGCTCAGCTGACCTCAGAACAGCTGCAGTTCAGCCATAGACTTAACTACAGGCTCCATAGTCAGCAATATTAGTGATTAGATGAGAAATTAAAGCTGTACTGTGTTACCTACTCATAACATAATACAGCCAGCATGAGAAAGTTCACTGTTAACCAGCATATTGATGGTGTAGCATCATGTAGCTAACGTTATTAAATCAGCAGGTACATTAGACTGTATTTTGTCTAATTTTTTTTTCAAAATAAACATATAAATAAATAGTTCTATGATTAACTAAATGAACTTAAGCAGGATAACTGGAGTCAAATCAGTTTGTGGAACAGTAATATCAGTTTATAGGAAAAAAAAATAATGGAGTGATGGGAAAAGAACAAATGAAAGGAAAAGTGCATAACAGTTATGGATGGGTAAACAGGACCAATAATTTGGTGGACAAAAAAACCTGAAGGAGAAACTTGGTGTAATAGTCATATTCAGCAGTTATTTTATTCATTTCTGCAAAATGGACCTCACTTAAATTTTGATCCTAGTTATGGCCCTGCGAAGTACTATCAATAAGCAACAACAGCAACAACAACAACCATCCTGAGAGCCACTTTGTGTGCATCCTCATATATAAAGCTACTAAAGCGTTGTAGCACTGTACTCACTCTGAACGTGCAGCTGCACAGATGAGTTTTGAGCTCCATGTTGGTTCTGAGCTCTACAGTAGTATAAACCACTGTGTGTATCATCAGTCTTGTTGATGGTGAGAGAGGGTCCGGTCTCTATCTGCTCTCCATTCTCTCTGTACCAGGTGTAGTTCACTGCTGGGTTTCCATCACTGCTGCAGTTCAGAGACACTGAACTGCCAAACATCACTGGACCAGACGGAGACACTGACACTGATGTATTCTTAGGAGCATCTGAGAGAAGAAACAGAATAAGAGCATGTAGTATTAGGATGTCAGCTAAACTTCACTGAGTTGATCAGATTTAGGACACCACAAAACTAATAAAACACAAGACTTTTTCACAATGCAGAAACTACTGAGTAATATGTTCAATACATAAACCATCTTACATAGAACATGTAAAACCAGAGAGCGCTGGGTTGTTTTGGTGCCATTGTTCTTCAGCTGGTAGGTGGCAGTGCAGTTGATTCTGAGTCCATGATGAAGGTGAGTAGTGATGAAGTTCAGCTGAGAGGAGGTGAAGCTGGTGTTTTGGTTCTGCTCCTGGCTGCTGTTAGTGGGCAGGGGGCTCCATGACAATGTGGGGGTCTGAGTGGGACACGGAGAAAAAGTAGAGCAGAGCAAACTCACAGAGCTGCCCACCAACACCCTCCGATCCTGCACCTCCATCTGGTCTCTATACAGACTCAGTGTGGGTTTGGGGAGAGAGTCTGACACACAGATGAGGAGTGTCAGAGTGTCATATTACAGAAGGTATGTTTTAAATATATTCTTACTGTTATCTCAGAAGAACAATTACAATGTACATAAATTTCACTCACCTCTGACATTTATAGAAACAAATTGTGTATAATTGTATTTCAGTTCTCCTGCCTCTATTCTGAAGTAATATTTCCCACTGTGACTCTTATTGACGCTGTTGAAGATGGTGGTGCAGTTCTTCATTTTGAGATCTCCTGATATTTTCCCTTTAATCTTGTGGTTTTTCGGTGTTGTGGAGTCAAAGACTGTCTGATGATCCTCAGTGCCATTTTTAAGCCATATTCCTTTAGGATTTTTCTGGAGGTCTGTATCAAACTTGTTCTCAATTGTAAAAGTGCAGGGTATGAGAACACAGCGTCCTCTCACAGCTTCTACACTCTCTGGCAGAGTGATGCTGAAGGAATCGATGCACAGAGCAACTGAACACACACACACACACACACACACACACACACACACACACACACAGAACCACACACACAGAACCACACAAAAGTATTAATACACACAAAAACACCAGGCCAGTCTCTGAAACCTCAGAACATCATTAATATAAAGTACAGCTGCCAGAACCTGAATAAGCACTACAGACAACACACCAATGAACAAATCACACATTTCACATAAATACACAGAAAACATCATGAGTTACACACAGCCCCATGTAAGCTTAACAGTGTAATGCACAAACCTTGAAACAGACAATAAATAACTGTAAGATTCTCTGCTCTTTTCATCTTTCTGATGAGGAAAAATCACCTAAAAAAGAAACAGGCAAACGAGAATGTAATTAATTTAGTATATACTTTATTCAACTGCTTACATAAAACTTAGGATACAAAGAACAGTTTTCAGTAGTTGAATCGGTAACACTTTCTATGAATGTCACCTTTGTAAGCATCTATAAACACATTCATAACATGTTATAATGCATTCATAAGACATTATAAACATAGCTATAAATATTTATAAAAATGCACTATACATTATAGACATGTTTATTATGCATTATGAATTGTTAACATAATGCGTTATAAGTACTGTTCATAACAAATTATAAGAGCTCATAAGTTGTGTTTGTCCGCTCTAAGTAAAGTGAAGCGTACTGTACTAAAGCCTCCTCCAGTGTTCAGAGTGAGGCTTCAAGTTGAAGTATTTACTGAAGGATTTACTGAAACACTAAAACATTCACAGTAAAGCACATTACAGGCTTCAAATGTCAGAGTTTAAACTAGAGCTGCCATCAGTGTTTTACCCAATGTGGGAAAGGTAATGTTCACCACCGTTAGCTTGGTATTTGTCTTTACTTTACGCTCTCCAAGCTGGGACTGACTTCTTTGGCACTGACATTGTAACATGTTATTAACACTATTTATAATGCATTATTTTGACAATTCATAATGTATAATAAACATGGCTATAAAGGGTAATTCAGTGTAATTCTTTTTTATAAATATTTATAACCACATTTATAATGCCTTATGAATACATTATAACATGTTATAAATGTGTTTATAGATGCTTACAAATGCGACGTTCATAGAAAGTGTTACCGTTGAATCTTACCTCTACAGCTTATGTGGAAAAATAACATGCAGTTTATTTTCAGGTGCTGGAGAAGAGTGTAACAGCTTTGTAAAAGTGTTTGTAATCATTAAAAAACTGAGTTCAGTACATATAAATGTCGTTTCAATGTATTATGGCCGTTTTCTTCATAACAAGCACAAAAAATCGCTAACAGCATGCTAATGTCTCAGTAGCTAGCTAGCTAACGTTCCTGTTCCACTCAAAAACAAGGGGTAGGGGTAAAAAGAAGAAATGGGATTGGGCCTAAGTAGTATGCAAAAATAGTACACCACCAAAAGAAGTGCTTTTAGTAGTGCAGTATGTAAAGTTCCAAAGTGTGTTGTTTGGGACGCAGCCTCACTGTCTAACATTAACAGTAGCCTTGTCTCAGTCGTCTAACGCTAGAACTTTCTCCTGTTAGGCTTAACGTGAATTGTTTTGTCATCTCATTTCAGCATAATGGCACCAAAAAAGATAAATAAAACCATTACAGGACACAGGTTTTTTAAGAGTAGCCTTAAGCGAACAGGATTAGTTTTTCAAGGTTAGGTGGGGTAATGCCAGTTTACCTCAGGACATCTGGAATGGTTCAAACATTTAGTTTAGCTGTTATTTTGATTACTCTAACCATTTAGCTTTCTGTCTTATGTGAATGCAGAGCGACATTAGCCTCACCATTTGGGAATTCGCACCAGTCAACTTCACCACATGTAATCAATATGATTTTCCATTGATTGATTATCCATTGAACAGGCTGTTCATGTAACTATACGTTTAAAACCGATCTATGTAAATGATGCTTATTTGGATTGGCTGCTCTATATTAGACATCAGAAAAAACTCCAGGCTGAAAAATTTTAGCGACAGTGGGCGGGGCTAAATTGCAAATGAACTGGTTTTTGTGACATCATTGAAACACTGAATTCAGAACAGACTGTTTTACAGCTGTTTCTATATATGGACTGTGTGGACTGGTAAGTGAATGGTACATGTTAAAACTTTAACAGTATGTACATATTACATCAAACACATTGCAAAGAAGTGAGGAGATCCAATTTTCCAATATGAGACCTTTTAAAGTTTCACGTGTTGTTTGTTTTTCTCTTTTTTGCTTTATTGTGGGGGTAGGGGGGCCTTCAAAGACATTTGATCCATCCTTGAGTGGAGATCTCAACAAAGTCTCACATTCATGTTCATCTGCAACTAAACTCTCATCTCTCCACATTTCTCCTCTATCTCTTCTCTCCTTTCTGTCTAATGCTGTTTCATCTTAGGAATTTTAGGAAAATCCCCATAATGTGTCCTGAGCTATCAAAGAGCAACATTGAGCAATACAATTTTCTTCTGGAGGGCTTCAGGTCAAATTGGTTTATTGGCAATTACAGCCAGAGACTGTAAGGAATTTGTGTAGCATTGAAAAAAGCTTCACAGAAAAACACATTCATCATTGACCATAAATAGGACATTCACAAAAAATGCAATCTTAAAACCACTAATGCTTATGGGATATAAAAAGAAGCACACACAACAATATAAAAGTTAAATAAATAAAGTTAGAGAGAAGGCAGTGCAGTGCAGTCTACCAACAAAATAATCAATTCATTTTTTTTTCCTCCAGAAATACATATTCTTCTAAAGTGTTCTGTTCTAAACCAAACCTGTCACAGGTATTGCTGTGTTATATCTTCAGCGACAGAGTTTGCCCAGCTGCCGTGTGCATGACACACTGAGTGAAGTCACCAGGCGGCATCTGCATTTGTTTGTTTTCTTCAAAATTACATCATATTGTTTGCTGAACATTGTGATTTTAAAACAAGAGATCAGTTCAGATAGATGAATGAATGAAGTATGAATTCTGTACCTCACCTAAAAAAACAACCAAAGTTACCAAATGACAAAAATGATACTAATGACCTCTGTGGTCCACAATGAACTAAAAAACTAGAGATCCTCCAGTAGAGATCCACTACAGCAGATCACCGACAGTAGTGGAAAGAATACTAAAAATTCATAAATAAGTAAAAGTAACGCTATACATTAATAATGCACTTGAAAACAAGCAAAAGTAATAATAATGAAGAGTATGCAAGAGTAAATGTGTTATTTATTGAAAAACGTATTTTGTGTTACTCAATATCACATGCATTGTGGCTACTTAGTAGATTAATGCTTAAATACATAAAAAATAATAAAGATATTTAATCCACTTCATTTCATTCATTGTGTCAATATATCTGGGTACTGTAGTGTCAAATCATTTTAAAGGGGAGTTTCACCCATTTTTTAAGACTGATGCATATTTCACTCATGATAAGATGTAAATTAAGTCATTCAGAGTGGTTTGATGTGTAATGGTTCACTGCAGAGAAACATATTTTCAGATTTCTTTACTGTGGTGGTGATCTTGATGTTTTAACCTCTTAATTTCCTGATTATAAAATACGCAGATGTTCAGTGTTCTTTAAGTCCCGGTGTTATCCATGATATGCCCAGAAGAGCATATTGTGACACTGTATTCATCACCAAATATTTCAGCATTTATCATGGTAATGATGAAATATTGTCATATTGCCCACTCCTAACACAATATATCACTCAGACACATTACTAACCAGCATTTCAAAGTTCTGCTTTACTGATCAGCAACTACCCTGTGTTTCACACCCATTTTACAGCTTCACAAATGAAATCTTTATCAGTGTACAAAGCTCATACAGCACCACTGCTACAGTGAGATTAACAGGAGCTCCAGTGGTTCTTACCTCACAGGGTGGATGAGAAGCTGGTGGAAAAACAGCTCTTTGGTACAGAGAGTGTAGAATCTGTAGTTGTTGAGTTCAGATTGTATAAAGTGTCCTGCTGTATCTGAGCTGTCTGTGGCAGGCTAGATTTCACTGCACTGTGCGACAAACAACACACACACACACATGCACACATATACACACACACCACACACACACCACACACACACACACACACACACACCACACTTTAACTTCCTCTCACACTCGCAAAGCCTGAACGTGCAACACGACTTCAGTAAGGCCCATTTAATAGAAAACTGACTGTTGATGTTTTAAACACTGTTCAGGCTTTAAAACATGCCATTCACTCTCCAGTCCACACAGTCCATATATTTAAAATATGCCTAAACAACTCATTATGAATGAACTGTTTTTGTGATGTCATTAAAACAACAAATTTTATATATCTACCAGTTCAACCAGCAGTAAGGTCATTTACATCAGAGTTTCCCACAGATTTAAAATGGGGAGTGGGGGACCAGCTGTAGGTGGGAGACCCTGACTCAAAAGCATGAATAACAAATTTGATAATAGTCTTTGCAATTAAATGTTATAAATACACAATAAAACTCTACAAATACAATAAAGTTCTACATCAACTCACCTTAACTGGCATTACGATAAAACTCTACATTAACTCACCTTAACCATCACTACAATAAAACTCTACATTAACTCACCTTAACATCATTACATAAAACTCTACATTAACTCACCTTAACCATCATTACAATAAAACTCTACATTAACTCACCTTAACATCACTACAATAAAACTCTACATTAACTCACCTTAACCATCACTACAATAAAACTCTACATTGACTCACCTTAACCATCACTACAATAAAACTCTACATTAACTCACCTTAACATCACTACAATAAAACTCTACATTAACTCACCTTAACCATCACTACAATAAAACTCTACATTAACTCACCTTAACCATCACTACAATAAAACTCTACATTAACTCACCTTAAAATCACTACAATAAAACTCTACTTTAACTCACCTTAACCATCACTACAATAAAACTCTACATTAACTCACCTTAACATCACTACAATAAACTCTACATTACTCACCTTAACCATCATTACAATAAAACTCTACATCAACTCACCTTAACCATCACTACAATAAAACTCTACATTAACTCACCTTAACCATCACTGCAATAAAACTCTACATTAACTCACCTTAACCATCATTACAATAAAACTCTACATTAACTCACCTTAACCATCACTACAATAAAACTCTACATTAACTCACCTTAACATCATTACAATAAAACTCTACATAACTCACCTTAACCATCATTACATAAAACTCTACATTAACTCACCTTAACATCACTACAATAAACTCTACATTAACTCACCTTAACCATCACTACAATAAAACTCTACATTGACTCACCTTAACATCACTACAATAAAACTCTACATTAACTCACCTTAACATCACTACAATAAAACTCTACATTAACTCACCTTAACATCACTACAATAAAACTCTACATTAACTCACCTTAACCATCACTACAATAAAACTCTACATTAACTCACCTTAAAATCACTACAATAAAACTCTACTTTAACTCACCTTAACCATCACTACAATAAAACTCTACATTAACTCACCTTAACATCACTACAATAAAACTCTATATTAACTCACCTTAACCAGCATTACAATAAAACTCTACATTAACTCAACTTAACCATCATTACAATAAAACTCTACATTAACTCACCTTAACCATCACTACAATAAAACTCTACATTAACTCACCTTAACCGTCACTACAATAAAACTCTACATTAACTCACCTTAACCATCACTACAATAAAACTCTACATTAACTCACCTTAACCAGCATTACAATAAAACTCTACATTAACTCACCTTAACCATCATTACAATAAAACTCTACATTAACTCACCTTAACGATCACTACAATAAAACTCTACATTAACTCACCTTAACCATCACTACAATAAAACTCTACATTAACTCACCTTAACCATCACTACAATAAAACTCTACATTAACTCACCTTAACATCACTACAATAAACTCTACATTAACTCACCTTAACCATCATTACAATAAAACTCTACATTAACTCACCTTAACATCACTACAATAAAACTCTACATTAACTCACCTTAACCATCACTACAATAAAACTCTACATTAACTCACCTTAACCGTCACTACAATAAAACTCTACATTAACTCACCTTAACCATCACTACAATAAAACTCTACATTAACTCACCTTAACATCACTACAATAAAACTCTACATTAACTCACCTTAACCATCATTACAATAAAACTCTACATTAACTCACCTTAACCATCACTACAATAAAACTCTACATTAACTCACCTTAACCGTCACTACAATAAAACTCTACATTAACTCACCTTAACCAGCATTACAATAAAACTCTACATTAACTCACCTTAACCATCATTACAATAAAACTCTACATTAACTCACCTTAACCATCACTACAATAAAACTCTACATTAACTCACCTTAACCATCACTACAATAAAACTCTACATTAACTCACCTTAACCATCACTACAATAAAACTCTACATTAACTCACCTTAACATCACTACAATAAAACTCTACATTAACTCACCTTAACCGTCACTACAATAAAACTCTACATTAACTCACCTTAACATCACTACAATAAAACTCTACATTAACTCACCTTAACCATCACTACGATAAAACTCTACATTAACTCACCTTAACCATCACTGCAATAAAACTCTACATTAACTCACCTTAACCGTCACTACAATAAAACTCTACATTAACTCACCTTAACCAGCATTACAATAAAACTCTACATTAACTCACCTTAACCATCATTACAATAAAACTCTACATTAACTCACCTTAACCATCACTACAATAAAACTCTACATTAACTCACCTTAACATCACTACAATAAAACTCTACATTAACTCACCTTAACCATCATTACAATAAAACTCTACATTAACTCACCTTAACCATCACTACAATAAAACTCTACATTAACTCACCTTAACCATCATTACAATAAAACTCTACATTAACTCACCTTAACCATCACTGCAATAAAACTCTACATTAACTCACCTTAACCATCATTACAATAAAACTCTACATTAACTCACCTTAACCATCACTGCAATAAAACTCTACATTAACTCATCTTAAACATCATTACAATAAAACTCTACATTAACTCACCTTAACCATCACTGCAATAAAACTCTACATTAACTCATCTTAAACATCATTACAATAAAACTCTACATTAACTCACCTTAACCATCACTACAATAAAACTCTACATTAACTCACCTTAACATCATTACAATAAAACTCTACATTAATTCACCTTAACATCACTACAATAAAATTCTACATTAACTCACCTTAACCATCATTAGAATAAACTCTACATTAACTCACCTTAACCATCATTACAATAAAACTCTACATTAACTCACCTTAACCATCACTACAATAAAACTCTACATTAACTCACCTTAACCATCACTACAATAAAACTCTACATTAACTCACCTTAACCAGCATTACAATAAAACTCTACATTAACTCACCTTAACCATCACTACAATAAAACTCTACATTAACTCACCTTAACCATCACTACAATAAAACTCTACATTAACTCACCTTAACCATCACTGCAATAAAACTCTACATTAACTCACCTTAACCATCACTGCAATAAAACTCTACATTAACTCACCTTAACCATCACTACAATAAAACTCTACATTAACTCACCTTAACCATCATTACAATAAAACTCTACATTAACTCACCTTAACCATCACTACAATAAAACTCTACATTAACTCACCTTAACATCACTACAATAAAACTCTACATTAACTCACCTTAACCATCACTAAAATAAAACTCTACATCAACTCACCTTAAAATCACTACAATAAAACTCTACATTAACTCACCTTAACCATCACTGCAATAAAACTCTACATTAACTCACCTTAACCATCACTACAATAAAACTCTACATTAACTCACCTTAACATCACTGCAATAAAACTCTACATTAACTCACCTTAACCATCACTACAATAAAACTCTACATTAACTCACCTTAACGATCACTACAATAAAACTCTACATTAACTCACCTTAACATCACTACAATAAAACTCTACATTAACTCACCTTAACATCACTACAATAAAACTCTACATTAACTCACCTTAACCATCATTACAATAAAACTCTACATTAACTCACCTTAACCATCACTACAATAAAACTCTACATTAACTCAGCTTAACCATCACTACAATAAAACTCTACATTAACTCAGCTTAACCATCACTACAATAAAACTCTACATTAACTCACCTTAACCATCACTACAATAAAACTCTACATTAACTCACCTTAACCATCATTACAATAAAACTCTACATTAACTCACCTTAACCATCACTACAATAAAACTCTACATTAACTCACCTTAACCATCACTACAATAAAACTCTACATTAACTCACCTTAACCATCACTACAATAAAACTCTACATTAACTCACCTTAACCGTCACTACAATAAAACTCTACATTAACTCACCTTAACCATCACTACAATAAAACTCTACATTAACTCACCTTAACCATCACTACAATAAAACTTTACATTAACTCACCTTAACCGTCACTACAATAAAACTCTACATTAACTCACCTTAACCATCACTACAATAAAACTCTACATTAACTCACCTTAACCGTCACTACAATAAAACTCTACATTAACTCACCTTAACCATCACTACAATAAAACTCTACATTAACTCACCTTAACCATCACTACAATAAAACTCTACATTAAGTCTTCTCACCTGGCTTTCACCTTACTGAAATATAGTCAGACAAAATGGCAGATGAAATGTCTATATCCTTGAGAAGTGCATTCTTGTAATTTAAATCGTCATTATTTGCATAAAAGACATTATTTGAGTCCAGCTTGGTAAGTGGCTGGAAGGCTGTAGGGTAACCTACTGAAGCAAAAAGGCTTTTACAGTTGTGACAAAGATATCAGGTTAAAACTTTAGTGTTAAGATGAATTGGCTCAGTATCACAAAAAATGATTTTCTGCATCAAAAGAGGACTTTCTTTTGTTCAAGAAAGTAAATCATTATTTTGGAATAATAATTCATTGTTTTGAGATAAAACCTGGAAATGTTGAGACAATAAGTTATTATTTTGACACAGTAAGGGAAGGAGTGCGAGAAATTAAAACACGGGTGACTTTTTTTCAGTGGGATTGGGCTTCTATATTTAAATACAAAACAAAAATCACTGACCTGCATTTTATCAACACACCACTGCAGTCAAAAAAACATCATCAGTGTTGAATGGCTGTTTGTTTTTGAAGGAGAGGTGAAAAAAAAACACTGAATGCCTGCTGGTAATAAGGACCTGAAGTAAATGTGGAGCTTCTTGGACATGGAGTCAGCACAGCTCTTTTAAGTCTGATTGTAATGTTATTGAAACCCTATTTATCCAGCAAATTTCAAAATGAAGCACTTTTCAAAATAAAAAATAAATCCACTGCACAATTAATTGATTTCCTGCCTCAACACATCTCATCTTGTTTATATTTGACTGGTTGTTGAAAACTCCCAGTTTGTTATTGGACGAGCTGTTGTGGCTATATGGTTATATGCATAGAGACTACATTTCCCAGAATGCATTCTTCCATCTAGAAATCCCATATGCAGCTTATCAGCACAAATCCAGTTTAATATTGCTGTGTGTGTTCATGTGAATGTAAGTTATACTGAAACAATGCCTAAATTTCATTTTTTAAGTGTTTACTGCTGAAAGTGCACACATTTAGCCCTGGTCACTACTAAAGCCCTCTGGAAAGACATTTTTATGAACAGTGTTGTTATAAACTAAGATGTTCAAGCATAAAGATAATCATCTTTGTTCCACTTCCTTATTATTATTGGGTGTGGTCTTAAGTTACAGTTTGTGTGCTTCATTATGTAAACTCAGAAGTATAACACATTATCAGATCTACCTTTCTCTCAGTAATGCTAATTGCTGAAAAATTAATGTGGCCAGAGGGTGATGGTGTTACGTGATTGTATTTATTGTTTATATTTGTATGAAAGTGAATATGTGTTTGGCTATTCTTACATATTCCTCATCTATATTAATGCTCTACTCACCTGTCCTGGTGATTAACCTTCTAAACTAAATTCCTTCTGACTGAGTAAGATGCAGTGGGTGTACACCTTATCTGCATCATTAATGGGTTCCTGCTGGGAAGCCCTGTTTTAGATCTAGTTTTAAACTCTACTGCGATTCTGAATGGAAAAATCATTGAGATGTGACAAAGATTCATTCCCTGAATATAAAACTTACAAAACATCATATCATATCAGTAAATAGCATAGAAACAATTTAATTATCACTTAAAACTGAAATATTAGATTTGTAATCTACTATCCACAAGATTTCATTAAAGATTTTGGTTCATCACCAAGAATATTTTGTTGCATTGCTTCAAATATAAAGCACAAATGAGGAAAACACTGCTCGAACATACAGTAACATAGTTAACAGCATTATTAACACTGGCAGTAGTCAGTCATGTTTGAGGCCGTCATCTAACCTGCCTCTGTTTTAGGAACCACATTAGCATGAAGCTCAGAAGAAGCTACACAGAAATGCTGAGACTGGTTGGTGGGACTGACTATAAAACAGATAAATTACACAGAGAGGCTCTTTCAGATTTCATGAAATAACAATATGAAACCCATCTAATCGCTAATCCTCATTTTTATTTACAGTTATTAAACTGAAATGGTAGCAGAGAAAATGCAAAGAAACAAATGAGAGTAAATAAGATTAGATAATAGAAACTAGAAAAACAAGTGAAACATCACTGAAGCATGAAACTGAGGCCACAGATCAGTCTTTAGCAGAAACAGAAGTAGCAGTGCTAATGATACTGATATTTCAGCTGATTAACAAACAAAAACAGAACTGTGAAAACTATCTAACGCCTCACAACATTACATTCACCAGCTCTCTTTCTTAGTCGCGTTCAGAGAATGTTTCTCTGCACTTCTGAGTTTTTCTTTTTTCAACATTTACAAAAAAAAAAATATTCAAAGGGAACAGGGGCGAAAAATCTAACAATTGTTAAAAACAAATGTATAAAATTAGATAAAGTCATCCAGTCAGCTACTTGTTACTAATTAGTTTATTACAGATGTGGCCGAAAGTGTTGGATACAAATTCAGTTCCAAAAAAGTTGAAAAAGTAGATAAAATGAACATGAAAACAAAAAGCAATTACTTTGACATTTATTTGAAAAATACTAAAATACTAAACAATAAATACTCAGAATACTGTGAAATGTCCAAAAAACATCTTGAACAGGTAAAGCAATTAAGCTTGGACATTAAAGAAGTATCCAGGAAAGATTTAGTACTTAATAAGGCAAAGGTAGTCAAAGCTGACCAAAAATGCATCAGCAAAAAATCCAAAATTTAAAAAATCGGAATGCAAGCATTTTAGCTGTTCCTCTAAAGTGCATAATATTATAACGTGTTTGGGGTTATTGTGTGTTGTTATGCTAAGGGGCTCTTATTGTGAAGAGCAGTATCAGGAGCTGCAATGTTTGGGGTGTTTGTGCTTCAACAAAGGGAGGAACTGGGAGTCAGGGTTTGAGGGCTTGCATGGTGTGGACGTTCCACGGGCTCTTTCCTCCCCCAGGCTTGGGTGGTGGGCCTGGGGTCAACAGCTCTGTTAGCACCTCACTGTTACTGTGAAGCAAGCTGTGGACGATACAGTTCAATAAAGAACCCAACCTTAAAAAACAGTTCAGTTCCTCTTTTTCTTCAGCAGAAACGCTACATTATCGTTAAAAGGCCAAACACCACAAATGAATACCCGTGACCTTTGACCCCTCAAACAGCACTGCATTAAAAAGCAGCATGTTTCTGTGATGGATATCATTGTGTGGGTTCAGAAATGCATTGTCAATAAACACGTCAGTCACTGTATCCACAAGTGCAAATTAAGACTGCACTATGCACAGTGGAGGCCATACGAAACGCCGCCAACCACTCTGGGCTCAAGCTCATCTGAAATGGACTGATGCACAGTGGAAACTTGTATTGTGGTCTGATGGGTCGACCTTTCAGATAATTTATAGAAATAATAGATGTCGTGTTCTCCATGATCTACAGGAAAAAAGGACCATCCAGATTGTTTCCTGTCTAAAGTTCAAAAGCCATTTTCTGTCATGGTATGAGGGGATATTAGTGGTGTCTTTTAAATACATAAAATATTGTGTTTTTATACCATTTTCAACTTAATACAAAATTTACTGGTCACTGCTTTCTGTTTTTAATAGCATTGCACACACTGTCCGAACTTTTTTGGAATTGAGTTTGTACGTGACTCCTTTTAAAATGGTGAATGAGAGATTATGTGAGTACATTATTAAGTTTAAGACACTGAATGATTGACTATAAGAAAGTATTTTAAAGACAATAGTCAGCTTGAAATATCAATACAATACAATAATTTCTTATAACTCCTATAACTGATCTTATTTATGATCCATGCAGTTGTTCAGTGTTCTAGAAGTGCTGACCGTACCATCACACACTCAGAAAGAAGTATCATGATGGAAAGAACAAAAAGGAACTATAAACAGCACCTCCTAACACATCACAGTGCTTTTTTAATCAGTTCTCTTTGAGTCACGTTAAGCTGAGAATGTTTTGTACTCGTTCTGCAGTTCTGTTCAGAGAGCCTAGATCCGATTAAATATCAGTCCTGAATATAACCACTGTGTAAACCTGTAAACGAGAGCAGCTCCTCAGGATTTATTCTCGTTTAATCTTTTCTCTGAAACAGATACAAGAAACAGCAGGATTCATTTCATATATTCACATCATTCCTACAGCTCTGTGCATGAAGTCCTTGTTGTAAAATTAAACAATAAATAATTAAAGTTAAATTATAATGAAATAATTCTGAATAAAATGTGTGTCACCTCTGTTGGGCTGCAGAGTCTCATAGTCAGAGTTTTGAGCTGAGAGCTTCAGAGAAGTGTATGTATCTCCCTCCACCTTCAAAGCCTTCAAATAAACAGCACTTTGTCATCACCATCACCATCACCATCATCATCATCATCATCAACATCATCATCATTATCATCATGATCTTTCTATTTCCTTTATAAATACTATATTATGTACATGTATTTTTCAGGGTACTCACATTTATTTTGCCAGAGAGTCTAAAAAAGAAGGTCAGTAAAAGTCCATTTAAGAAGTAAAGTTATAGAGAAACATACAAATTAAACAGCAGCACAAACTTAAATAAGGTAACCCTTCATATGAATCCTGTATTCATAATTCATTATGAATGCATTTGTAATGTGTTATAGAGTACACATATTAGCTAATACCTGGCATAAGCTTGTATAATTGCTAATAAGTAGTTACAGTATATGAATAACATTATAAGGCAAAAGCAAAATGACTATAAATTAATTTTTAATGTTGCACTAGGGCTGCAACTAACAATTACTTTTATAATAGTAACATCTGTTTGATCTGTATTACATTGAAAATGGAACAAAATGACAATATTTGACATTTTACATTATGAACTTTGTTTTTTTGTAAAAATACACTCAGTCCAAATTAGAAACATGTTTACCACTGTGTTACATCACCTTTCCTTTAAACAACACTTAATAATCGTTTGGGGACTAAAGACATCAATTGATCCAGTTCCAAAAGTGGATTTTTGCGATTGTTCAGCTGTGCAATGGTTTGGGGCCTTTGTCACTGTGTTTAAGAGGGTATATTGACCGTGTTTGCTGGTGGGTAAAGTATTCCTGAACTCAAGTGGTTATGTTCACCATAGAAAGATGCAGGTTTTTAATGCAGTGCTCTGAAGGGTTGAAAGTCATGGGCATTCATTTGCGGTTTTTGCGAGGCCAGTTGTGCTCTCTTGGTCTCTTGGCCATGGATGGCTATAGCATGTAGCATGATTACATCACCTGTTTCTTAAATTTCCTCAGACATTATTTTCAGAAGGAATGTTTGTTTATAAAAAACAATGAAACAATGATAAAACATTGCAAGTCTTTGTACTGATGTTGTTTGAATACAAGTCAGAGTATGTGCTTTCTGTTTCTATTTACATTTTACACACCGTCCCAATTTTTTTACAATTGAGGTTTGTACTTAAACCATTTGCTGCCTATTTTTATTCATTCAGGAAACCTGGGTCACTGTCAGAGCGATGCAGGAGGGCCAGCTGATTCCACCGTTCATGAATATTCAATGTAAGTGGTAACTGGCAAGCAAGAATTGCTTTCCAATAAAAAAGTGAAATAAATAAAATCAAAAGATGCTTTTACTGCTTTCAGCGGCACAGTGTCTGACTGAGCACATTTTTAGCACACACAGATAATAGTGACTGAGAGGCAGCTCGTAAATTGACATCTGCTTGACAACTGTGACAGATGAAAACTTTCACAACACTAATGTCAACCAGCTTAAGTTTAGTTTCAAAACATTCTGTTTGACCATAGAAATCTTAATCATTACTAAGTGTGTGACTGACTGTTTTAATTTGTGAAGGAGAAATCCAATAATAGCAACACACAGCAGAAGAAGAGCTGAGAGGATCAGATATGGCCCTGTAGTGGACTTATGTTCTGTGAATAAAGTATTTTTAAAGTCATCATCACACTGAGGAACATCAGTAAAACCAGTAGGAGAGGAACTGATTTGATAGATTTTACTTTATTACTTTTTTGTTGACATAATGTGAGCATAACATCCAATTTTTTTCAGGCGCTGTAACTTCTTACCTAAAAAGACCAGATTAAACACCTGAGTAGTGCTGCCCAACTTATTAGTGCTGACACACTGCAGGGTGGGCGTGTCTGTACGTGATTGACGGACGTAGATGAAGCTCCTCAGGCCCGTGCTGCCCACAGACTCCTCCCTGATGGATGGGTCCTCAGAGGGTGGGACAGGTCGTCCAGACAGAGGCCACTCCAGTTTAGGGACAGGACGTCCATGAACCTCACAGACACACACAATCGCACCTTCACTGCTGCTGTTACAGTGGGAGGAGAGAGAGATCTGAGGAGCATCTGAGAGAACGAATGAGAGAGAGAGAGAGAGAGAGAAAGAGATGAAGTTACCAGATTGTCCATGCTGATTATCACATGTGCATTTCTCTTGTTCTAATAAAACCACATCTATTGAAGGGGTTGTGCACTTTCCTCAACAGTAAATGCACAGGGTTAGATGTATGTATGAACGGCTTTGAGTGCAGCACAATATATGCCTTAATGCCCCACAATATTCGCTCCCATTAAGCTAAGCTGACTGTTGTCAATTGGACACCATCAGGCTAAAGATGATAATAATAATTACAATAATAATAATGACAATAATAACAATAATAATAATAATCTTCAGAAGAAGAGAAAAGATAATCAGAAATAAAAACAAAAAAATAAATAATAGCAGAAAATGGGACATATTAATAATTTAAAAAACAGATGATAAGATATAAAAGTATAAATAAAAAAGAAAAAATACAATAAAAATGCAACTCACAAGAAAATAAAAGTACTAGTAATATTCCAGTACAAACAAAAGGGAAAAACTAGTTAAACACTAAAAGTTTCACATATGGAATATGGAAAAGGCTCACACTAGACAATCTTAATGCTTGATTTGGAACATGAACTGTCAGTCACTCAGAAATGTATGAAAGTGCCAAACCCTTTAAAAACTAGTAGTAAAATTTTATAGTAGATTCTAAAAGAACAGGCAGCCAGTGGAGTGATGCTAAAACCGGTCTAATATGATCCTGTTTTCTAGTCCGTATTAGTATTCCTGCTGCCGCATTGTGAACAAGTTGTAGTTTGTTGGTTATACTAACAGGAAGTCCTTTGAACAAAGCATTACAGTAGATAAGTCATGAAAACACAAAAGCATGGACCAATTTCTTAGCATCTTGCAGACAGAGAGGTCGAACTCGTGCTATATTCCTTAAAGGATAAGAAGCAGTTTTGGTAGTATTACTAATATGTGATTTAAAAGTTAAATCAGAGACTAAAAGTTACATCAAGATTCCTAATTTCAGTTTATGTTTGTAGAGCCAGATTCCCAAGTCTTTCATACATCTTTTCCCTCTTTGCTTCACTACCTATTAGAATTATTTCTGTCTTTTCTTCATTAGGCTTTAAAAAATTGCTATTCATCCAGCTAATTATACTGGACAGACATATAGTGAGCTGGTTTACTGAACTGACATTGTCTTGAGCCACAGATCTATGCAGTTGTGTATCAGTTTAACACAGTTCCATTAAGACCAACCAAGTTCTCAAGCTGATTGAGAAACATTCTGTGGTCTATAGTATCAAATGCAGCAGTTCAATCCAGAAGCATAAGTACTGAAAAATGACCCGCATCAGCATTTATTCTCAGATCTTTCACTACCTTTACTAAAGCAGCTTCAGGGTTGTGATTTCCTCTGAAGCCAGACTGGAATTTTTCATGAATATCGTGTTAAGAAATCATTAAGCTGTGAGAAGACTATTTTTTCAATTATATTACTTAAAAATGGAAGGTTAGAGATTGGTTTGTAATTGCTAAGAACTGAGAGATCAAGGTTATGTTTCTTCAATAGTGGTCTTACAACTGCTGTTTTAAGGTTGTCTGGAAAAGTGCTGGTTTCCAGCAAACGATTTGCAATGTCCACCACACTTGGACAAAGGCTGTCAAATGCTTCTTTAAAATGCTGTTGGAATAGGATCTAAAACACAGGTAGAGGAATTTAACTGCATGACAACTTTTTGAAGTTCTGTCTCAGTAATATTTTAAAACTATTCATAGTGCTTTCCTGTTGAATAATTGATTGAGTCTATTGGTAGTTTTGGAGTTATAAAATGTGACTGAATGTTAGTGATTTTTGTATTAAAAACAGTTGAAGTTGAAGCCTCAGTGAGATATTCATTGGTTAACTTTAACAGGCAATAAGTCACTGAAAATAAAACTTGGGTTGTGTCCATTGTCATTAATAAGTTTTGAGAAGTATTTCTGTCTGTCTCTCTGTTGATACTGCATTGTCAAATATTGATAATTGTTTAAAGAATTTCATAGTGAACAGTTCGTTTTGTTCTCCTCCATTTCTGTTGTGCTTTGCGGCAGTGCCTTTTTAATTTGTTTATCTTTTCATTTTTCCATGACATTTTTGTGTTTCTGTGTGGAGTTTGCCTGTTCTCCCCGTGTCTGTGTGGGTTTCCTCCGGGTACTCCGGTTTCCTCTCACAGTCCAAAAACATGCAGTCAGGCCAATTGGACGTGCTAAATTGCCCCTATGGGTGTGAGTGTGAATGTGTATGTCTGTCTGTCTGCCCTGCGATGGACTGGCGACCTGTCCAGGGTGTATCCTGCCTTCCGCCCAATGACAGCTGGGATAGGCTCCAGCACCCCACCGCGACTACCCTGTGTTTCACACCCATTTTAGAGCTTCACAAATGAAATCTTTATCAGTGTAATGTACAAAGCTCATACAGCACCACTGCTACAGTGAGATTAACAGGAGCTCCAGTGGTTTTTACCTCACAGGGTGGATGAGAAGCTGGAAAAACAGTGGAAAAACAGTTCTTTGGTACAGAGAGTGTAGAATCTGTAGGTGCTGAGTTCAGATTGTATAAAGTGTCTTGCTTTATCTCTGATGTTTGTGGTGGGCTGGACTTCACTGCAGCGTGTGACAAACAACACACACACAAACTTCCTCTCACACTCACCAAGCCTGAACGTGCAACACTATCAGCAGCTTGTATTGTTCTCATTCTATTCTTTGTCCTCTTAAAGGCCCATTTGATAGAAAACCGACTTGTGATGTATGTAAACACTGTTCAGGCTTTAAAACATGCCATTCACTCTCCAGTCCGCACAGTCCATATATGGAAACTAATGCAAACCAACTCATTTTGAATTTATCATTTTTGTGATGTCATGAAAACAACAAATTTTGCATATATCCACCAATTCAGCAGTGTAGCCCTGCCCACTCATGCTGAAGTTATAAGGAGTGGACTCCTTTCTGAATGAGGCACAATACAAGACAGCCAATCAGAAGAATGGCTATTTTCATCAGTGTTTCCCACAAATTCAAAATATTCCTTGGTGCTGGGGTGGGGAGTAGGGGGACCAGCTGCAGGTGGGAGACCCTGACTCTAAATCATTGATAACAAATTTGATGATGGTCATTGTAATCAAATGTTTCAAATACATAATAAAACTCCATTACCAGCATTACAATAAAACTCTACATTAACTCACCTTACTTAAACTTTGCTGAAATACAGGCAGAAGAAATGGTCTAGAGAAGTGCATTCTGGTCATTTCAATGGTTGATATTCACAAAAAGACATAATTTGAATCCAGACTGCATCTCTGTTTTCAACATGTGTTTACAAGTGGCTGGTAGGCGGTAGTGTAACCTGCTGGAGCAAAAAGTCTTTTACAGTTCTGACAAAAATATCAGGTTAATACTGTAGTGTTAAGATAAATTGCAATTTTGACTCAGTATCTCGTAAAAATGATTTTCTGTGTCAAAATGAAGACTTTTTATAGTTAAAGAAAGTAAATCATTATAATAATTCATTACGTTGAGATAACCACGTAAAGACCACATAAATGTTGAGAAAATAAGTTATTAATTTGACATAGTAAGGGAAGGAGAAAAGGAGAATTAACAACATATGTTATGTTTTCACTTATTGCCAGTGGGAATGGGCTTCTATATTTAATTGCAAAAAAAGCAAACAAACACATCTCTTACTTGTATTTTATCAATACACAATTACAGTTAAAAAGCATCATCAGTGATGAAGGACAGACTGTGCCTTCTTGAAGGAGGGGTGAGAAAAAACACTGGGCCTCAAGTTTTTTCTTAAAATTGAGAAAGGTCCTAAAAATTCTACATTAGATTCATGATGTCTTCTTAAATCTTGGTGAAAAACATTGGTAAATGTCAGAATCGTTGTAAAAACTGCATAAGTAGGTTTTAAGAAGAACCTTTGGTGAATGAGGCCAACTGAATGCCTGCTAATACTGATAATGAGCTTCTTACATGTGGAGTCAGCACAGCTCCTTTAGGTCTGATTGCTCTTTTTATCCAGCAAATTTCCAAATAAAGCACTTTTCAAAATAATCAATAAAACCACTGCACTATTCAGTATTTTTCTGCTTTAACACATCTAACCTTATTTAGCATCATATTTGACTGGTTGCTGAAAACTTCCAATAAGTTACTGGATAAGCTAAAGGCCTTTATTGTTACTTGTATAGAGACTACATTTCCCAGAATGCATTGCTCTCTAGAAATCCCATATGCAGCTCATCAGGACAACTCCTGTTTTAATATTGTTATGTTTATAAGGGAGTTGCTGTGTGCATTTATGTGAAAGTAAGTTATACTGAAAAAATGTATTATTTATAATTTGTCACTATTAAAGCCTTTTGCAACTACATATTATTATAAATATTATATTTATAGATTGTGATGCTCAAGCATAAAGATGTTAATCAGTCTAATTCCAGTTCCTTATTACATTTGGCTGTGGTATTTAGTTACAGTACAGTTGTGTGCTTCATTATGTAAACTCAGAATGCCCCCAGCACCTCATCTGCCTCATTAATGAGTTCCTGCTGGGAAACCCTGTGTTAGACTTACAGTTTTTGATTTTTACTTACAGTTTTTGAAAAGCTACACATAAACTCTACATTACATATTAAATCCAAGCAATTACACGGAGAATCTCTTTCAAATTCTCCGGAATAACAATAATAAACACATCTAATCATTAATCCTCATCTTTATTTACAGTTCTTAAGCTAAAATGGCAGCATAATACAAAGAAACAGATGAGATTAAATTAGATCAGATAATAGAAACTAGAAAACAAATACTCCCTCACTGTGGGGCAGTCATCGGCTGGAGGTTAGGGAACCAGCCCTGTGACCGGAAGGTCGCTGGTTTGATCCCCTCAGCCAACAGTATGTGACTGAAGTGCCCTTGAGCAAGGCACCTAACCCCCAACTACTCCTCGGGTGCTGCGGATAGGGCTGCCCACCGCTCCAGGCAAGTGTGCTCAGTGCTCCCTAGTGTGTATGTAGTGTTTCACTGCGCGAATGGGTTAAATGTGGAGGTGAAATTTCCCTGTTGTGGGACTAATAAGGGTCACTTAATCTGTGGCATGAAACCAACCTCAACAAGTGATCACACATCAGTCTTTAGCAGAAACAGAAGTGACACCAATGATATTCATATTTTAGCAGATAATTAAAAAAAAACAGAACTGTGAAAATCATCTCCTAGTGCCTCACAGTGCTGTATTAACCAGCTCTCGTTCTGTTATATCTCTTATCTCTCTGTTATATTCTCTTCCACATTTATCAAAATACAAATCCAGTTTCAAAAATGTTGGGACAGTACGTAAAATGCACACAAAAAACATAAAGCAGTAATTTGTCAATCTACTTTGACCTGTATTTGAACAAAAATGTGCAAAGATGTTTTACATTTTAACTTTCAGGTATTTGAGCCTCTAGGGTGCACAATATCATCAAATGATTAGGGAATCTGGAGAAATCTCTGTGCCTAAAGAAAAAGGCAGAAAACCACAAATGAACCTTCAACCCCTCAAATGGCACTGCATTAAAAACCAGCCTGTTTCTCTGATAGAAATCATTGCATGGGTTCAGAAATAATTTGACAAAACATTGTCAATAAAGTTGCTGCATCCACAAATGCACATTATACTACTATTATAGACTATACTATGCACAGTGGAAGTCATGTGTCAACAACATCGAGAAACGCTGCTGATTTCTCTGGGCTTGAGCTCATCTGAAATGGACTGATGCAAAGTAGAAATGTGCATTGCTGTCTGATGAGTCGACCTTTCAAATTATCTATGGAAATAATTGATGTGTTCTTCGGTTTAAAGGAAAAAGGATTGTTGGCTCTTGATGTGGGTAGTAAAACATATTGTGACATATTGACATATTGTGTTGTAATGACCATAGTAACTGTAGTAACTATAGTTACAGTAGTGGCTGTAGTGGCCATTGTGGCTGTAGTAACAGCAGTGGCCATAGTGACCATAGTGGTTATAGTGACCGTAGTGACTGTCGTGACAGCAGAGGCCATAGTAACAACACTGACTGTAGTGCCCATAGTGGCCATACCAGCAATAGTGAAAACTTGGCCATAGTGACCATAGTAACCATAGACCTAACAGAGGGCGCAGTCACTTTAGGGACTGTAGTGACAATAACGGTAAGCAGCCAAGCAGCCTCCAGTCAATATTTGCGGCTCTTTTCTCTAGTAACTCTGTCATGTTTGTTGTTGTGCTGGTTGCTAATCACTTGCACCCTGAGAGTTTCCTCTTCGCACTCTCTGGCCGTTGCTCATTGCTGTTGGTACTTCTTTTTATAGAAGTCCTCAAACTACACAAGGAGTACGCTTGAAAATACTGAAGCGTCTTCCAGAGCTTGCAGACTCTGAACTAGTAGTTGTGGAGAACATGCACAGCATTCTATCGCTGAGATGGGGATGTGTAAGAGATCTCACAAATTTGAGGACTAGATTTGAGGCTAAAATCATGAAGAGTGCACAAGACAAGTGTAACGTGCGACCAGAGAGCAGACGCTCGCAGATGTAAAAAAGTGATGAAGCTTTACTAGAGTTATTGTCACTGGTACACAGGCACAGCAAAATACACTGAAAGCGATCAAACACAACAGGGCTAGGCAGATCAAAGTCCAGAGTACAGGCAAAAGTCCAAAACCAGATATCAATCCAACCAGGCAACAGTACAAAAGGGCAAATCCGAAAATCCAAGAAACCAATCCAGAAACACAAGGTCATAACAGGGGAGATCAAAAAACCGGAATGAACGCTCAGTAGTTTTCAAGAAAACAATACCTCGCAAAGGTCCTATGCTAAGCCCGGGCTAATATACTAAACTAAACAGATCACATGACATAAACACACAGGTGAGAGTGATCAGTATTCCGGAGAGCTAGAGCGGCGATTGGTTGCTGCTGCTCTTCCTGGTGTCATGTGATGAAGCAGAGGATTCTGGGAATCGTAGTTTGGAGGCTGGCTGGCCGAATACGTGACAGTACCCCCCTCCAAAGAGTCCTGGCTGGCCTTGGAACGAGGGCGACCATGACGACCACCCCGTCCCCCACCAGTCCTCAGAACAGGGGCCGACCCAGAGCTGCCGAGGCGCTGGACCGCCTGTGAACTCTCACGTGGTCTCTGCAGACGAGCTGGAAGGGATGCGGGTAGCCCTCTACGTGGGCGACCCCTGGGACGCGGAGCAGGTTTCTCAGGGTGCTGGCTGTGAAAATCCGCCATGAGCCCAGGGTCCAGAATGTCCTTGGCCGGCACCGAACACCGCTCCTCAGGTCCGTAGCCCTCCCAATCCACAAGATATTGCAAGAGACCACCTCTTCTTCTGGAGTCCAGCAGCCTACGGACAGCGTAGACCGGTGCCCCCTCTATCATTTCTGGCGGGGGAGGTGTAGCCTCCGGCGACACCTCGTCCAACGGCCCTGCAACAAACGGTTTCAATAAAGACACATGAAAAGAAGGTGATACTCGAAATCTAGGGGGTAATTCTAATCTGTACGTCACGTCATTTATTTTCTTAACTATTTTAAATGGTCCAATGTATTTAGGGAGTAACTTCCTACTTCCCTCTCTATGGCGAAAATCTCGTGTAGCCAGCCAGACTCGGTCCCCAGGCTGATATTCCGGAGTGGGTCCTCTGTGCCGGTCCGCCTGTTCTTTATGTCTTTGGAGAACTTCCTCAATCCGGCGGTGCGTCTCCTCCCAGACCTGCTCACTCCGTTTCATCCAGTCGTCGACCGCAGGGACCTCTGTTTCCATCCCAGTCCATGGGGCCAAAGGGGGCTGATAACCCAATACACACTGAAAAGGGGTCAAACCTGTCGAGGAACTGATCAAAGAGTTCTGTGCTATTTCAGCCCAGGTTAAAAATCGATACCAGTCAGTGGGGTTGTTGTGACAAAAAATCCTTAAAAACTTTCCAAGTTCCTGATTCATCCTTTCACACTGTCCGTTTGCTTGAGGATGATATCCAGAAGTTAAGCTCACAGAGACTCCAATCTGCTCAAAAAAGGCTGACCATACCTGTGAGGTAAATTGTGGCCCTCGGTCAGAGACAATGTCCTCCGGGATCCCGAAAAATCTAAACACATGGTTAAACATGGCTTCTGCCGTTTGGAAAGCCGTGGGCAAGTGAGGAAACGGAACAAAACGTACCCCCCTGGAGAATCTATCCACCACAGTCAGAATTGTGGTGAAACCTTGGGATTCGGGAAGTTCAGTTATAAAATCTATAGCTAAATGTGACCAGGGTCTGTCAGGAACTGGAAGGGGCATCAACTTGCCTGCGGGTAAAGTCTTAGGGGTTTTACATTGTGAACAGACCGAACATGATTGCACGAATGTATGAACGTCCTTACTCATTGATTCCCACCAGTATCGATTTGATATTAACTGATGGGTACGTGTTTCTCCCGGATGACCCGTCACAATGGAGGAGTGTGCCCATGTAATTAAGCGATCTCTACATTCTAGAGGGACATATTTCTTCCCTGGGGGGCACTGACTAGGCACCGAAGCATTAGTTAGCGCAGCGTCAATGGCTTCATCTATTTCCCAACGTATAGCTGATATAATAAGGTCTGGGGGTAAAACGGTCTTGTGGCTATCAGGGTCTAACTCTTGACTTGACTCTTGGTGTACACGCGAAAGCGCATCGGCTTTTGTGTTACGAGACCCAGGCCTGTAAGTGATGGTAAAGTTAAAACGGGCAAAAAACAATGACCACCTAGCTTGTCTGGAATTCAGTCTTCGAGCGTTCCTGAGATATTCTAAATTCTTATGGTCAGTAAGCACCGTAAATGGATGGTTAGCTCCCTCGAGCCAATGTCTCCATTCCTCTAGAGCTAACTTTACCGCTAGTAGCTCTCTATCCCCAATTCCATAATTTCTTTCTGCTGCTGACAATTTGTGTGAAAAAAAGGCGACTGGGTGCAACTTTAGTGGTGATCCAACTCTTAAAACAAACAGTACGGAAACTAGAGCGGAAATGGCGATCAACCAAGCTGGAAGTGTTCCACATGGCCTGGAAGGACAGCCTTATAGAGTATAGAAATGCTCTCACTAAAGCTCGCTCAGCATATCTGGCCTCGCTGATCGAGAACAATAAAAATAATCCTAGAGTACTGTTTACTGTGATCTCTAGAATTACAAAAAATCAGGCAGGTACTGAACCACAAATTCCGGCGACCCTCACCAGTGAAGTTTTTATGGACTTTTTTAATAATAAAATCGAAAATATTAGACAACAAATTCAACCCACAGTATTAAATCCAACTTGGCTGTCATCTGATGTGGCTGATATAAAACATAACATAGCTGCAGAAGAAAGGCTTGAAAATTTCTACCCACTCCCACAGCTAGAACTAGAGAAGATTATCTCCTCTGCAAATTGTACAACCTGCACACTTGATGCAATCCCCTCAAAATTACTCAAAGAAGTACTACCAGTTATCATTAATCCTCTTTTAACTATAGTAAACTCGTCCCTTAGCCTGGGCCATGTACCCAGAGCTTTTAAACTAGCAGTTATTAAGCCCCTGATCAAGAAACCAAACCTTGATGCTAGTGTATTGTCTAATTACAGGCCTATATCTAACCTGCCATTTATATCTAAGATCTTAGAAAAAGCTGTAGCCCAGCAACTTAGTTCATATCTACATAAGAACCACATATTTGAGAAATTCCAATCTGGATTCAGGCCACATCACAGCACTGAGACAGCTCTAGTTAAGATAACAAATGATCTTCTTCTTGCCTCTGATCAAGGCTACGTATCCCTGTTAGTGCTACTTGACCTCAGCGCAGCTTTCGATACGATAGACCACAATATTCTCCTTGAAAGGTTAGAAAACATGGTTGGAATCACAGGGACCGCCCTATCATGGTTCAAATCTTACTTAACGGAACGTTATCAGTTCGTAAAGGTAAATGACTTATCTTCCAATTATTCACAAGTAAGATCTGGAATTCCGCAAGGCTCTATTTTAGGACCATTATTATTTACATTATACATGTTACCGTTAGGCACAGTTATAAGTAGCCATGGCATTAACTTTCACTGTTACGCAGACGATACGCAACTGTACATATCAGCCAAGCCTGATGACAAATACAGGTTAAAGAAAATAGAGGACTGTGTAAAAGATGTAAAGGGTTGGATGTCGCGTAACTTCCTCCTCCTAAACAGTAACAAAACAGAGGTTCTCCTTCTGGGTCCAAAAGTGGCAAGAAATAAATTATCAGATTTAACTTTAAATCTCGCTGACTTTCCAGTTATACCAGGTTCAGCAGCAAAAAATCTTGGTGTAATACTCGATCCAGATTTATCATTTGATCAACACATAGGCAGCATCACTAGGACAGCTTTTGTACATCTTCGCAATATCGCCAGAATAAGAAATGCCTTATCGCTGCACGATGCAGAAACATTAGTACATGCCTTTATTACCTCAAGGCTAGATTACTGTAACGCATTACTGTCAGGATGCACCAGCAGGAATTTAAGTAAACTTCAACTAGTTCAAAATGCTGCAGCCAGGGTTCTCACTAAAACTAGAAAATTTGATCATATCAGTCCAGTTCTATCATCACTCCATTGGCTGCCTGTTAAATTCCGTATTGATTACAAAATTCTTTTATTGACGTATAAAGCCCTACATGGGCTCGCTCCTGAGTACCTGCAAGACCTTATTTCCCTTTACGAGCCACCACGATTACTCAGATCACAGAGTGCTGGCTTTTTTAACAGTTCCCAGAATTCAGAAGGTTTCATCTGGGGGAAGAGCCTTTTCTTATAAAGCCCCCAAACTCTGGAATGATCTTCCAGAAAATGTTCGGGACTCAGACTCAGTCGCAATATTCAAATCTAGGCTGAAAACTCATTTGTTTAGTTTAGCTTTTGGTAGCTAATGTTTCCCCTTGGATAAAGGCAGCAGATCCAGGGGTCCATGGACGCAGGGAATTATAGTACACTGAGACGCTGGTGCTGTCGTCCCGCCGCTCGCACGCGATCACTCAGGTTTGTGGACGGTGGAGCGGAGGGATGCCAGATTGTCTCAGGGTGCTCCCGTGTCTGTGTGCCCTTTTGGTTCTCTCCTTTTAGTTAAGCTGTTATAGTCAGATCTGCCGGAGTCGTTAGCCACACTCTGGAAATGTTTTACATACTACTATACATACACCCATACAGAAATAAACTAACTCCATTTCCCTACCTTTCTTCCGAGAAAACGACTGCTCACCTGTCCGGCCGGACACTGCTGGATGATTGTTTGTAGAGCTCTCCGGCTACCCGCTTCAGACCAGTTACCCACAACCCAGTCACCGCCACCTGCCTTGGACTGGCTGCCCACTCTACACTGAAGTCTCCTAACTATTACTACTATTACTATTAATATTAGTAGTATAATAATTTTGTAGGTAGTTTGACCAGAGGAGGATGGGTCCCCCCATGTGAGCCTTGGTTCCTCCCAAGGTTTCTTCCTCAACTGAGGGAGTTTTTCCTTGCCACTGTCGCCCCTGGCTTGCTCACCTGGAGGATTTACATTTCATGTTGAAACTTTGTTCTAAACGGATTTCTGTGAAGCTGCTTTGTGACAACATCAGTTGTAAAAAGCGCTATACAAATAAATTTGATTTGATTTGATTTGATTTGTGACAAAACTGCCCCCACCCCAGTCTCTGAGGCATCTACTTCTACCACGAATGGCTTGGAAGGATCGGGGTGTGTGAGAATGGGAGCTGTAGTGAAGGCTTCCTTAAGGTCTTGAAATGCCTTCTCGGCTTGCTCATTCCATCTGATCCTCTTAGGGGCGCCCTTGAGTAGAGATGTGAGTGGTGCGGCTTTAGTACTGAAATTTCGGATAAACCTTCGATAGAAATTAGCAAAACCTAGGAATCGTTGTAGCTCTTTGACTGAAGTGGGTGCAGACCAATTAACCACTGCGTCGACCTTGTGATCATCCATGAGAACCCCTTGACTACTGACTACATAACCCAAAAAGTTGACAGACTCAAGATCGAATTCACATTTCTCTCCTTTTACATACAGATTATTCTCGAGAAGTCTCTCCAACACTGCTCGAACCTGCAGCACATGGGTCTCTTTGTCTGGGGAATAAATCAAAATATCATCCAGATAAGCAATTACAAATTGACCTAGCATGTCCCGTAGTACCTCATTAATGAATGCCTGGAACACAGAGGGCGCTATAGAGAGCCCGAAGGGCATCACGAGGTACTCATAGTGCCCCCTAGTGGTCATAAAGGCTGTCTTCCACTCGTCTCCCTCTCGGATACGTATTAAATTGTAGGCACTTCTGAGGTCTAATTTGGTGAATATTTTAGCCCCCTTTAACTGTTCCAAGGCTACGGGCACCAGAGGAAGCGGATAGGGATATGGCTTCGTAATGTTATTGAGTGCTCGATAATCGATACAAGGCCGAAGTCCTCCATCTTTCTTCTTAATGAAGAAGAAACTAGAAGAGATTGGGGAGGTAGATGGTCTAATAAAGCCTTGTTCGAGCGCTACTTGAATGTATACATCTAACGCCTTCTGTTCTTCCTGGGTTAAAGGATAAACTCTGGCCTTAGGGAATGTATGGTCTTCAATCAAATCTATGGCGCAGTCATTGGTTCTATGTGGGGGTAACTTGGTGGCATTAACTTTGCTGAAAACCTCTTTGAGGTCTTGATACGCAGGGGGAATGTGGAACTGGGTCTGGTCTTCATCGGGGCTTTCTACTGATGTGGAACAAACCGAGAGTGAGGGGGATACAATGCAGGTTTGCAAACACTTATCTGACCACTTAGTAATTGTGTGATCGGACCATGAGATCAAGGGGTTGTGTTTCTCTAGCCACGGGAGTCCTAAAATGATCTCGAATTCAGTTTGCTCTAGGACTAAAAAAGACAATGTCTCTTGATGAAGGGCACTGGTCTGGACGGCTAGGGGCTTGGTGATCTGGGAAATTGTTCCGGCTCCTACCGGTCCTCCATCCAGTGCTACCACCTTCAAGGCATTAGGCAGTTCCTCCACAGGAATGTTGAGTTCCTTCACGATCTTGGCTTGAATAAAGTTTCCTTCCGCTCCGGAATCTAAAAGGGCTGAAACAATAACAGAATCGGGATGACAGTATATACTGATAGGTAGCATAAATGATTTAGAGACCAACCCTTTTGTGGGAACACTCATCACATTAGCACGCGGAGTAGACTCCACGTGCTTTCCAAGGGTTGGCGCCTTGCTAGTTTGTGGTCTCACAGCACAATCCTTGATCTGATGACCAGACTTCCCACAATATAGACAAAGGTGATCGCTCATCCTGCGTCTCCTTTCTTCCGGAGTTAGTCGCGTTGATTCACATTGCATGGGTTCAGGGGCTTCCAGTGACTCCGTAGTACTTGGTGATCTGGTGAAACTGCGTCTGACATTCTTGTCATAGTTCTTCTTGACCCGATGTTGTAACAGATGATCGATTTTAATAGCCAGATTCACTAGTTCATCTAAGGACAGGTCGTCATCCTTACATGCTAGTTCGTTCAAGATGTCGAGTCTGAGTCCTTGTCTAAACACAACCACCAATGCAGCCTCGTTCCAACCACTACTGGCTGCTAAAGTCCGAAACTCCAGAGCGTAATCCACTACGGAACGAGCCCCTTGCTTGAGCTGAGCCAATAATTCCCCACTAATTCTCCCTTCATAAGGATGGTCAAATACAGTTTTGAATGCACGTAAAAATTGCACATACGAAAGGCGGTGTATTCTATTCCAGCTTGCGGTAGCCCACTCTAAAGCTTTATCCGCTAGCCTGGAAACTATAAAGGAAATCTTCGCCGGGTCATTACTAGCGGGAGAATTATCAAAATAAACGGAACATTGGAGTAAAAACCCTCGGCATTTATCTGGGTTACCGTCAAACTTATCAGGCTTACTAACCGGAAAAACAGCAAGAGAGTTCAGATCCTGAGCAGCTGGGCTAAGCTCAGTTTCAGTGACGTTCAGAGTCTGTAACTGACTGCTTAAACCTTTAACGCTTACTACGAGCTGGGCTAGCTGAGAGTATTGTTCAGCTTGCTGTTGAGCTAGCGATTCAAGTGAGTTAGTTACCCCAGAAAGAACTTGCTGATGTCTGCCGAGTAGCTGTCCTTGTTCCATGAGTGCCTTCTGAAAAGCTTCTAAATCCGCCATCTGCATAAGCGGCGAGGTATTCTGTAACGTGCGACCAGAGAGCAGACGCTCGCAGATGTAAAAAAGTGATGAAGCTTTACTAGAGTTATTGTCGTTGGTACACAGGCACAGCAAAATACACTGAAAGCGATCAAACACAACAGGGCTAGGCAGATCAAAGTCCAGAGTACAGGCAAAAGTCCAAAACCAGATATCAATCCAACCAGGCAACAGTACAAAAGGGCAAATCCGAAAATCCAAGAAACCAATCCAGAAACACAAGGTCATAACAGGGGAGATCAAAAAACCGGAATGAACGCTCAGTAGTTTTCAAGAAAACAATACCTCGCAAAGGTCCTATGCTAAGCCCGGGCTAATATACTAAACTAAACAGATCACATGACATAAACACACAGGTGAGAGTGATCAGTATTCCGGAGAGCTAGAGCGGCGATTGGTTGCTGCTGCTCTTCCTGGTGTCATGTGATGAAGCAGAGGATTCTGGGAATCGTAGTTTGGAGGCTGGCTGGCCGAATACGTGACA
>NW_023494792.1:35043931-35191268 GCF_904425465.1 Colossoma macropomum | reverse complement strand
CAAGGTATATATGGATACATTTATCCCTGAGGAGCAAAGTAAACAAAAAGTGTGTTTTCTGAACAAAATCCAATGAGCAACTGTGGTAAATCAGTATTGTACTCGCAGCTGCACAAAGGAGTTCTGAGCTCTATGTTGGTTCTGAGCTCTACAGTAGTATAAACCACTGTGTGTATCATCAGTGTCACTGATGATGAGAATGGGTCTGGTTCCTGCTCTACAGGTGTAGTTCACTGCTGGGTTTCCATGACTGCTGCAGTTCAGAGACACTGCACTGCCAAACATCACTGGACCAGACAGAGACACTGATACAGACGTGTTCTTGGGAGCATCTGAGCGAGGAAACAGAACAGAATAATAGTTTGTAGTAGAGGTGGGCGACATGACAAAAATCTAATATTGCGATACTTCCAGAAACTTCAAGATACATGATATGTCACAGTGTTTATTTTTTCTCAGTTGGAACTGAGAAAAAGAAACAGTAGTGCACAATGATTTTTATTCAGTATGTCCTATGTTTATTCAGCCCTAAATCCATTAAAACAGGACAAATTTGGCTCTCTTTTTAATGAAACATGCAGTTGGTCAGTGTTCTACAAGTACTGATGATATCCACGATATATTCAGAAAGACATACTGTATTGTATTGTGACATAATCATATTTATCACAATACTGATACATATTGTCATAGTGCCCAGCCTAGTTTGTAGTATTTGGAAGATACCAATGAACACTTTTTGTGGTTGAGCATTGATACATAAAACAATCCAAGTAATCAAAGAACAGTCTGATGCATGTATGAAATTTACATCACATGCGTTTAAATTTACATTTATGTCAGTTTTAGAAGAGAAACAGAAATAGATTCCCTTTTTTGTTACATGACAAATAAGATGGCTGCTTTTGAAAGAATAATAATAAAAAAAGATTGATTAAAGAAGAGGGGACAGTTTATGTTGTTGTGCTTTATTGAAGGGCTGTATTTGGCCACAGCCATGCAATTGAATTAGTTTTATTCAACATAAAAAAATGCTTTAAATAAAAAAAAATAATGTACATTAATATAAAACTAGTTAATTTACTTGTCACCATGTGAAGTAATTTTTTTGGTGGAACTGAAGAGCCATTTTTTACAGAGTAGTGTTTTTAGTACTACAGCTTTTTCCCTGCATAATCACACCCACTTTACCCTCATCAAGTACTGATTAATGAGCTGATGAGTTGACTTTCAGCTGGGAAACAATAAATGTGCAGCACAGTGGCAATTATGATAATGAAATTCTTATTACCATTGTAATATAAAATTGTGAAGTATTTAAGTAACAAAATATAATGTTATAAAAAAATGAACAAGTCAATTTGAAACCTGCCTACATTCCTTAATTGTTTATTGTTTTTTGTTATCAACACTCCCGTTTTACTGAATAAAGATAATTTGGGACACAGAAAAATTAATTATGCCAGTTAATTTTTTAGTTCATAAAACCACACAAACATTGGAAAGAAAACATTGTTGAATCAACTTTAGTCATTTATCTTTCTCTTTTATTTTTTAAATAAGTTCCTTGACATTAGAGTATTCAGACCGAAAGGACTACAGTCCCACCTGGTTATGAGTGTCAATATTCAGTTCCAGACATGTTAAAACAGACCTGAGCCCAAATTTGTTAAACCTTTTAGAATAACAGAAGATCTAGAATTAGCATTTTATACAACACTGAGACCTGATTTTAGATCACATCAGTGTTCTTACTCTGTGATGTTTGATAAATATATGTCACTTGGAGATCCATAGCAAAATGTGTAACTGGGGACATGTTACATCAGACCTGTGTCACATTAGTGCAAAATAATCAGATTTGTGCCAGATATCAGCCTGATAATATTAATGTAGGCTAGGCTGGCAATCCATACAGTTTAAAAAGAGTGGAGATTTTTTTTCGATGTAGGTGCCCTGAACTCACTCAGAAAGCAGCAGGTCCAAACCAAAACCGTTACTTTTCAGCAGCATTCACTCCACCTGGCACCACCAACTCAGACAAAACATACACAAAGTTGAAGTAGTGGATCTAAAACCATGAGAAACTTTAGAGTTCTGGCTCACCACATTTTGGTAGAATTGTTGTTAAGTTCAAGACTCAGCAGCTTCAGATTCTTCAGCATACACATCATAAAGGACCTTACATGATCAGAACACCCCACATGTGTGGTGAAGAAGGCACAATAGTGCCTCTTCTATCTCAGAAGGCTGAGGAGATTTGATATGAAACCCCCATATACTCAGGACATCTTACACCTGCACGGTCTGTGCTATCCAGAGTATAAGGCAGCGCTTGGCAACCATCTGTGCCCTCTGGGACACAAGGAGGCACTATTGAGTTGGGGCTCCAGGGCAATAGGCTGTAGTAGGGAGTGTCTCAGCTGCCATGCACGGACACAATAAAACAATGTAAATAGGAAAACCACTGAAGAAGGTTGAATTACTATCAAGTAAATAAAATAATTCAAACGAACACCTTTAGGCCACTTCCTGTTGGTATAAAATAGTGTGAATACTAAAATAGTGTGAATACAGCTTTACAGACTTACTAGTTCTATCTGTACTGATCTTTTGTCTATTTCCTTCACTGCACTTGTCTGTAAGTGACCTTTTTTATTTTGTGTATTGTCTGTTGTGGAAGAGTGACAATGTGTTCTAACTGTAATATGTGCAATAATTACTGCCTGTAGCTCTGTGGCAAAGAAGGAATTTATGTCCCAGGTCAGAAGCATATGTGAGTGGTATGAGAAGGTTAAAATGTTGTACTTCTGCATCATATCATATCATTACACACCATCACACTGTGACTAGACAGTTATATAACTGTTTGTTTGTACATTGTGAACTCTGTATTACTATTACATTGTACCAAAAGAAAAAAATAAAATAAAATAAATAAATAATAAAAATTCTGCAACTTTTTATGCAACAGTGACACTCCATATATTGGTACGTAGTTAAAAAAATTGCCCGGACACATTTCAATAAAATGTGTCCATGTTTATCTGATTAGCTTGTCCTTTTTAGTTATTTTGTACTCTAGTTTAGAAAAGAACAACGTGCTTACAAAACGACTGTTTCAAACAGGCTTTCCTAAAGATAGTGCTTTATTTTAGTTTGTCTTTAAGGGCTCTGTAACACTGTGGTGAAACTATTTGGTCGGTACTGCTTCTCTGTTTCAGCACCACTTCCTGCCTGAACATTCTCTCATTCCTCACGAAGACCATTTGTATGTGTTAGTCTAACGTTTTCTCAACCCTGTAAAAAACAAAATCTGTATGTCATTTGTTCTCAGTTCCCTTTCATTAAAAGCTGGCAAAACTAAGCATCTGTGTGCAGCCTATCACAGTTAGATTCGCGGTGCTTATGCTATGGACATATCCACACTCAAATCTCTCTTTTTTTTCCAAGGGAACATTTTAGGGGTTGTTTGATTTTAGGGTTTATTTTTAGAAGGCAGTGAGGCTCTATAGAGTCAATAAAAAAAAAACAGAAAATATCCCAAAAATAATCAAATCATGACACCAGCATCCCTGATACACCCCTAGTAGTAAGAAGCATCATGTAATACCATGTAACCACATTTGTAAAGTACTTTAGACTATACAGATCACATTTACAGGTCTGAGGAGGAAAACATGCATGTGCGCAGTCTGAGAACCAACCAAGTGTGCAAAAAAAAACATCTGCCTCGAAAGCGTGGTAATGCAATTATTTTGCATACTGATTGCTGTTATTTCTCGTTTTGGCTGCCCATTACTGAGTCAAAAGGCCTTTATTTTCTTTGAGATGTGACATCACAGTAAATGACACTGGCGCTGTTGATGAATAAGTAAATAACAGTTTTCTGTCCAATACTGCACAGCTCTGGCCTGTGGCTGGATGCTGGAAAGCAGCATAACAAACCTCACCAAAACCTCCCATCTCTAAAATGGTTCATTTTACAGGAGAAGGAAAACACATCCTTAAGTTTTAATGTATGTTAATGTAACTATTTTTATAGCAAGTACTTATGGACCATGTCTATTGGTCCTCAAGAAATATTTACACAATGTAAAGTTGGTGTTTTTAAGCTGTTAAAAAGGAAAAAAGAAGAAAACTTTCCAGGTAGTTTTCCTCATAAAGAATGTGGTTTTAAACTGCATTGTAATAAAAAACTTATCATTGTTGCAACAATTAAGCTAACATCAAAGTCAGTGACTTACTGACAAAAGTATAAAACTGGGTTTACTGTCAGGCACCTAAAAACAACTGCTTTTTTTCTGTTGCTTTTCACCAGTATGTTGTTCATCTAACTTGTCCCAGGCTCAGCAAACAGCAATGCTGAAACTATTGAGGTTTGGTGTGAAAATACTGTTTTCTGAAGAGAATTGCTGTTTGCTGGCTTCAGCTATAACTACTACAAACAAGTCATACAACTAAAGAATCTGTAAATCTGTAAATTTATAGTATTAAGTATAACAGTGAGATAGATCAATCAATAGATAGACATACAGACAAATACACACAGTATGCAAATGTTTGAGCACCCCCAGTTAAATAAACATAGTGGTTTTTTTTTCAAAAAAGATTCTACAAATACTTATAAACTCAATTATATTGTGAGTAATCAAATTCTTCAGAAAAACAGAATCTTTCAAGCAAATGTTAAATAAAAAAGAGATGAAGCATGATATCAAGCATTTATACACAAATTGACAACAAAAACTGTTGTCTGTTTTTCTTTATTCATTTCAATAACAATTAATTTCATAAAAGTACACTACAAATGCACACAATCATATAAGCATGAAGGAAAGCTTTCTACACACAAAGAAATGTATGTAACTGTTTTTAAAGGATTTTCTTAAAGTACTTTGGTGACAAAAGCACAGCAATGCTATTAATGAATGGGATCTAGAAAACAACACTTTGTGGTGTCAAATGGTTGTTGGCATGGTGTTAATTGTTGGCTATTGAATCGTAGCTCATATTCTTTCCATAGCATGATATATTTGTAGGGTGACCAGACTTTCGCTGCTGAAATACAGGTCGCTGTACTGTGTACTGTATATATAACATATGTGTGCATTTTGCATAAAATCCAGACAGCATAAACTGCAGCTGTTCAAACAGGCCTACAAGAGTTTGTTTTCTTACTCAAAGTTAGCTGGAGGTGCTGGGCTGTTCTTCATGTGAATCAGCGGCGGTGTCAGATTTGAGGAATTTTTCATATGAGGCAATCGTTCACAGGGTGCTTTTGTCATTCAGTGATTTCTCATAGAATTTGCTACACTCCATTCCAAAATTTACTCCCAATAAAAGCACGGCCTTCTTTGCTTTGACATTCACACAGGATTTTTCTGGGGACCACAAAACAGTGAAAAACACACTCAACTGAAGCAGATGTTCCTGGTAAAAAAGGCGAACTCTACAGTTTAGCCAGCGTGCAGTACCGGGCAATATTTTTGTGAAGCTCTCGGAAGAGTTCTCACCATGTGTGAGATATTTCAAGCTTTTATTTATTTCGCTCAGGAATGCATCAACTTCTTTAGCATTGGTGTATTCTTCAGGAAGAGCTTTTTCGTCAGTCACACAGAGAGCTGGTATTCTTGAACTGAAGTCCTGAATCTCGCTCCACTGTGGAACGTTCCCAAGCAAGCTCCACTCCAGCTTCTCAGCGCATTCAAACGATCCAGTCCAATGATCCAGGCAGTCAGTAGCAGTTGAATAAAATGTGTCAACAGCATGCAGAAGTTCTTCTCTTATGTCGACAGTCTCGACCAAACTGTCCAACTGTGTCAGATCATTGGCTGTGACAAATTTTTCAGTACACCTTGCAATTAGCATGCATTTGAGGTTACAGATGTGCTGTGAAACCTTGGTGACTGAGATGTTGTTCGTTCCAGTGACACACACAGTACAGTGAAATGTAGCTTTTTGTTGGTCAGCAAAAGACGTCCGCAATTTTGTGCACATATCAGCACTGCACTTTCCTTTGACTCATGGCACAAATGTACATTTTTAAAAATAAGTGGAGACATGGATTGAAATACAGGATTGAAAAACGGGGTGTCTGGTTGCCCTACATATTTGTTAAAGAATCATGATTTCAGGGTGTCTGAGCTAGCTGAGAGTTTTCTGACAATGATAGGTGGGGTGGTGGAAGCAGGAGGGAAACATATTATTGGTTAGTATGTTTCCCCACCTGCTGGTGCACGGTGATGTCATTTAAAAACAGAAGACATTTTAGAGGCAGGGCTAAAGTCACAACATCTTGAGGAAAGACTATGGGAAAAACAAGACTTTAGTCTTTTAAATGATATGATGAATATGAGCAGGAACATGAAATAACATGCTTGATTGCAGGCTGTTCTGCACAAGGGAAGTCATAAGTCTTTCTTTGTGTGTAGAGCTGAGTGTATAGTTTATATATGTACAGTATACAACTTGTTCGAGTTTTACCTGAAATTTACATAGGGTTTCAGGCCTCTTATGCCAAATACTGAGGCATGTAAATAAACTCACAGGTAAATGGTATGACTGCACAATACGTTGTTAACTGTTATCACAATATTAGCTAAATGTGATATTGACATTGCAGAAAGATGCATGCTGTGTGTGAGAGCATCTGGGGAAGGGTACATTTAAGGGTGTCATTTTTTTATGTTATTCAATTAGATAAGGGCTTCTGCTTTTATTCAAATAATATTTTACCAATAGAATTTCACTTAAACCTACACTAAGATTTTGGGATTTGGAGACCTCTCTATTGTAAATGTGTAATTGCATGCAGCGTGCAAAAAAACATATTGTAACACTGGTTGTGCTTTGGACTCCTTCCCTGTGTGGATGAATCTGAAGATTGTGAGCATGTTGACAGAGTATTTAAACAGAACTCAGTCAAAACTTAGTGAACAACGTGTCTTCTGAGGATGTAAGTGAATTAACTACTATTGTCATGATACCTTCATCAATATAATGTTGATTTTGCATTTGAGACTTGAACATTGAGTCAGGCCTCCTTTTTGAAACTGTGTATGATGTTAACATTTAAAGACATATAACGTGGTCTGAAAAACTTCCCCCAAAATCCGACCCAACGCCTCTCACTATTAAATGACTATTTTAGGCTTTACTGGGTGACTCACAGCAGTGTATTGCGCTTTTTTCCCTCTTGACTCAGTAATGCTGCTTTTCAATTTTAACTGCTGTAAGTTAGAGTCAGCATTATCTGTCATATACTTGTATAAATATTTTTCTTAACTAGATCTCTGCCTTCCTAAATGGAACAAATGTCCATCAAGATTAGATGAATACCCCTTATGTGGTGCGAGAAATTACAGTAATACTTTGACGAATAATTTTGATGAAAACATAAAAAACAAATGTTTGAAACAGACTTGGCTTTTCATGTCTACATTCACAGAGGCCACCTTAAGAGAAATTGTACTTTAACTCAAATAAAAACATCTACAAATTACAAATTTACAATCTAAAATATATATGGAGCTCTTAACTAGTCTTCCTTAAAACCAAACTTGAAGTGCTATATATATATATATATATATATATATATATATATATATATATACATAATGGAATCAGCTGCAGTTCATAAATTCTCAAGTAATGCTTTATACATGTTTTATAATGCTTATGCATGTGTTATGAAGTCTCTTTGTAGGTAACCTTCAAATAAAGTGTTACCATTTTGCTTTTACCTATATGGAAAAAACCCAGCGAGTGATATGAAGGTCACTTCCAGTCAGTTTGCAGCATCACTCACAAAGTGAGGCCTCATGATTTTAGCACTTTGACACTTTGGGTTCTTGTTTCTGATGTTTAACTTGTGCATAAACACCTTCAGCTCCATCTACGTCTGTGAGCTGCTCTGGATCTGTTGGTTTTGTCTCTGATTGCTCTTTTTCCACACCAGGGTCCAAATCTGACTGAGGGGTCTTGTGACGGACGATGTTTCCATATGTTGTCTCCTCGTTTGCAGGCTGTATGATCTCTTCTCCACTCACCGTCTCTGGTTTGGTTTGTTCTTCCTCAGTGGCAGCTGAGTTTTGTGCCTCTGTGGTCTCTCTCTCAGGGTCTTTTCTCGAGCTTTGCCGGATGGTGGCGTACTCAGGCGTAAGAGAGGAAAGACCCCTGATTTCGCCTGACCCTTCTTTGCCATTTGGGAAGTAGATGGTGGAGTAGTGGAGACTGTCCGGGTTATTCCTAATGAGCGGTAGTTTGGATGTGGATGATAACATATTTTTGTTGGCATATATGGACTCCACTTCCTCCTCTTCCTGACAAACAGCCTGTGGGATCAACAGCAATTAATTTTTAACATGAGTATTTAATCTTTGCGTGATATTTATCTAATCTATAATATTTCTCATTATTTGAATTATTTTAAAACATTTTTACTTTTTAAAGTTATTTTATCTAGTGATGGTTCTTATAATAAGCAGATCATTTTCCTTTTTTAAGAAAGGATACTTAAAACAAGTCAAATTAAATATGAAGAAATAAATATTATGGTAGCAGACCGCTCAGAGCAAGCAGATGTTGTGCTACCTGAAGAAACGGGTATTTTTCATAATCCACCAGAAGGGGTGGATGATATGGTGATATATTGTTATGAAAAAATTGCATCACAAAATAATAATATTTTTCTGAGCATTTTTGAGCTGTCAACCTGGAGCTGGCACACAGCAAAGAGTCTCATGGGAGGTGTGCGCCAGTTAAAAGGTACTGTTTTATGTTGTTAATGTGTCCTTTGTTAGAGGCGTGTGTATGTGTTTCAGGTGTGTTATTGTGTCGAGGTGTGGGGGTCTGATCAGTATAATGGCTTCACTTGAATCTTCTTTTGACCACTATTACATTATTACTAGTAGAAGTAGTAATGATGCATTTTGTCTGTTGCAACTTTTCAAAACACAGAAAACCTAAATAATGTGATACGTATAATGTACTGTACAACTGTCGTCGAACTCAGGTATGGATGTCTATGTTCCTGTATAAGTCTGGTAGAACTCAGGTGTGGATGTCTGTGTTACTGTATTAGTGTGTAGAACTCAGGTATGGATGTCTGTGTTACTGTATTAGTGTGTAGAACTCAGGTATGGATGTCTGTGTTACTGTATAAGTGTGGTAGAACTCAGGTATGGATGTCTATGTTACTGTATAAGTGTGTAGAACTCAGGTATGGATGTTTATGTTACTGTATTAGTGTGGTAGAACTCAGGTGTGGATGTCTATGTTACTGTATTAGTGTGTAGAACTCAGGTATGGATGTTTATGTTACTGTATTAGTGTGTAGAACTCAGGTATGGATGTCTATGTTACTGTATAAGTGTGTAGAACTCAAGTATGGATGTCTGTGTTCCTGTCTAAATGTGGTAGAACTCAGGTGTGGATGTCTGTGTTACTGTATTAGTGTGTAGAACTCAGGTGTGGATGTCTGTGTTACTGTATTAGCGTGGTAGAACACAGGTATGGATGTCTGTGTTCCTGTCTAAATGTGGTAGAACTCAGGTGTGGATGTCTGTGTTACTGTATTAGTGTGTAGAACTCAGGTATGGGTGTCTGTGTTACTGTATTAGTGTGGTAGAACTCAGGTGTGGATGTCTATGTTACTGTATAAGTGTGGTAGAACTCAGGTGTGGATGTCTGTGTTACTGTATTAGTGTGTAGAACTCAGGTGTGGATGTCTGTGTTACTGTATTAGCGTGGTAGAACACAGGTATGGATGTCTGTGTTCCTGTCTAAATGTGGTAGAACTCAGGTGTGGATGTCTGTGTTACTGTATTAGTGTGTAGAACTCAGGTATGGTGTCTGTGTTACTGTATTAGTGTGTAGAACTCAGGTGTGGATGTCTGTGTTACTGTATTAGTGTGGTAGAACTCAGGTATGGGTGTCTGTGTTACTGTATTAGTGTGTAGAACTCAGGTATGGGTGTGTGTGTTACTGTATTAGTGTGTAGAACTCAGGTATGGGTGTCTGTGTTACTGTATTAGTGTGGTAGAACTCAGGTGTGGATGTCTATGTTACTGTATAAGTGTGGTAGAACTCAGGTGTGGATGTCTGTGTTACTGTATTAGTGTGTAGAACTCAGGTATGGATGTCTGTGTTACTGTATTAGTGTGTAGAACTCAGGTATGGATGTCTGTGTTACTGTATAAGTGTGGTAGAACTCAGGTATGGATGTCTATGTTACTGTATAAGTGTGTAGAACTCAGGTATGGATGTTTATGTTACTGTATTAGTGTGTAGAACTCAGGTATGGATGTCTATGTTACTGTATTAGTGTGTAGAACTCAGGTATGGATGTCTATGTTACTGTATAAGTGTGTAGAACTCAGGTATGGATGTCTATGTTACTGTATAAGTGTGGTAGAACTCAGGTGTGGATGTCTGTGTTACTGTATTAGTGTGTAGAACTCAGGTGTGGATGTCTGTGTTACTGTATTAGTGTGTAGAACTCAGGTGTGGATGTCTGTGTTACTGTATTAGCGTGGTAGAACACAGGTATGGATGTCTGTGTTCCTGTCTAAATGTGGTAGAACTCAGGTGTGGATGTCTGTGTTACTGTATTAGTATGTAGAACTCAGGTATGGGTGTCTGTGTTACTGTATTAGTGTGGTAGAACTCAGGTGTGGATGTCTATGTTACTGTATAAGTGTGGTAGAACTCAGGTGTGGATGTCTGTGTTACTGTATTAGTGTGTAGAACTCAGGTGTGGATGTCTGTGTTACTGTATTAGCGTGGTAGAACACAGGTATGGATGTCTGTGTTCCTGTCTAAATGTGGTAGAACTCAGGTGTGGATGTCTGTGTTACTGTATTAGTGTGTAGAACTCAGGTATGGGTGTCTGTGTTACTGTATTAGTGTGTAGAACTCAGGTGTGGATGTCTGTGTTACTGTATTAGTGTGGTAGAACTCAGGTATGGGTGTCTGTGTTACTGTATTAGTGTGTAGAACTCAGGTATGGGTGTCTGTGTTACTGTATTAGTGTGTAGAACTCAGGTATGGGTGTCTGTGTTACTGTATTAGTGTGGTAGAACTCAGGTGTGGATGTCTATGTTACTGTATAAGTGTGGTAGAACTCAGGTATGGGTGTCTGTGTTACTGTATTAGTGTGTAGAACTCAGGTATGGATGTCTGTGTTACTGTATTAGTGTGTAGAACTCAGGTATGGATGTCTGTTACTGTATTAGTGTGTAGAACTCAGGTATGGATGTCTGTTACTGTATTAGTGTGTAGAACTCAGGTATGGGTGTCTGTGTTACTGTATTAGTGTGTAGAACTCAGGTATGGATGTTTATGTTACTGTATTAGTGTGGTAGAACTCAGGTGTGGATGTCTATGTTACTGTATAAGTGTGGTAGAACTCAGGTATGGGTGTCTGTATTACTGTATTAGTGTGGTAGAACTCAGGTATGGATGTCTGTGTTACTGTATTAGTGTGTAGAACTCAGGTATGGGTGTCTGTTACTGTATTAGTGTGGTAGAACTCAGGTATGGGTGTCTGTTACTGTATTAGTGTGGTAGAACTCAGGTGTGGATGTCTGTGTTACTGTATTAGTGTGTAGAACTCAGGTATGGGTGTCTGTTACTGTATTAGTGTGGTAGAACTCAGGTATGGGTGTCTGTTACTGTATAAGTGTGGTAGAACTCAGGTGTGGATGTCTGTGTTACTGTATTAGTGTGGTAGAACTCAGGTATGGATGTCTGTGTTACTGTATTAGTGTGGTAGAACTCAGGTATGGATGTCTGTGTTACTGTATTAGTGTGTAGAACTCAGGTTTGGATGTTTATGTTCCTGTATAAGTGTGGTAGAACTCTGGTTTGGATGTCTATGTTATCGTTTAAGCATAAAGCTTTTGTTGTCAGATATGTAAGCATAAGCTACTGTGTAATGAAAGATAGATCTCTTGTATGCATAAACAAAGTTGGCTGATAAAATATGATTCTGATTGTGTGTGTGTATGTGTGTGTGTGTGTGTGTGTAGTGAATGGAATTTCCCACTAACCCTATCGCTTAAAACAAGTCCTTCAGTTTCTTCTTTTGTAGGTTTGTGATGCGCTCTCCTGAAAAACAATTGAATTTCTTATCAGTCACCAGATCTCAGCACATTTCTACCATACTTGCAAGGTAAAGTGTTGTAAATAAACAATTTTAATAAATAGGCCTTTAAATAAATTGTTCAATTATTATAATTATATGGATCTATATGGAATAGAATAAGGATGAAGTTGTGCTTTAAAAAGTCGAACAACATAAGCAGGTTGATTAAATACTCAAGTCTCACTGGGTGCAAATAATGAAGGCAAAAAAGGGAAAGGGAACCAGCCAAATGCATGACGAACATCATCTCATTTACAAGGCAAAATAAAATTAGGCAAATGGCAATGCAATTCAGTGACAAAAGGGATTCACAGTTAGAAAATATATTAAGTCTAGGCTCAAACTTAAACTTGGGCCAGGAAACCGGTCATGAGTGTAGTGAGCACATTTGCAAAATATGGTCATTTGCAGGGGGGTAAAAAGTCCAGAGAAATTGCACTTAAATGAAAGTATGAGTATTGTGTCAAACTGTGTACAGTGAAAAAGTATAAATTATTAAAATAATAAAAATGTCAATAATACTTCAGTAAAGTACAAATCTTCCAAAATAATACATAAGTACAGTAAGGAAGGACAATCACTTGAGTCACTTCAATCACATCACCCCTGTTAAATAAACTCTAAGACTACTAAATGTCAGTCATTCTTTTGGACAGACTTCACTGCTCTTGAGGTCTAGTAATGTGTGTAATATGGACACACCTTCTGCACAAAAATATGGCACACAGGATCATCACTGCAGAAGCTCCAACAGCAGCACCAACCAGTATAGAGAGAATGTGGAAAGGACCTACGGCGATGACAAAGAGTTGATGATTTAAGCAGACGTAGGCTGAGGATGACTTGGTTAAAACACGGTTTAGTTCAATAACAAATGGTGGTATTAGTAAGTTTTATTTATATAGTGCCTTTCACAACCACAATATCGCTTCAGAAACTATGGTAGTTTCCATAAAGGTCTTCACATAGGCTTCATAAAAATCTTTTCCAAACCCAGCATGGATAACTGTGGCTATGCAGTTTGTGTCACAATTCTTTACCCAATTTTCTCCCCAATTTAGTCGTCTCCGAATCCACCCGCTAGTTAGGACTCCCCCAATCACACGATACTATCAACGCTAGGAGGGCAAAGGCTAACACAGGCTTCCTCCGAGACCTGTGAAGCCAACCACCGCTTCTTTTCGAGCTGCTGCTCATGCAATGTCACTGGACAGCCGGACGCGCTCGGAGGAAAGCGCCAACTGCCAGATCTGTTACGTCAGCTAACAGACGCCTGCGCTGACTAGCATCGCGCTGAGTGATGGGGGGAGAAGAGGAGCCATCCCACCCACCCAGAGAGAGCGAGGCCAATTGTGCTCTCTCGGACTCCCGGCTACGGATGGCTGTAGCATCACCAGGGATCGAACTCGCGATCTCCTGATGACAGGGACAACGCTTAGACGGTTGTTCCGCTCGGGAGCCCCTTGTGTGACAATTCTGTGTGATAGACTGTGAAGTGCTGCAGTGGCACAGCTAAGTGAGACATGACAGTTATTGCAAACATTGACCATTTAGCAGATACTCTTATTCAGAACAACTTATACAGGTAGGGCTCTGCTTGTGGTATATTCTATTATCAGCCGACTTTTAAATAGGCATCTACTGAAGTTCAACAACATCAACAACTGAATTAACTTTTATCAGATTGATGGAGAATGTGTTGTGTATGGTTCTAAATAGGAATATTTTTTGGAAATGGTTTTATATAGCTCCAAAAAGGGTTATTTTATTGTTACAAGCTTGTCTTAATAACAATAGCAGAACATTTGTGCTTTCTAGAACAATTTTCAAAAAGGTTCTATATAGAACCATATCGCTGTTGTCGGAACAAAACCTCGTATCTCCATTTTGGTTTTCAGTTTTTGACATAATTTGAAAATGCATGTTGGCTTTTATATTGTGTGTAGATTTCATGAAGGATGGACCAAAATAAATGGCCAAACATCACTTGGAAAAAACTCTGGTTCCATTGACTTACATTGAAAGTAATGTATGTTTTTTCCTTCTCCTGTAAAGTTATCATTTTGAGATACAAGGTTTTGTTCTGACAGCTGTGATATGCAACACATTCTCCATGCATAGGGCCAAATGTAAGTACGAATGAGGGCAGCACAATTTATGCCTTGATGCAGCTGCAATATTCACTCACTATGTGCCTGAATTTAAGGGCCCTGACACACCAGGCCTTCTCACGTACAAATATCTGATCTGAGAGTTTAAACAGCACTGACAAGAACTGACAAGAGCCAACGGTCTCACACTGTTGGCTCTAGTTGGTTCTCTTCAGTTCTGTTTTTGCCAGTAGGGCAAATTAAATTGGTGATGGCATTATAACAATAGCAGAACCCTTATTGGTAGTATTTACAACCATTTTCAAAAAGGTTCTGTATAGAATCATTTACAACACATTCTCCATCAATGTGAAGAACAATTTTACCATGCAAAGAACAATTTAAGCATGAAAATGATTCTAGGAGTGCTCATGATTCCATGTAGAACTGTTGTCTTTACTAAAGAACCCCTGAAGAACCATCAAAAAGTGTGCAATAAAACAAAAGCTTTGGATGCACCTGCAAACCTGCTCACTCTCTTCGAGCACATTAGAACTAATATGTCCTTAAAGATGAACAGATTCTGACTAATTTTGATATTTGAGTATCTGTAATCTGTAGTTAATGAACAGAACTTCAGTTAACTGCAGGAAAGTAAAAACAGGCTCTTTTTGTCCTGATATTTTACAACTAATGGGTCAAACCTAAGGTAGGTAACAGTTATCTAAAGCAAAGTGGTTCCATCACTTTCCTAGACCTTCTTAAGCTTCACTAGTGGAAAGAGAAAATGTAAAATAATGCACAGAACCTAAAATATGACACACACTGCATCATGCAAATGTAATGACAAAACACAGAACTTAAATTAGTGTTGAAAGTTTGAATATTTTCTCTGGGTGTTATAAAGAGAAGTCTTAAACAGTGTCTCTGCAGATCTTGCTAGCTAAAGACTGTTTGGCCACAAAAGAAAGCCTGAATGCTTACAATAAAATCACTTCCTTTTTGTGGTTAATGAGCTGAGAAACAATTTAAAGCACACAGCAGTTTTCAAGTGCAAAAACAGAACAAGAGGACACGTAGTAGAAAAACACAGGCCTAAATATACTGTATGGTGTGCTGCTAAAAGCCTAGAGAGAGAGAGAACAACTGAAATTCTTTAGAAAGTTATTCTCTAAAATATTTGCAAAAGAGTAACATGTAACATGTGCTGCATCACTGCTTAAAACCACTCTTTAACCTACCCTGAGCTTATTTTGTTATTCTGCTGAATGACTGTAGTGTAAAATATCTTTTATTCAATGCAAAATAAACAGCAGGTTTGGTAGATTAGATGTAAAAAAGTAATGTACTGAATCAGATCAAGTGACTGAGCTTTTTTTTCCCCAAAAAAACAGGTTAGTGATATTATCTATGGTTTCATTTTCAGAAATTTTAGTCTACCTTCTTATTTGCTAATTAATAAAAACTGCTTTTGGCTTGTTATATAAAGAAAAGCTCAACATTCTTTCTAGATTCAGGTCTAAATTATTACGCTATACAGAGTTAGTCAAATGTTGACAAGTAGTTTTCACTGGATGCATTTCAGTCAAAGTTGTGATGCAGGTGATTGACCATGTACTAAATGAAGTGAGCGAGCGAGTTTTAGTAGGAGAAATCCAAGAACCACGCCAAGAATTATAATCAAAGATTGAGGCAGGGGTTAAATATGGCGAGACGGACACAGTGCAGGAAAATACATCAACAAACAAATGCACAATTGCGGAAGTCCAATACCTAAAGAACTAATGCATAGTTCTGTACACTGTTAGAAATAAAGGTACTGTACAGGTACATTTCTTGTTCGTCAAGGTAGAAACCATGTAAATATACTCTGAAAGGTACAATGCGGGTTTTAAGGTCCAATTGTGTACCTTAAATAAGTTTTTCCCAGGGGAAAAGACGAGACGGGGTGTGTGGAGTCAATACTTAACTTAGAATAACTTCAGTGTATTATGGTACAGTTATGTTCCTTGACTAAAGGTACTGAGATGTACCCTTAATGGGAATCACCCCAGTGGCAAGAGGGGTACTGCCCCAGTGACAGTTTTGTACCTGTTTCTGATAAGAATTGCATGAAAAACGGCAAAAACAAATCCAAAGATAAACACAACAAGCAACAGGTTAATTGACCTACAGAAAAATGATGGATTTTCTACAATTTTCAAAGATATAACTATTTGTTTTGTCTTAATTAAAAAATAAAAGTGTGCATCTTCAATACGAGTCTCTCACCATTTACCTAAAACAGCTGACTGAAGGAGCCAATTCTTTTGCAAACACGCTTCATCCACTTTCTTTAGAAGCACCTATTTTGTGTCACTTTACAATAAACCTTGACCTCATCATACAAAAATATCCAGCTCTGTGGTTGGAAACTGACCACTGATGAAAATAAATTATGCATAAACAGATGAGCTACAGTCTTTAACTTTATTCCATTAAGGTGAAGTGTTTTTCATTCTAATGTAGTCAAGTTGGATTGACTTTAAAGAGCCTGTCTTGAATGCAGAATTTTTATTTTATTCTTCTACTTTAACACGTTATGAAACGATATGAAAAAATTAAAATGTGCAAATACGCCCCTTTCCACTGGGAACGTGAATTTAGAATATCAGTTGAACCTTACAACCATTGTTGTTCTTTTGCAGGTACATTTCCATAGTTTGTACTTTGATGAACAGAAATGTACCTGCACAGAACCCTTTTTACTGACAGTGTAGTCCATCAGGCAAGATATGTTTTATGTCTGAAGTTCTTCACTTTTAGCACTAGAGCTAACGAGAAATGGAAGTTTATAGCCCACCAATTAGCGTCATGTTTAAGCAAAGCAGTGTTTCTAACCTGCTGATGAACAGTGATGAGTAGCCACAGAGTAGAACAGCTGAGAGGTGCTGCCAAGCCTATTGGTGCTGATACACTGCAGAGTGCCTGTACATGATTGATGGATGTAGATCAAACTCCTCAGGCCCGTGCGGCCCACAGACTCCTCCCTGACGGATGAGTTCTCAGAGGGTGGGACAGCTTGATCAGACAGACGCCACTCCAGTTTAGGAACAGGACGTCCATGAACCTCACAGACACACACAATCCCACCTTCACTGCTGCTGTTACAGTGGAAGAAGAGATCATTCTGGGGAGCATCTAAGAGAGAGAGAGAGAGAGAGAGAGAGAGAGAGAGAGTGAGAAAGAGAGACAGAATGAGAGAGAAAGAGATTGTGAACTTCCCTCAATAATAAATGCACAGGGCCAGATGAAAGTACAAATGAGTGCAGTGCTACATATGCCTTGGTGCAACTGCAACATTCGATCACAATGTGGCTGAATTTAAAGACCTTGATACTCTAGCCTTCTCAATAACTGGTCTGACGAGAACCGACAAGAGCCAACGGACATTGTCTGTGTGTTCAGCACTCTTGGCACTAGTCGGTTCTCATCAACGCTGTTTTTGCTGATAGAGCAAGTTGAATCGGCAAAGGCATTTGGCTGTGAGAGAGCTGAGAACCAGAGTACGAAGAGAGAAATAAGAGAGCAGAGCCGTACATGACTCTCAAGAGGCCCCGTTTTTCAACGTCAGTGCAAGTAGTAACATTTTAGCACTGCAGACGTTCATTTTAACCTTTTTTCCTATTCAACTCTCCAAATTTCTAAACAAGCAGTATTTGAATGGCATATGCCCAATTAGAAAGTCTTTAATATTGTTATTAATAGTAAAGCTTGGACACACAAAAGCTCAGTCATTTCATGTTTTTTTTTAGTCACAAAATTATGAATATAATCAGAATTCATTGATCTGTCAGGCTTAGTTGACACTAGTTCTTCCTCGTTGGGTTGGTGTGTCTGGACACTAACAGGTACTAATGACTGGGCAGTAATGTTGGTGCACCTGGGCCAAACTGGGCTAATTACATTCACTGTAGCTTATCACGCAAACTGTATGTAGCTTCGCCCACTAGCTGCTCACTCTCGAGATACAGGGTTTAAAAGGCACAGTGAAATAATGGGGCCATCAATAAGCTCGAGACAGAAAATGAAAGTTCAGTGATGAAGAGATGTAAACAGCGTTAATGAATGAAGTTTTTCCCACCAAAATGTTCTACACCCAACAAATAGAATTTCTGAAATGATGACACAGGCTATGCATGCATATCACACATATTGTCCTGAGAGTTTAAGCAGTGTCACTTTGAAGGTGTCCTTTCAGCACAGGTTTGAGACTCATTCCTCCATCTAACCTGTCTGCTGTTACTGTTAAAGAAAATCTCCAAACACATCTTTTAAGATCATAAAGCAAATTTACATCTGGTTTTAAAAGGCAGTGGAAAAACGACACAAGACCAGCAGCCACAAGTTGCTCTAATGTCCGTAAATCCAACCCAATACGCAAATGCACTTTCAATATCTTTGGCCACTTTTTGTCCAAACATCCCATGTTTTTTGCAGCTCTTCATTAACATAATATAGCCATGCCTGAAAGCCAAGGAGGGTTCAGACGAGACTGCATTTCTCAATGCCACTGAAGGCTGTGCCATTTTGTAGGATGCTTCAAATTAGGCCAAGAAAGCATCCTTCATTTCAGAAAAATGGCAGGACTCAACTGATGTATCCTTCAAGACCTTCAGTCACTCATAATTCTTCCCAAAACTGTTTGAAAAGTGATGAAAACAGCAGCAAATGGCAAGATGCTTTGTAATGAATGGCAGACCGTATAATGAAATGTAAAATTCAAATGAATGTTTTTAAAGATTTAAACATGTCATGTTGTTTAAGTTAGTAAACCACAATGTGTCGGTCAAGCCTGCTCAGAATGTTGTGAATGTGCCTGAGCGAGTAGTGAGCCTTGTATATCAGTGCTAGCAAGGTCTCTTCTACCTCATCTGCAGATTTCATTTTGAGACATGCCATATTTACGAGGGAGAGAAGAACGCTTTACATTTTTTCTATGTACACAGCCCATAAACTGTGTGGTTATGCCAGTTTCATACTTGTTCTGCGTGTGCCATGAGTCCAATTTGTGTCTCAAACTGCTGCTAAAGGCTCAGAACATCAGGCCCTCAATGCTTCCCTTGTATCAGTTTTGAACAGTTCTGTTTCCTGGCTTTGTCACTAAATCTTGTTCAGTGAATACCCAGTGGAGGCCAGAGGAGCATGAGGCTTCCTATTTTATTCTTGCTTCCTCTAAAATTTCTGCATTACTGTCTCTTGAGGAGTTTCCCTGTCTTACCCAAGATCAGAAACTTCATGCTAATGTCTATTGTGCAAGGCGCTGCTCATGACTAAAGGGTATTCTAAACACTGCCACAGCGTGCTAATCGCTCTTTCATGATGAACTTCCTGTGATTTATCTGATCAAACGTTGAGACTAAAATAAACAATGGCAAACCGAAACTAGAGGCTTGGTGACTTCACTTGTCTAGGCAGCTTATACTCCACTCAGTACTGTGTTGCAAACATTTTCACTTTAACTTTGATAACTTTAATCAAACGTTTGTAGCTAATATTCCTTTCTAAAGGGCACTGATGCCCAAAAGCTAAACAAGCATTAAAATAGTGCACTTATATGTAGAGGTTTTGCTAAAACTAAAGTAATTTTTCAATATGCACACTAAGATGAATATGATGAGATAGGGCTGAGCAATATGACAATAACAATTGTTATCATGAAAAATCATGTCACAATATGCTGACATTGTTTCTAGCACAGTACTTAATACACATATAACAACTTCAAGTGTATTTACAAAGACAGCTTGATTAGTCCTGGTTAAATGGATTTTGTGGAGCACAGTAAGTGAATGTTGAGTATAAAACATTGGATTCATACTTTTTGATCATATGTATTAAATGTGGCTTTACTTTTTCTGCTGCAACTTATCAGATGTCAGAAAAAAATAAATATTGTAACAATGTGAAAACTTCATGACATATCATATTTGTGATATCACATTTTTTGCCATGTTGCCCACCCCTAGGATGAGATGAATTCATCCACCTGTCAATCACCAATCATTCTCTTCCAACTATCATATAAGCAAAATGTGTGTGTGTGTGTATTATGGTACATGTTAACGTACATATTCTGTCAGCTTGACAGAAGCAGAAGACTGAAAAAATCAACATAATGCTGGTGATGCTTCAAAAGATAATCACCACGTTGTGAAAGAGAACTGACAGAGAAATACTACAGTTTTATAGTGAGGTTTTATTCCTTTTTACTTTTAAAACAATGGATTATTTCCCACTGTCTCTGCTGGAGGAAAGTCACATATTATCTAAGGAAAATTCTCAGCATTTTCTGTACAGCTTAAATGTCCTGGTAGTTTAGATGAGCTGAAAAATTACGAAAATATAATACTTCATGGTTTCCCACAAGCATTTGAAGTCTAATGTTGAAATTCCTGTGCATTCCTACTGCACATAACTGCATAAGCAGAGCAACTAAAGCGTTATGGCACTGTACTCACACTGAATGTCCAGCTGTACAGATGAGTTTTGAGCTCCATGTTGGTTCTGAGCTCTACAGTAGTATAAACCACTGTGTGTATCATCAGTCTTGTTGATGGTGAGAGAGGGTCCGGTCTCTATCTGCTCTCCATTCTCTCTGTACCAGGTGTAGTTCACTGCTGGGTTTCCATCACTGCTGCAGTTCAGAGTCACTGAACTGTCCAACATCACTGGACCAGATGGAGACACTAACACGTCCTTAGGAGCATCTGAGGGAGGAGAGAGGACAGAACAGATTAACAGTATGAATCTTGCTACCTCATCCTCCAGGCTAAGCTGTGCCTTTTAGGTCCCAAGTCTTGTCCACTAGAGTTTTGCCATCAAACCACCACTATAAGACATGGCTTTTCTCCTTCTGGCTCCACACCATGTTCTCCTCCAAACTCCTGACTGCCTTCTCCTCTTTACTTCACCTCCTCACTCCATTCCGGGTTCTTCTACTAACTCCACCCTGCTTCTTCTTCTCACTGTGGCCAGCTTCTATCTCTAGTTCACCTTCTCTTCCTAACTCCATACCAGGTTTTCCTCCTAACAACACCCTGACATCTTTTTCTGCCTCCATCTGGCCCCAGCCCAGCTTCTCTTTCTAACTCCAGCCCAGTTTCTCCTTCTAACTTCAGCAGAGCTTCTCCTTCAAAACTCTTGTCCAACCTCTTTTCCTGATTCCACCCAACCTCTTCTCCTAATTTCAGCCTGGCTTCTCCTGGGCCTGTCTTCACCCTCTAACTCCACCCTGACTTCTCCTCCTGACTCCAACCTGGCATTTCCTCATATGTCTGGCCATTATCATAAATATTTAAAAATGTATCTGAAATTGAGTAACTATACACCACCGAAAAGCCAAAAGGAGAGAGTAAGTAGGATGAGGCTTTATTATACACACACACATTTTCTATGTTGCGTATCCTTCTGGGTCCCGAGGGGAGCTGGAGCCGATCCCAGCAGTCACTGGGCAAAAGGCAGGAAACACCCTGGACAGGTCGCCAGTCCATTGCAGGGTAGCCTTAGTATAGTGAATGGAAATTTCATAAACAAAGCAATTGGAGCTTCACCATTGTACTCACACTGAATGTCCAGCTGCACAGATGAGTTTTGAGCTCCATGTTGGTTCTGAGCTCTACAGTAGTATAAACCACTGTGTGTATCATCAGTCTTGTTGATGGTGAGAGAGGGTCCGGTCTCTATCTGCTCTCCATTCTCTCTGTACCAGGTGTAGTTCACTGCTGGGTTTCCATCACTGCTGCAGTTCAGAGTCACTGACCTGCCCAACATCACTGGACCAGATGGAGACACTGACACTGACGTTTTCCTGGGAGCATCTGAGGGAGGAGAGAGGACAGAACAGATTGGTCTCGTATACTGGAGAACCTGCAGTATTGGCCTCCAAAGCTGTTAGAACACTGATTAAAGGTGATATACGTCTCCAGACGGAGACACTGACCCGGATGTGTTCTTAGGAGAATCTGAGAAAGGAAATAGAGAGCTGCATATAGTATATACAAACCTCAGGTCCAAAAAAGTTGGGACAGTTTTATGAAATGAAAATAAAACAAATAGTAATGAGTAGTAAATTCTGGTTAACCGGTATTAAAATTGAAAACACAATACTTAATGAATACATTAACACATATAAAAAACTAGGAGCATGTTTACCAGGAGCATGTTTACTACTGTGTTATATCACCGTTCCTTTTAACAGCACCTAATAATCGTTTGGGAACTGAAGACACCAACTGATGCAGTTTTGAAAATCAAATTTTTTGCCATTCTTCCAGTCCTCAGCTGCGCGACCATACCTACGTACTTACATCATTGTTGTACTTTGTGCTTCATCATAAGCCACGTTTTGGACTGCAACCAGGCCAGTCTAGCACCCGCTCTCTCTGACTATACAGCCATGCTTTTGTAACACATGCAGATTGTGGCTTGGTGTTGTCATGTTGAAATAAACATTGATGTCCTTGAAAAAGACATTGTGTAGAATGTGTGTATATATTTCAGCATTAATAATAATAACAATAATAATAATAATACTTTTGTATGTACAGAGCTCTTTTTTCACAGTGTTTCACAGACAGGTGATAAAGCTCAAAAGAAGAAGAAGAAATTATGAATATTAAATTAAAATAATACAAGATAATGGCATATATCAAATTAAAAATATAAATACCAAACAGAGATTTTTAATTAAATGTTAAATTAAAGAAATATGTTTTCATGTTTCTTAAAAGTGTGCACTGAAAATTTTAAAAGTAGCCAGTGCAGTTCTTGTGATATGATATGATTGTGATATGATCTCTCTTTTTTTGTTTTTGTTAGGATCTGTGCTGCTGCGCTCTGTATGAGCTGTAGAGGCTGCATTGTTCTCTTAAAGAAACCCAGTAAGAAGAGCATTACAGTAATTAACTGTGCTTGTAACAAATGCATGAACACGTTTCTCTGCATTACTCTGAGATAGAAAAGGCTGAAATGTAGTAATATTTCTTAAATGATAAAAAGCTATAAAAACCTACGCACTGACTCTGTTTACATGCAGGACAAAACAAAGCTCAGATTACATACAGGTTTTGTACTTCAGGTTTGGGCAAAAGGGGCAAAAGAACTGAGCTTATAAAGCATCTTTCTCTGAATTTTAGTGCCAAGAATCAGTATTTCAGTGTTTTCTTCATTTGGTTGTAAATGTTGAGGAACGTTGTTCTTAAACTGTTGGATTATGGATGCATTTTTTTGGCAAAGTGTTGAGCCTCAGTCGATCCTTGCTAGGCATTTCCTAGATGCTTCTATTATACTTAAGTGTGGTCACTGTAACTATCTGTTTTCTTCTCAAAAGCCAGCCCTAGTTTAATAACCAAAAGGTGATAACAACTCCAAAAACTTGAGATAATGGACATTTACTAAAAGGGTTGACTCTGATTCCCTCTTTACAGAACTAAGACACTATATAACCTTTAATACTCTCAAAGGACACAGCTGTGTGTTTCCCAGACCTTCTCTCTGCCTTGTCACAGGGTCATAAAACCCCACCAACATTCTTCTCACTGAGACAACTTTTCTGTTGCCACTACAACATCAAACTCAACCTTTTCATCAGAGACTGTGATATGATTTTATCATTCTGCTACCTTGTTAGTTTGTCATTAGACCCATACTTGCCAACGTGCTGGTTAGATAGATTTTTCCATGCTCCATTTATCTTGTTCATTTATACCAATTAATAAACAAGCTAGCAGGTGATTTATCATTTCTGCCTGAAAGATCTCTGACCTCAAATAAACCTTCCCCCTTTATTAGCTATATATGACATCAAACCAAGTTGTGTTTTGGTACAGGAGTAAAATAGGTTAAATAGGTCACATGACTATTATTGCTCTTTAAACAACTCATATTTTACTACACTAAGTAGGATTGCATAACCTATTTTTAATCTTAAATTTCCACTGTTACAGTTTTTTGGAACGTGCTCTTTGCATGAATTTCAGAATGGGTGTATATTAATGAAAAAAATCAACTTTAAGTAAAACATTAAACATCTTGCCTTTGTATTTTTGTTTAACTACAGATCAAAGTGCATTTACAAATCACTGCATTTGATTTTTATTTGCATTTCATATACTGTCCCAATTATTTTGGAATTGATGTTTGTATATTAGGAGGCTGCATCTAAACCCTATTAGGTTGGTCAGTATTGAGGGGATTTGCATTAGATTTTCTGTCTCTGAACTGGACAGTGTGGAGAATCTGAGTACAGATTTGCTGGATGAAGTCTTATGGACACAGTTTAGTCTCACTCACAGCTCTTGAACACAAAACTGAGGTTGTGTCTCCACAAAAATGACAGAGAGAGGCTTTAAGAGTGCGAACACTGACATCATACATAAAGAGCCAAATTACACAGTAATTGCCAATATGGTTGGTGACAAAAAGTTGACCAGTTATTGATTCCACAACAAACTGCAATACATATTGTGACATTTATCAAAATTTGTTTAATGAAGGCAAGCAAACCAAATTAGCAAATATAATATTCCAGCTTTGTACTCACACTGAATGTCCAGCTGCACAGACGCATTTTGAGCTCCATGTTGGTTCTGAGCTCTACAGTAGTATAAACCACTGTGTGTATCATCAGTCTTGTTGATGGTGAGAGAGGGTCCGGTCTCTATCTGCTCTCCATTCTCTCTGTACCAGGTGTAGTTCACTGCTGGGTTTCCATCACTACGGCAGTTCAGAGACACTGAACTGCCAAACATCACTGGACCAGACGAAGACACTGATACAGATGTGTTCCTGGGAGCATCTGAGGGAGGAGAGAGGACAGAACAGATTAACAGGAGACACCACTTCACCTCTCACCACTGTTCTTAGGGGGATCTGAGAGAAGAACAGAATAATGTATTACTAAGATATTAATTCAACTCCATGGAGTTGATCAGATTCAGGACATCACAAACAACTAGAACATGAGACTTTTTCACAAAGCAGAAACTACTGAGTGAAATGTTCGTAACCCAGTCTTACACAGGACTCGTAAAACAAGGGAGCGCTGGGTTGTTTTGGTGTCATTGTTCTCCAGCTGGTAGGTGGCAGTGCAGTTGAATCTGAGTCTATGATGAAGGTGAGTAGTGATGAAGTTCAGCTGAGAGGAGATGAAGCTGGTGTTTTGGTTCTGCTCCTGGCTGCTGTTTGTGGGCAGGGGGCTCCATGATAATGTGGGGGGCTGAGTGGGACACGGAGAAAAAGCAGAGCAGAACAAACTCACAGAGCTGCCCTCCAACACCCTCCGATCCTGCACCTCCATCTGATCTCTGTACAGACTCAATGTGGGTTTGGGGGGGGAGTCTGACACACAGATGAGGAGTGTTAGAGTGTCATATTACAGAAGCACCACAGCTATATTTTAAATATTATTATTATCTCAGAAGGAACAATCACACTGTACATTAATTTCACTGTATCACTCACCACTGACATTTATATAAACAGATGCAGTTGTGTAAGTGTATTTCAGTTTTCCTGCATCTATTCTGAAGTAATATCTCCCACTGTCACCCTTATTGACACTGTTGAAGATGGTGGTGCAGTCCTTCATTCTGAGATCTCCAGTTATTTCCCCTTTAATCTTGTTGTTTTCAGGTGTTGTGGAGTCAAAGACTGTGTGATCTTCCGTAGTGCCATCTTTACGCCACATTCCTTTAGGATCTACCAGGAGGTCTGCATCAAACCTGGCCTCAATTGTAAAAGTGCAGGGTACGAAAATGCAGAGTCCTCTCACAGCTTCTACACTCTCTGGCAGAGTGACGCTGAAGGAATTGATGCACAAAGCAACTGGAACACACACACACACACACACACACACAAACACACACACACACACACACACACAGAACCATATAAAAGCATTAATACACAAACACATCAGGCCAGACTCTGAATACTCAGAACATTTTTATATAAAGCAGAACTGCAACAACCTGAATAAACACTACAGAAAATACACAAATGAGCAAATCACACATTTCATATTAAATAGGTAGAAATATGTCATGAGTTACACACAGCATTCTGTAATAGCACACAAACCTCGAAATAGACAATAAAATGCTGCAATTTTCTCAGCAAACTTCATCTTTCTGATGAGGAAAAATCACCTGCAGAAGAGAGAAACAGGCAAACAAGTATGTTAATTAGTTTAATAAATTGTTTTTCTCAGTTGTTAACATGTTTTCAGTGATAGAATCTCCTCTCTACACCTTATGTGGAAACATTCAGCAAATTTTTTGTCTTCTCCTCGTACCTTTTAGGAGGAAAACAGAGAGTTTGTGAATAGTTAGTTGATGTGATGAATTCACTGTTCTACACAGCAAAAAATGGCATTTAGTAAGTGAAATTATCTGAACTTATCTATTATTTCTCTTGTTGTGATTGTTGTAAGCCTACTAAAAAACTATTAAGCTAAAAGCTTTTTAGCTTTTTAACATTTGTTTGTTTAAAGTAATTTTATCAAGTAAAAGTATCTCACAGTATTGGCAGATTGAAGAAACAAGATAAATATATAAAATTACTTAAAACAAGTAAAGAATGTCTAGAAATGAGTTAAATAGTCTTATAATAAGATTACAATAATTCATGCATGGGAAATATATATATATATATATACATATATATATATATATATACATATATATATATATATATATACCACTAATTTAAGATCATTTAATTTGCCAAAATAATATTGTTTGCAGTGTAACATTTAGATTGAGCAGAGTGTGAAATGAGCTATGACGCTACACTTTGCACTCTGTGTGTTGTGGCCTTAACCATAGTAAAGAAAAATCAGAAAAGAGATCCTCTAAACATATCAGGAGCTTCTACTAGATAACACTGAGATCAGATGAAAAGATTAAGGAAACTTTGGCTTAAGTCTCCAACAGCTCAGATATTTCTTCTGAGAGAAATGTGTCTTTTTTAATAGAGATCTCAATAAAGTCAAACATTGTGCTCAGATTTGCCAACATAATTACATCTTCATTTGCAACTAAACTCTCATCTCTCCTTTTTGTCTAATGCTATTTTCTGAAGCAAATTTAGGAGAATCGCCATAATGTCTCCTGGGTCATAAAAGAGCAACTGTTGAGCAATAAAATGTTCCTCTGGAGCTCTTCAGGTCAAGTCACTTTATTTGGCATTACAACTAGAGCCTGTAAGGAATAAATGTGCCAGTAACATCTGTAACATTGATAAGATTTGCCCATATAAACACATTCAGCATTGAAAGTAACTTAAGTAAGTAAGACAACAACTTAAAACCAGTAAAGCTTGTGATACATAACAATAGAAGTACAACAGCTTTAAAATAAAGAATAAAATAAGCTATCTGTGGAATGAATCAACTAATTAAATTACAATTTATTATTATTAATAGGTGCCATCAAGTCGATTCTGACTCCTGGCGACCATATCCTCTGTTTGGGTCTTTAGGCGTCTGAATGGCTTGTTTGCAATTCTTCTGCTCATCTTGTAGCTGTTCATCCTCTTCTTCTTTCATCTTCAACTCTTCCAAGCATAATGATCTTTCACAATGAATTGGTTCTTTTTGGAATATGTCCAAAAGACATAAAGAAAAATAAAACAGCTTCACTTTGATTATCTGGGCTCTGAGTCACAGGTGAGGCTTGATTTGGTTGAGGATAAATTTGTTTGTTTTCTTTGTTATTTAAGGTAAATAGCAAAAGTCTTCTCTAAAATCTTCACCAACATTAAAGTTCAAAGGCATCAATGTTTTTTCTGTCATGCTTGTTTATTGTCCAACGTTCACATCTAAATGACAGAGAAGATCACAGCCTGGACAATTCCAATCTTTGTTTGTAAAGACAATTTGAAGATCTTTTCAAGCTCCTTCATTGTGCTCTGCTGAGTGCCAACCTGTGTTGTGTTTCTTCACAGCTGCAGCCGTTTGTTGATAATAACTGATCCAAGTAGACAAAAGCTGCCCATCATTTCCACATCTTCTCTATCAATGGAAAAGTGAGCAGGTTCTCCTGTAGTCATATGGTTAGTCATCATTATATTGAGCTGAAATCTGGCTTCAGGTTTTATTCAGGCTTCAGGGTTCCTAACCTTTTCCACAGTGCGACCCTTTTTTAGGGTTAGAAATACTTCATGACCTCCTCTTTGCTAACTCACTGATTGCACTCCTCTAAATAATGTTCTCTGGTTTAAAGAAAGTAGGTATCTTGTAGCAACACTCTCACATCCCCCTCCCTTCCCTCCCCAGGAACCCCTGGTGTAGAGGTTCCTCCTTAGAATGGTAAGATGCTCTTGTATTCCCATTCCTATTCCACTATTTTATGTGGTCGACACAGTTGAAGGCTTTGCTGTAGTAAATGAAACATGTGTTGACTTCCTTCTTGAGCTCCTTGTCTTTTTCAATTATACAGTGTATATCGGCATTGATCTCTCTTGTTTCTCTGCCTTTCCTGAATCCTGCACATCGTGCATATCCATCAGTTGTCTTTTAATGTAAGGCTCCAGTCTGCATTGAATGATCTTGAGCATAATTTTACTGCCTTGTGATGCTCAAGAAATTGTATGATAGTGAGAATCTTTCTTGTCTCCTTTCTTTGGTATTTGGTATATCTGATGGTCATTAAGCTGTTTTCCAGATTTGCTGGCATAATTTGGGCAGCGCTTTGACAGAATCCTCTTCAGAATCTTGTATCTTGTCATTGCAGTGTTATCAGTTCCTGTGGATTTCTTTTCGGGCTATGATCTCAGGACCTGTCTGACTTCATCTTCTAGCACTGAAGGTTCTTCTGCGTAGCCGACATCAACTAAAGTGCCTTGGCATTTCACGTCTTTTTTGTAGAAGTGTTCTGTGTATTCCTTCCATCTTTATTTGATGTTTGTTATAATTTGTCCTTGACCTTGTTTTTCAACATTTGTTCCCATTTTCAGTATCTTTACAAATGTTGTAGTAAATCAGTATCATATCTGTTTTGGCTACCTAGTGGATTTATACTGAAATTAAACTAAAATAATGAAGGTATTTATCCAATGAATTTCATCAGTTACATCAACATATGTGTTGGTTACATAGTCAAATCATTTTAAAAGGGAATTCCACTGATTTTAAGATTTCTACATAATTCACTCATGATAAGATGTAAACAAATCTTTCAGAGTAGTTTGATGTGCAACACAGTATTGTAGAGAAACTTGATTTCTTTGCAGTGGTAGTTATGGGACCCAGGGGTCACAGTGTCTAACACAAATACAGCCATTTCATTTACTGTCCAAAACCAACAGATCACCCACTCATGTAGTATGGACAATGTTTAACAGGGGTAAGTAAGGTAGTTTTACTCTTTGGGGAGTATTTTGCCTCACTATATCCTGCATGTATCTCTCCATTATAAAAGGAATTCTAAAGCCTATTACATTCTAAGTCGTATTCAGAAATGTTGTAGAAAGAAGTGCAAACCCGGCTGAGTTATTTTCAAGTTATAGGAGTGAGAATAGAAGCCTTGACCCACCATCAGTATTTAAAGGTTAATTATATTCAGAAAAATCTGTGGAATTCCTCTTTAAAGTGTTGAGGCTGTTGGACTGTGCTTCCGTCCATGTAAACGTTTTACACCTTTATGTGTTTTAATACAATGTCAACAGTTTAAAGTTTCCCAAATTAAATCTGATTTTACTAGAAGACCAGAATCCTGCTTTACTGTAGCGTCTACCCTGCATTATCACACCATTGTACAGCTTCACAAATGAAATCTTCAAATGAAATCTTTATCAGTGTAATGTACAAAGCTAATTCAGCACCACTGCTACAGTGAGATTAAGAGGAGCTCCAGTGGTTCTTACCTCACAGGGTGGATGAGAAGCTGGTGGAAACACAGCTCTTTGGTACAGAGAGTGTAGAATCTGTAGTTGTTGAGTTCAGACTGTATGAAGTGTCCTGCTGTATCTCTGCTCTCTGTGGTGGGCTGGATTTAACTGTACTGTGTGACAAACACACACACACACACACACACACACACACACACACTTCCACTTCCTCTCACACTCACCAAGCCTGAACGTGCAACACTATCAGCAACTTTTATTCCTCTAGTTCTATTCTTTATTCTCTTAAAGGCCCATATCATGAAAAACTGACTTTCCTTTGCTTTTTTGATAAAAGAGTTTGATACAGTGTATATAAACATTGTCAAAGCTTCAAAATGTAACGTGCGCTCCTCAGTCCATACATGGATTAGTGATATCACAAAAACAACACACATATACTATATATATATATATATATATATATATATATATATATATATATATATATATATATATATTATATATATATATAGGGGTGGGGGGAAAATTCGATTCTAAGATGCATCGAGATGCGGATGTGGACGATTTTGAATCGATTCACAAATATAATAGTTTTCCTGTTCCACCTTAAATGGTGTAGCTTCAGGCACCAGAAAGTGACTGCTGCACCATTTAAGGTGGAACAGGAAAACTATTATATTTGTATATATATATATATATATATATACAAAATATAATATTTTAATATATGTTATATTGGCGGCGAGGTGGTGCAGTGGGTAGCGCTGTCGCCTCACAGCAAGAAGGGCCTGGGTTCGATTCCCGGCTGGGTGACCAGGGTCATTTCTGTTTGGAGTTTGCCTGTTCTCCCCGTGTCTGCGTGGGTTTCCTCCCCCAGTCCAAAGACATGCAGTCAGGCCAATTGGACATGCTGAATTGCCCCTAGGTGAGTGTGTGTGTGGGTGTGACTGTGTATGTCTGTCTGTCTGCCCTGCGATGGACTGGCGACCTGTCCAGGGTGTATCCTGCCTTCCGCCCAATGACAGCTGGGATAGGCTCCAGCACCCCACTGTGACCCAGAAGGATAAGCGGTTTAGATTATGTATGTATGTATGTGTTATATTTGTAACAGGAACATGCAAACAAAAAGCTGGCTCATGCACCATTTAAGGTGGAACTGGAAAATTCGAACAAGAAGCTGGCAAATAATGACTATAACTATAACTATAATTAAATAACTTCAGGTCCATATAATAAGGTGCTAATCCATTATAAATATATACACGGATTAAGGAGTGTAAGGACTATTAAGTGAAATAAGCTTAATATAAAACCAGAGGAAAAACAATCACATCAACAGATTCTCTGTGCTTCACCAACCACACAGCCACATATCTACACGTAAACATCACACAAACAATATGCATCACAAAAACATTAGCGTGGATCGCTGCATTCCCTCCGTTACATAATCCTATCCCACTTTCTGAGAGCAATATTCTTATAGTAGTGGGTCGTTTCCTCACTTTTTTCCACATTGAATCTAATAAAAGCCTTCAGACACTTTAGAGGTCCTCTGTGTCCTAACAATAGTTAGGAACATTATGGCCGCTGATATTGTGCTGAAGTAATTGCAGATAGCAGCGGTTACTAAGCGGTTAGCGGTTGCTAAGTTGTTATTGGAGGGCTGAGGAAGAGCTTGGGAGATTTTGATTGTCCATAAAACAGTGACAGAAAACAATTTCATTATTATGAAAAATGCAGCATAATAAGTGCTCTGTTTCCATTTGGGTAGGTCTGTGACACCGTGGCTGCGGCCCTGAGTAGACTATTATGTCATGTCCCTGATAGCAAGAGGACAGTGGTCCACTGTCGGCCTGCTAATGGCAAAGCTGGCGGTCCACTGGCGGTTTGCTCAGCATTTTCTGGGTGGTCCACGGCCGGTTAAGTGGAGTATTAAACAAATGTCCACTTATCATTACTCATTTCCCACTCACAGTCCAATTTACTGATTTTTCCTTCCTTCATTTCTTTAGTTACACTTTGTAAATTAGATTAGTAAATAATTTTAATGTCCTTTTTAAACACATTAAACACATTTTAAACACAATTAATGTGTTTTTTAAACATTTTTTCATGTTTGCAGAGATGTCAAAAAGGGAGAAAAAGAAAAACTAAGGTAAATGACTGTGATTTGGAGCTGCACTCCATCGCGTTTTCACTGAAAATTCTCTTGTGGCTCCTACAGGAGTGACTGTTTGGTCTCTTTAGTTTTGAGGGTTTAGCACCTCATTTGAAATAAACCTCACTAAACTCAGTCGGCTTTTAGATTAGCATCACCACCATCAACAATAATAATAAACCTTTCTTGATATCTGCTTCTTTGTCATTAGTTTATCAATCTGAGTTTAACTACTCAGGTCATAGATGCTCCGCTAGAAATCAAACGCAGATCTTCGCTATTATTTTAAGGCTCATCTGTCGTTTTTATCAGCTGAAGCTCGAGCTGCAGGAACGAAATGAGTCTGTAAAGAATGAGTCATTAAAACAAGCAGATTAAGCGCTAAAGTGCTGCTAGAAGAAGAAAATAGGCTCTATTGATAAATTCCCTCATTTGGTCATAAAATGCGTCTCACCAGCAATGAACTGAACAGGGTTTGGTTGGAAGCGGTCTGAGACTAGCGGGTTTTTGCCAGACTGGTTAGCTGATGCAGACCTGAATACAAGTGAAATGTTCACACACGTAAAAACGGAGTGAACTAAAGAAGAAAAGTTTGATAGGTCCGCACTAAACAAGGAGAAAGTGCCCTGAGGAACCTCTCCATCTCTGGCAGACTGCGCTGCAACTCATGACGTTTAAGTAGTCTGTGACTGCAATGTAGAGATGAAACGATATTAAAATTTCATATTACGATTATCATGACCAAATTTATCACGATTATCGGTATTATCGCGATATTGTTCAAATGTGTTAAAGTAAAATAATTAAATAAATACTGATACACAAACTGAAACTCGTTTCACCAACTTTTATATTAACACAAATAGAATTGGCAGCAATATGCACTTTTTGTTTGCATAAACATTAAAAAATAAGGTCAATACATTTTTAGTATTACGTTTGTATTACTTACAATACTTGTAATACTCTGTAAACAAAAGAATAGCAAATGTATTATTATTACTGTTATTATTATTATTATTATTGCTGTTATTATTATTATTATTATTACGGTTATTATTATTATTATTATTATTATTAATTACAATAACTAGGGATTTCCCTGCATAGAGAATTAAATCTGGACCAACTCTGAGGTGGGTCTTAATGGAAAATTACTACTTCTAAGACATGCTGCACTCGGGGGGTTTCTGTCCGAACTGCAGCTGCAGCATTATTGTGTCGTTGTGGCGCTGTACCCCTAATCAATACAGTGCACCAGGAAAAACAGCCAAACTCACAGATGAACTGCGTGACCGCGCTGTGAGCTGCAGACAGTGTAGAACTCACACAGCGTGTCTTCACCTGTGGAGCTGCTTCTCTAAAAGCATTTTAAAACTAAAACATAACTTAAAATTAACGAGCATCTGAGCTGCGGCAGAAACACTCCTGAAGTTTAATCTCTGAAACTCTGCTTTTCCCAAAAGCGGCACACAGAGTTTACTCGCGCGAGGTCCCGTCTCAAAGCACACTATCTTCCCTATGTAGTGCACTTCGTGGATCATGAAATAGCAAATCCTTCACCCAAAGAGTGCAGGAAACGTTCGACTAAGTCATCTATAATCAACATTAACAACAGGTTACTAACTCCCTATTTAAAACTCAGCTGCTGATTAATGATGATCGTGTTTGAACAGTAGCGCCCTATGTAGGGGACACTGGCTGTGTTTACATGCAACGATTTTTGCCAATCCGATTGAATACAATCCGATTACAGATTCAGACTGAGGTGTTTATATGCACTCTATTCAACAATCTGATGGAAAATCTTCGTTTATATGCTCACTACAAGTAATCCGATGCAAAATGACGCGCATGCGTGGAGTAGCGCTTAGAGTAAACGTTACCATGACAGCGAACATCACGTGAGGTCCAGACCAGTTTCTGCTCCGCCATGTTGAGCGGTGTAAACTTTCGCCGTGACGCGACGCACATGCGCAGAACATACTTACACGTTCCGATTGGAATGTAATCGGATTCAGGCGTTTACATGGCTATTATTCTTCTATTTAACGGATTATTTAGAAGTTTACCCACCTCGTTTAATCGGATAGAAACTGTATTCCGAATGGCCTCAATCGGATTAGGCTATTCCGATTGAGGTGTTTACATGGACGCATTCTATTCCGACTGAGCTATTAGTCGGATTATTAACAGATTATCAGGCTGCATGTAAACGTGGCTACTGAGTGATTTGAGACTGTGTTATTCTCTTCTCAGAAAGTTAACACCGCAAGCGAGATGAGAAAGGGGAGCTGTGCAGATTGAACAGCGTCTCGTTCCAGAGCTCGTGTGACTGTTAACTCAGAGCTCATTTTGGAGACTCTGCTCCACAGAAATGTGTTAAACGCTTTAGTTTCGATTCACGGCTGATTCATCAATTGTTTTTTTCGTTGCTAAAAGCTTCATTTTATATTATTAACGAACCATAAGCGTAAGTTAAACCACACAGACCACGACATTTCTTCTATTTCGAAGTCCACAGACTTCTCCGTGAAAGTTAACCTCGCATTCTTGCAAGTAGCGGGTGGTGGTCGCGAAGATGACTCGTAAGGTTTGATGTGTTGCCCCCTTTCGCCGCTATTTTCTTTCGGCCTGTTCTGCAGACAGGGTGGTCATCTGCAGACAGGGTGGTCATCTTCAATTAGCTTTCCTTCTGCATCCTTATAAATATCTCAGAATCTCCGAGTTTTTCACACCGCGGTAATCGACCGCGGTTTTACCGATACTTCAAAGTTCAAACGGTACTACTAACTGTCATTAATTTTACCGCGGTTTACCGTGAAACCGGTAACCGTTTCATCTCTACTTTTTATTTTATACATCTTATTTTATTTATACATCTCCGTTAATATTCATATTGGTTATAATATGGAAATGTTTGATTCTCTGATTTTTCATTATTAAGCCCAAGTTAACCTTTTCCCTCATATGTTTTTATGATTTAAAGTGCTGCTACCTACCCACTACGAACTACAGCCTCCACCTGAGTACAGGCCAGCGGACCACTAGAGGTTGCTTCATGGTCCACTGGTGGTCCGTGGCCCACAGGATGAGAAACCCTGTCCTAGGAGACCATGTGCAGCTCATAAGGACAGTTTCTTTTGGTAATATTGCTTAGTTTATGTATAAGTTGCTGTGTGTGTTCATGTGAATGTAAGTTATACTGAAACAACTGCTTAATTATATTTTTGATGTGTTTACAACTGAAAGAGTGCATCGTTTATAACTTGTCACTAAAAAGCCTTTTGGAATGATAATGTTATATTTTAAACATTAGAGACTATAATTATATGAGTACATTTACTCATATAAGAGATTATAATCAAGTTATCATTAAGTAAGCACAGAGCACCCCCTAGTGAAGTATTGTACATACTCAGACCCACCTTTCTCTCAATAACACTCATTGCTGAAACACTCTTGCCCTAAGATCAGGTTATTCTTTTACATGATTGAAGAGGTGGGCAATAGGGCAAATTTTAAATCAGAAATTTTGGAACAGGCAAAAAAAGAGCTAGTAACACCACTTTTAGAAAATACAATAAAAAAACTTTGAGTACCAAAGATTTTTATTGAAGGTTTTCCATGCTGTGCTGCACTGAGTCCAGTAAACAGGACTCTTTGTAATGAAACAGTCAGTTGGTCAGCGTTCCTTCAGACTTCCTTCAAACTTTCTTCTACTTGAGGAAGATGCACCAAGAATTTGTTTTTTTTTGCTCTTTGAAAATCATATAAAGCAAAAAATATAATAAAAACACAGTTGAAAAATTAAGCAACATGTTTAACAGCATTATTAACACAGAATTACACAGAGAAGCTCTTTCAAATTCTCAGGAATAATAATGCTAAACACAGCTAATTGTAAATCCTCATCTTTACAGTATTTACATCTTTACATTTACAGTTATTAAACTGAAATGGTTGCAGAGATACTACACAGAAACAGAAGAAAGAGAATTAGATCAGATAAAAGAAACTAGAAAATAAATATAACCTCACTGACAGATGGAACAGCTCAAAGTGATCACATCAGTCTTTAGCAGAAATGAGCAAAGGCAACTCTAATTATATTGATATACCACACTGATAAAAACAGAACTGTGAAAACCATCTCCTAATGCCTCACAGTGCTATATTCACCAGCTCTCTTTCTAAGTCATGTTAAGAGAATGTTTTTCTGCAGTTGTAACTGAGTATGAGTTTTCATTTATTCAACATTTACAAAAGTAAATCATTTAAGAAGAAACAGGAGGCAAAAATCTAACAACTGTTCAAAAGCCAGATTCTGTCTTGGTATGAGGGGATATTAGCGGGTAACTTGTACATTTGTGCTGCAACATATGCTGTCTTTTAAAAAAACACAAAATAGTGTGTTTTTCTACCATTTTTCAATTATATACAGGTCTCTGTTTTTATTATTTTCAGAAACTGTGCCAAATTATTGGAACTGTGTTTGTACATCACTCCATTTAAACTGGCTGAATAAGTGATAATAAGATTGAAGACACCTGAAATTATTTAAAAGATAATATTCTGCTGGAAATATCAATACAGTACAATTATTTCTTATCATTTCTAAAGAGTATCAACAATATTGTCCAGTGCATTCTAGACTGTATTTGTAGATTAAGCAATAATTTTTAATGAATAATAAAATAATAATAATAAAATAGTAAAATAATAGTTATTTTCTCAGCTTTGTTCATGGACGTGCATGGCGGATGACAAAAGACCTTTAAATTTCGACAAAATTTCTGGAAGAATGGTGCATTATTGCTATAATTTTGGCCACGTCTGTACAGGTTGTTGTACTAAACAGTGGTTATTGTTGTCTACAGGCTCTTTATAACTGATCTTATTCATGATCTATGCAGAAATACACTCAAGTATCATGATAGAATTTGTCATAATAATAACATATCATTATATTGCCTATGATGCTGATATTTCAGTTATAATTTACCTCACAGTGCTTTATTAATCAGCTCTCTTTGAGTCATGTTAAGTTTAGAATGTTTTCTACTCATTCTGCAGTTCTAGTCTAGACCCAGATGAAGATCAGTCCTGAACATCATCACTGTGTAAACCTGTAAAAGCGGTCAAACGAGTGCAGCTCCTCAGAATTTATTCTCTTTTAAACTCCTCTCTGAAACAGACAAAAGAAACAGCAGGATTAGTTTCACATTTTCACATCATTCCTACAGCACTGTGTATGTAGTTCTTGATGTAAAATTAAGTAATAAATAATTACAGTTAAATTATAATAACAGTAATTCTGAATGAAATGATGTGTGTCACCTCTGTTTGGCTGCAGAGTCTCATAGTCAGAGTTTTGAGCTGAGAGCTGCAGAGAAGCGTATGTATCTCCCTCCACCTTCAAAGCCTTCAAATAAACAGCACTTTGCCTTTGTCATCATCATCATCATCACCATAATGGTCATTCTTTTGTGGTATAGATGGTACTGTCAAATCTAATGTATATACTGTGTGTTTTATATATTACATATATTATGTACATATTGCTGTTGTCGGAAGAAAAGCTTGTATCTCCAAAATGGTAACTTTACAGGAGAAGGAAAAAACATACTTTACTTTTAATGTAAGTCAATGGAACCAGACGCTTTAACAAGTCATTTTGGGTCATTTCTTTTGGTCCATTCATCATGATTTACAGACAATGTAAAGAGCAACATTTTCAAATTATGCCACAAACTGAAAAATGGAAACTGGAGATACAAGGTTTTCTTCCGACAGCAGCGCTATATTTTCAAGAATAAAAATCAGGCTACTCACATTTATTTTGCCAGAGAGTCTAGAGAAGAAAAACAGTAAACCATTTTATTATCTGTTATTCACTGCAGTTACGATTGATTAGCAACATAAGCACCCAACAAGCAAATGCAAGCAAATCTGCAAGATAAGTGTTGTGCTGTGGCTCAGTCGTATTTGTACGGTGAAGTAGGCTAACGAACCTAATCAGGTAAAGATCTATGAACCAAGCAGAAATAAACTCTTCCAATCTAGCCTCTGTCAGTAATTCATAAAATTAGTTTTGTTGACAGTTGGGGAAAAAAACTGAGCATGTTATCTATTAAATGACAGCAAGATCATGACTATAGTGCAAACTATGTGGGAACAATGCACGTTTACTTTGGATATGCCATTTTAGGCAAAAAAAAGGGGGTGACAGTTGAAAGAAAAAACAATATTTCATTTGTATGCTTGTAAATACACACTCATCCCGAATATGATGCCTGCAACTCATACCAAGAAAGTTGGGACAGGAGTATGTTTACCACTGTGTTACATCACCTTTCCTTTAAACAACACTAAATAATTGGCAGCATATGTTGCTCAAAAATGTCTTTAGCTTAAATTTCATCTTCATATATATGTGTAAATTACCCACAAATATCCCCCCAAACTATGACAGACCGTGGCTTCTTAACTTTATGCTGGTAACAATATAAAAGCTCTTTTGAAAGATTGACTCATCAGAACACAACACACATTTCCACTGTGTAAAAGTCCATTTCAGGTGAGTTGGAGTCCAGAGAAGCCGGCAGTGTTTCGGGTGTTGTTGACTTATGACTTCCAATGTGTACAGTACAGTGGATGCAATGACAGACGTGTTTATTATTGACAGTTGGTAAACTATTCCTAAGCCAAAATGTGGTGATGTCCATCACAGAAACATGCTGGTTTTTAATGCAGTGCTGTCTGAAGGGTTGAAGGTCACAAGTATTGAAATACAAGAAACAAAAGCACAAGAAATAAAATTGCATGAAAGAAAATCGTGGAGGAACCTTATTCTTAAACTATGGGATTCTTCACTAATGCTTTTGCTCCTTTCCTACCCAAGCATGATTGTATTACCTGTTAAAGATGTTTTTTCACAAATCTCTTAAATTGTTCCTAGAACTTTTTAGAACATGCTGAAGGCATTACTTTCAGAATGAATGTATGTTTGCAACTAAACAATGAAACAATAAGATAAACAATGACAAGATAAAATATTACAAATGTTTGCACTGATTTTGTATAAATACAAGTCAAATATTTACAAATCAGTTCTCTCTGTTTCTATTTACATTTAACATTCTGTCCTAACTTTTGTAGAATTGAGGTCTCTACTTCATGTATCATTATTGCTATTTTCCGAGCCATCAAGTTCAAAGGCAGCTTTCCTAGGTACTGACAGCAGCTGTCAAAACCCAGCACCGCGTGTTGTGGACAGCCAGTGGCCCCGGCTATTTGGTGGAGCCCCAAATACCGCACGTCTGGCCACTGTTGATTTCGACACCTGCGCTGGTCAGAGGATCAGTTGGGTGAGTGGCTTCCTTTCCAGCGACTGTGGCTGAACTAACACCTCTTTTTTCTTTTCTTTTTCCTCTCTCTCTCAGCTTTCCCAGGGGACTAAACCTGCTGTACTCCCTGGGCAGACTCGCCTACAAATAGAACCATCATTCCCCTGCAGCAGTAAAGAGAGACCTCATACACGCCTTTAAAGTGACTGTATGCCCTCCCTGGAGGGATCATTGGTTTGGTTTTGTTAACCATTTATGTTGAGAGATTTAATAAAATCCTGCCCTGAACTGAACTTCCCTGAGCTTGTGCTGTCCCTCTCGGCAAAGAGAGGGTGGAGAATGCGGGCAGCACCCCCTGAAGGACTTCATGAGTACTAAAAATAAATAAATAAATAAAAAATCCTCACTCTTTTGTTGCTGTCTTTTAGGCTCAGTATGGATCAAATCATCCAACACCTCCTTGAGACAAGTCTTCAGCAGCAGGCTATAACCCAAGAAATGGCACAGGGTATCAGAACCATTACAGAAGATCTTCTGGCCTCCCGGAGGTCAGCAACCACTGCAGGACCACCTCTCCCTAGCCCCAAACAGACTGCTCACCATCTCCTTACAAAACTCACCTCCAATGATGACACTGAAGCTTTCTTGTATACAATCGAAACAATAGCAGAGCGGGAATTGTAGGACAAGGAGGAATGGACTGAAATTCTGGCCCCATTTTTGACTGGTGAGGCCCAATTAGCCTATTACTCCCTGACATTAGAAAAATTGAACAACTATGATGTACTCAAGTCGGAGATCCTAGCTAGAGTAGATAGGGTAGAGTCCTGTGGCTGCTGCTACTGAATTTCAACGCTGGGGTTATAAGCCTGGTAAGACCCCTCGCCAGCAGATGCTCCATTTTTTGAGGATCGCGAGGCGATGGCTCATGCCTGAAAAACGGACTTCTGAATAAGTGGTAGAGCATGTCGCCATGGAGAAATTTCTGTGAGCCCTTCCCTCCGAGCTCAGAAAGGCCCTGGCTATGAAGAGTGCCAAAGACCACCAGAAAATGGTGGAGACTACAGAGTGCGCGGAGAATGCTCAGAGCATGTGTCGCCTTGAGCGACGTGACTCCCCCTCTCCCTTCCGCCGCAAACAAGCCACAGCTCCCAACAACCCAAAGAGAGTTCCTGAGAGAACCCTGACCTTCGGATTTCCCCTGGCTCCAGCCCTCCAGCGAACAGCTTCCAGTGTCCTGTGTACATGGGGATGTGCACCAGTTTCCCACGGCCCGTGTATGACTGGTTGAAAGAAGGCGTCAGTGGACCCTCACCATTGGCCTCGTCCCAGATTTTCCAGTCCCCCTCCTAGTAGGGCGAGACTTTCCTGAGTTCGAACAGAGCTGTGGAAGGCACCACCCACGCACCTGGCGGCGCACGGCAAAGCCTCGTTCCAAATCACACATTGCTCTGGCCGCTCATGAGGGAGAGGAGAGTGCAGAGGCAAGTAGGGAAGGTGAGAGCAACAGAACTACTAATCCTCTTCACTCTGTCTTCCGACAGGTCCAGGGGGAGGGTGAGTTTGCAAAAGAACAGCGAGAGGATGAGCGGTTAAAAAGGGCCTGCGAAAACATGATGGAAATTGGCATTTGTGGTTTTCTAGCTTGTGCTTTACACACAGAGATTTCTCCAGATTCTCTGAATCTTTTGATTTTGTTATGCACTTTTGAGGGTGAAATACAAGAAACAAGGCCGCCATTGAAGAGGAGGTTAAACGCATGCTGTCGGCTGGTATTATATAACCCTCCAACAGCCCGTGGACCAGCCCCACCAGGGTGTATGGCCACTGGTAGCCCCGGGGCTTCCGTCGGTCCCATTTTTCCGAGCCGTCAAGTTCAAAGGAAGCTCTCCTAGGTACTGACAGCAGCTGTCAAAACCCAGCACCGCGTGTTGTGGACAGCCAGTGGCTGCATGGCTACAGGGGCGGAGCCCCAAATACTGCACGTCTGGCCATCTTTGATTTTGCTACCTGCACTAGCTCACCCCGGTGGAGCCGGCCCCATAAAACGGCTGTCAGAGGATCAGTCGGGTGAGTGGCTTCCATTCCAGCAGCGGTGGCTGAACTAATGCCTCTTGTTTCTTTTCTTTTTCCTCTCTCTCTCGGCTTTCTCAGGGGACTAAACCTGCCGTACTCCCTGGGCCGATTTGCCTGACGCCAGAACCGAGACATTTTTCCTTGCTCCCGCAGACAATCAGCTGCTGCCTGCATCTGAACCATTTTGACCCACTCCCACCCACGCAATTGCAATATCCAAACTGACATCCAACATCAGACATGCTCTATTCACATATTCTCTGCTGAAATAAGACAGTATTCATGATCAATAGGCTCACTGTGAAATAACTTCACCATTTATTCCCAGTAAACACAAAGCGCAATATAACATCTGTTCTTAAAACATCTTATACACTACTGTTGTAATGCACTACCTTCACATAAAACGTAAGAGAACATTATGCCAGATCTCTACAGACGTCATGTGAAGTTTTTAAATGGCTTTTAAATGTATATTTCAATACAAACATGTCCCAAAGGAAGTTTTGGGACATTTTTGTCATCATTTGTTTTTTTAATTTGTTAATGGATTTTGGAAACAGTTCATTACTATATTCAAAAGTACATAATTGCAGCTATATTATGACTTAACAGTCAAAACTTTATTTACTTCATAGTCCGACTTCTTAGATAGGATTAAAACTGTTATCAGATTTCTATGAATCCAATAAAGAGAGATGGATTTTAGCTCAGTAATCTGGTTTTTCAGCACATGTGTGTCTTCACTCTGATTTCTTTAGTTTTTCTTGCACATGTGTGTAAACTGAGCACTGTCCTGGAAACAGCAAGGAGCGTTAAACAAAGCAACTGAGAGATGGCACCAAAAGACTTATAGAACAATGCTGAAACCAACTACATGCTTGACGAAATGAAGAATCTGAATATTCTTCTTTTTCTATAACCCCATTTACAAAAAGGTTGGGATGCTGTGCAAAATGTAAATAAGAACAAAAGTGAGAAGATATTTAACTGTGAATTTGAATTCAGTCTTGTTTTACAGAAAGAAAAAAAGCGCAGGCTCGAATTTGACAGTGTGACAGTAAATCATATGCAAACATTATTAATGTAGTCATATTGAACCCTGTTTCCAAAAAACGCTATGCAAAATGCAAATAAAAACAGAATTCATTGATGTGCAAATCATTTAAACTATATATTTAATTGAAAATAGACAACATATGATAACAAAGACAACATATGAAACTGAGAAATGTTATTTTTTGAAAAATATATGCCAATTTTGAATTTTATGCCAGCAGCACTTTCCAAAAAAGTTGGGACAGCAGCATGTTTACCACTGTGTTTCATCACCTCTTCTTTTAGCAACACTCTGTAAGCGTTTGGGAACAGAGGACACACTGCTGTAGTTTTGAAAGTGAAATGTTTTCCCATTTTTACTTGATACAGGATTTCAGCTGCTCCAAAGTTTGGGGTCTCCTTTATCACATTTTTGTTTCATAATGCACCAGATGTTTTCAGTGGTGACAGGTCTGGACTGCAGGCAGACTAGTTTAGCACCTGTACTATTTTGCTACAGAGTCATGTTGCTGTAATACGTGCAGAATGTGGTTTAATATTGTCTTGCTGAAATAAGCAAGGCCTTCTCTGAAAAAGACGGCATCTGGATGGCAGCATATGTTGCCAAAACCTGTGTAAATCATTCCGCATTAATAGTGCCTTCACAGATATGCAAGTCACCCATGCCATGTGTACTAATGCACCCCTGTACAATCACAGATGCTGGCATTTGAACAGTGCACTCTCCTCGTTAGCCTGAAGGACACGATGTCCGTGATTTCAAAAAAGAATATCAAATTTTGATTCGTCAGACCACAGGACACTTTTCCACTTCACCTCAGTCCTCTTTATATGTGGTTTCTTCTTTGCATGGTAGAGTTTTATCTTGCATTTGTGGATACAGCGACAGTGTCTTAACAGGCAATAGTTTTCAGAAGTGTTCCTGAATCCAGGCAGTGCCACCTGAAGGCCCAAAGATCACAGCCAGCCAATATTATTTTTTGGCTATGTCCCTTGCTTACAGAGATTTCTCTGTGTTCTCTGAATCTTTTAATGATATTATGTACTGTAGATGATGGAATCCCAAGTTCTTTGCAATGTTACAATATTCTTGAATTGTTGCACTATTTGTCTCCTCCCCTCCCCTCTAAAAGACTCAGTCTTTCTGGGACACTCTTTTTATACCCAGTCATGCTACTGACCTGTTGCCAATTATCCTAATTAGTGCATTACGCAACTTTACCATCTTTTGTTGTCCCTGTCCCAACTTTTTTGAAGTGTGTTGCTGGCATTAAGTTCAAAATAGACATATATTTTTCAAAAAACAATAAATGTCTCAGTTTGATATGTTTTAGTGTTTAAAGATTTGCATGTCATTGCATTCTGTTTTTATTTACATTTTGCACAGCATCCCAACTTTTTGGGAAACAGGGTAGTAGAAAAATGCATATTCATGTGTTGGTAAGGTGATGTTTAAAAAAAAGCAGCGGAAGTTTGAATTTTACATCTTGTCCTTTTTTCTTCTGGGAAAATCACATCAGTGCCACTGCAGTGCTGAGGCTGACCCAGCACTCAAATAATTACAAGACTAACTCATAATAATGTACTGGTCCTGTGGGGGTCTTGACTACTGAAAAAACAGGATGAAAGCTGGCTAACAAAGTATGCAGAGAAAGAGATGGACTACAGTCTGTATTTGTAGAACAGTGGAGCCGATGAAATAGCCAATGAGTGTAAAAACAAGGAAGTGGTTTTAATGAAGCAGCTCGTCGGTGTCTGTATGTATATCAAAGGACTGCTCTAGACAGCACAAAGGTTTTTTTTTATTTTGTGCATGAGTTAAGTGTAAACTCCTTAGAAATCCAGTCAAATTACACACTTCCACTTTCTATAATATTCCACACTATATTTAAAATAACAATTTAGCGTGAGGATCGTGTGGGTCTAGTAGATGTCGAGCAGCTCCTGCAGTGGCCACCGTTATGATAAGCCTTTTATCTGACACGAACAGTGATAAAAATTTGTTAATGTGATTTCATCACTAAAAAACAGATCTACTGATTGTGGTGTCTAATTTCTTGTTACTAAACTGTTTAATTAAAAAAGAAAAAGAGCTGACAAGTGTTTATGCATGTGACATAGCTGAGTCAGAGGCAGTGTGAAGTGGACTCATGGTGGGTTGTGCTTTACATACTCTATGCTCACATGTTGTGCTTTGTGTGAATTTGGTGTTAAAGTACTGTCTGTACAAAAAATGATTTCTTCTTATGAAAGAACAAAAGAAGATGAGCAGGAGCCCTGAGTTTATTAAAATCTGTCAGAATGAATGTTGACTAGCGTCACACTGAATGACAGAGGAGACAGAGGGCCGTCATACCTACGAGAGGACTATTATGTGGGTGACTGTGGTCTCACCGAAGATCCAATTTTTATGGTTTTGTTTGTCTTGCTTTTAGTTACATCATTTCTAATGGGTGTTTACATCTCAGCTGTGCTCGCATCATCATTTGCTTAGTAACAGCCCTGACATTTGTGTAGTTGAGGATTTTCTGACTTAAGAGTGTTGTAAGTTAAGATACAATTTCTAAATTAAGAGAGGATTTGCCTCTGTAATATGAATGTGATTTTTCATCCTTAATGTGTGAGATCTTAAAGATCTCTTAAAGATCTTAGTATTCAAAGTAGTTTAGAATCTCTACCCTTCATAACAATGATTTTTCCCTCTTATAGGCACCTGTCAAATTAGAGTTGTTAGTTGAAGCTGTTAGTTGGAGGCTGCTTACAAAGTGGAAAATTAATATTAAATGCTGCTAAATGATGACACATATTGTGCCATTTTGGTCTCACTGTTGGACACACAGTTGATTACACAGTTCAAGAACATGCAATGTAAGTCATGAAGCACAAGCAAGTGCTGCTTTAAAGATGCATTCCCATTTTCAACATCACAATAACACATTGAAACAACAGCTTCAAACAGTGACTGAGAGGCTGCTCCTTAACTGATATCCACTGGACAGCTGTGAGCAGAAAACTAACAGTGATTTCTTTGCCATTTTTTGTAATTTCTTGGGCAAAGAAAATAATATCTAAAATATTCAAAAAGTATTTACTCAACAGATTCTTTTTAATAAACTGAATTACTCTTTTAGGGAAATTTAAGTTACACATACTATGGCAGCTCTACTGTAATTTTCAGTTAGCTCTGCTAAATACATTCTGTTTGACCATAGAAAGCGTAATCATTGATAAGTGAGTGACTTACTGTTTTAATTTGTGAAAAAGAAATCCAATAATAGCAACACACAGTAAAAGAAGTGCTGAGAGGATCAGATATGGCCCTGTAGTCTGTTTACATTCTGCGAATAAGGCATTATTAAAGTTATCATCAACAAAAACAGGAAGAGAGGAACTAATGTGACAGATGTTAAATATAGTCGACTAATAGCATCATGTTCAAGCAAAGCAGTGTTTCTAACCTGCAGGTGAGCAGTGATGAGTAGCCACAGAGTGGAACAGCTGAGAGGAGCAGCCCAGCCTATTGGTGCTGATACACTGCAGAGTGTCTTTAAGTGACTGATGCAGGTAGATGAAACTCCTCAGGCCCGTGCGGCCCACAAACTCCTCCCTGATAGATGGGTCTTCAGAGGGTGGGACAGGTTGTCCAGACAGACGCCACTCCAGTTTAGGAACAGGACGTCCATGAACCTCACAAACACACATGATCCCACCTTCACTGCTGCTGTTACAGTGGAAGAAGAGATCGATCTGAGGAGCATCTGAGAGAACGACAGAAGACAAAGAGACAGAGAGAGCGAGAGAGAGAAAGAGAGAGAGAGAGAGAGAGAGAGAGAGAGAGAGAAAGATAAAGTTTCCCAGACTTGATCCCAGATTGTGAATTTTCCTCAATAATAAACGCACAGGGCCAGATGGAAATAGGAATGAGTGCAATGCTGTATATGTCTTGATGCAACTGCAATATTGGCTAACAATGTGCCTGAATTAAAAAACCCTCACACACCAAGCCTTTTAAGAACATCTGATCCTGATAGTTTAAACAGCGCTGAAGAGAACCGAGAAGAGCCGATGGCCACTGTCTGCACATTTAGCACTAGTTGGTTTTCATCAGCGCAGTTTGGAGCAAAGCAGTAAATGGCAAGTAGCAACATGCAAGCATTGTCAGTGGTCACTTTAATCATTTTTGCTATTCAAATGTCCAAATTTCTAAAAGAGTAGTATTTAAGTGGCGTATTCCCAATCAGAGAGTCTTTTAATATTGTTGTTAATAAACATGAACGGACGAGAACTCATACTTAGTCATTTCATGTTTTTTCTTCCTCGTTGGGTCAGTGTGTCTGGGCACTAACATTCAAATGACAAAAACTGCAGCTTATCACACAAACTGTGCATAGCCCCACCCACTAGCTGCTCACTCTTGAGGCACAAGGTTTGAAAAGAACAGTGTAAAATTGGAGCCATCAACAAAACTCGACACAGTAAATGAAAGTGCAGGGATGACGAGATAGCGGTGTTAATAAATGAAGTTTTTCCTACCAAAAGATTCTACAAATAGAGTTTGAAAATACAGACTATGCATGGATATTGTGGCCACATCATGGCATATTATTATACACATTATGCCACGTCTTCTCACGTACAAACATCTTGTTCTGAGAGTTTAAGCAGTGTCACTTTGAACACGGCCCTGGCCATGTTTCATGCAGCCTCCCACAATATCCACGGCCCTCCATCAACCCAATGTAGCTGTGTCATAAAGCCAAGGATGCTTTCAAAGAAAAGCTGCATTTCTTGATGTCACTGAAGACTGTCCCATTTTGTAAGATGCTTCAAATGAGGCCAATTCTGAGAGATGGCAGGCAATGGCAGGATGCTTTGTAATGAATGGCAGACCATGTAATGAAGTGTAAAATTTAAATGAATGTTTTTAAACATTAGATTTAAACGTGTCATGTTATTTACATTGGTAAACTGCAATGTGTCGGTCAAGCCTACTCAGAACATCGTGAATGTGCCTGAGTGAGTAGTTAAGAGGAGCTTTTGTATATCAGTGCTAGCAAGGTCTCCTCTACCCCGTCTGCAGCCTTCATTTTGAGACATTCCATATTTATGTGGGAGAGAAGCACATTTTGCGTTTTCTCCGAGTACACGGCCCATAAACTGTGTGGTTACACTTACATGCCTGTTTCATTCTTATGGCACAGGCAGAACGAGTCTAATTTGTGTCTCAAACTGCTGCTAAAGGCTCAGCATGTCAGGCCATCAATACTTCCCTTTCATCAGTTCTGAGCAGTTTTCTTTCATGGCTTTGTCACTAAACCTTGTTCAATGAATATAATATTTCTGCATTATGGTCTCTTGAGGAGTTTCTCCATCTTGCCCAAGATCAGAAACTTCAGTCTAATATCTATAGTGCCAGGTGCTGCTCATGACTAAACGTTATTCTAAACACTGCCACAACATGCTAATCACTATTTCATGATGCATTTCCTGTGATTTATCTGATCAAACGTTGAGACTAAAATAAACAATGACAAAAAAAAACTAGAGGCTTGGTGTCTAGGCAGCTCACACTCCACTCAGTATTGCAATGCGAACATTTTCACTTTACCTTTGATAACATTGTCAAACTTTTGTGGTTTGTGTTTCTTTCTAAAGGGCACTGATGCACAAAAGCTAAAAAAACATTTTAAAAAGTGCACTTTTATTTAGATGTTTTGCTTGCTAACATAAACATGGTAAGATAGGGCAACATGACAATAATTATTGTTATCATGATATTTCATGTCACAGTATGTCGTTGATACCACAGTACTTGGACAACTTCAAGTTTATTTACAAAGACAGCATAATTAGTCCTGTTTGAATGGATTTAGTGCAGCACAGTAAGTGAATGTTGAGTACAAATCATTGGATTCATACTTTTTGCTTATATGCATTAAAAGTGACATTACTTTTTCTGTTGCAACTTAGGCAAGGTAAGTTTATTTGTATAGCACCTTTCATACATCGCTGTCATTCAGTACAAAACAATAGATTTAAAAGAGAAAAATCATTAAATTAAAAACTAATTAGAAATTAAATTAGGATAAAAAAATCAAACTGAACAATAAATATCATAAAAATATGAAAACTTCTTGACATATTCCGATATGGCATTTTTGCCATTTTTCCCCACCTCTGATAAGATAAATTCACCCACCTGTCAATCACCAATAATTCTCTTATAATATCATATAAGCAGAACGTGCATGTGTGTGTTTGTGTGTTATGCTACCAGAGGCGCATCTCTACATAAGGGATTTATATATATATATATATATATATATATATATATATATATATATATACATACATACATCATCTAAACCACTTATCCTTCTGGGTCGCGGTGGGGTGCTGGAGCCTATCCCAGCTGTCATTGGGCGGAAGGCAGGATACACCCTGGACAGGTCGCCAGTCCATCGCAGGGCAGACAGACAGACATACACAATCACACACTCACTCACACCTAGGGGGAATTTAGCGTGTCCAATTAGCTTAACTGCATGTTTTTGGTCCACACAGTCCACACAGAAATGACCCCCGTCGCCCAGCCGGGAATCGAACCCAGACCATTCTCGCTGTGAGGCAACAGCGCTACCCACTGCCGCCACCGTGCTGCCCTAAATAATATATAAATAAATAAATTTCTAAATAAATTTATTTATTTATTTTTTTTCCTGAACTAACGTTGTTGCATGTTTGCTACACATGACAATGGTAGGGCTGTCCAATACATTTCAAATATTTTCCTGTATCTATCTACTTCTCCTAGCAGTCTTCGTTTGGTGAGCGCGGGGGCGGCCCGTCAGCATTTATCTAACCAAGTGAGCAGTTAAAAAACACTCTGCGCATGTTCAACACGTTTTCAATAACCAGCTGTGGGGCACGATCATGTTGGCCTCATGCTGAGAGCAGCCAATAAATAATAACAAATGTATATACATCAAGATGTTTAGTAAACGTTGTTTATGGTATGGGCGTTGCTATGCAGCTAGCCATTGTTCCTCATCAGTTGTGGTAGCCACTCCTAAAAACGAGGCAATATAATGAGTCAAGTCGAATGGTACCTTGCCATTAGAGCAGAAATTAGAGATTAAATGTTTGGGACACACCAGCTAGGGGATTCAACATTATACAGTCTGGAAAGGACAAAAACTGCTCCTTCAATCCAGAGTGGTTCAAGAGAAAAGCATAACTAACTGCAAATGTGTCTAAAATCTACACTCCTTGCCTGCTCTTTTCATGCACTTGCTATCCTACCAGTTGAATTCATTCATGGACTGGTGGACAAAAATGTTTTTGCCCAGATGAAAGAAATATATGCTATATATGAATGATGTACTGGAATGAAAATTCTTGACAGAAGCTGAAAGCTGAAAAAAATGAACATAATGCTGATGATGCTTCAACTGTGATAATGGCCACATTGGAAAAGAGAACTGACAGAGAAACAAAGTCTAAGTACATTTTAAACAGTTTGCTAAATAATATTAAATAATATGTGAATATAATGTTTTAACTATTTTTACTTTTAAAACAATGGATTATTGTCTCTGCTGGAGGAAAGTGACATAATATCTGAGAAAAATTCTCAGGATTTTCTGTACAGCTTGAGTATCCCGATAGTTAAGATGAGCTAAAAATTATGAAAATACTTCAGGTTTCCCACAAGCATCTTAAGTTGAATGGTCGGAATATCTGTGCATCCCTAATATAAGTATTTGCAGAAGCAGAGCAGCTAAAGCGTTGTAGCACTGTACTCACACTGAATGTCCAGCTGCACAGATGAGTTTTGAGCTCCATGTTGGTTCTGAGCTCTACAGTAGTATAAACCACTGTGTGCATCATCAGTCTCAGTGATGGTGAAAGAGGGTCCGGTCTCTATCTGCTCTCCATTCTCTCTGTACCAGGTGTAGTTCACTGCTGGGTTTCCATCACTGCTGCAGTTCAGAGACCCTGAACTGCCCAACATCACTGGACCAGAAGGAGACACTGATACAGATGTGTTCTTAGGAGCATCTGAGGGAGGAGAGAGGACAGAACAGATTAACAGTAGACACTTCATCCTCCCAGCTCAGCTGGGCCTCCTGTGTCCTACGTCTCGTCCACTGGAGACCCTGCAGCATTGGCCTCCAAAACTGTCAGAACACTGATTAAAGGTGATATAAGTCTTTTATTGACACAAACTCTGCTTTCCTTTTCCTGACTCCACACCATGTTCTCCTCCTAACTCAACCCAGGTTCTCCTCTTAACTCCAGCCTGGCTTCTCTACCTAACTCCAACCCTGTGTCTTCTCTTTACTGTGGTCCAGCTTCATCTCCTAACTGCGGCCTAGCCTCTCCTTCTTACTCCACCCCAGCTTTTCCTCCTGACTCCATACCAGGTTTTCCTACTAATTCCACCCTGGCTTCTCTTTCTGCCTCCACCTGGCTTCTCCTCCCTTCTCTGGCCAACCTTCACCTTCTGTCCCCAGCCCAACTTCTCTTCCTAACTTCAGCCGAGCTTCTTCTCCAAACTCTGGCCCAAACTCTTCTCCTCCTAATTTCAGCCTCGCCTCTCCTCCCAGGCCGGTCTTCACCCTCTAACTCCACCCTGGGTCTCCTCCTCACTCCAACCTGGCATTTCCTCCTATGTCTGGTCATTATCATAAATATTTAAAATGTATCTGAAAATGAGTAACTATACACCAGCAAAAAGTCAAAAGTAGAGAGTGAGTAGGATGAGGCCTTAGAATAGTGAATGGAAATTTCATAAACAAAGCAATTGGAGCTTCACCATTGTACTCACACTGAATGTCCAGCTGCACAGATGAGTTTTGAACTCCATGTTGGTTCTGAGCTCTACAGTAGTATAAACCACTGTGTGTATCATCAGTCTTGTTGATGGTGAGAGAGGGTCCGGTCTCTACCTGCTCTCCATTCTCTCTATACCAGTTGTAGTTCACTGCTGGGTTTCCATCACTGCTGCAGTTCAGAGATACTGACCTGCCCATCACTGGACCAGATGGAGACACTGATACTGATGTGTTCTTAGGAGCATCTGAGGGAGGAGAGAGGACAGAACAGATTAACAGTAGACACCACTTTACCTCTCACCACTTCATCCTCCCAGCTCAGCTGGGCCTCTTGGGTCCCAAGTCTCATCTACTGGAGACCCTGCAGTATTGGCCTCCAGAACTGTCAGAACACTGATTAAAGGTGATATAAGTCTTTTATTGTCTCAAAGTCTTCTTTCCTCTTCCTGACTCTACACCATGTTCTCCTCCTAACTCCTTACTGGGTTCCCCTCTTGACTCTGGCCTGGCTTCTTCTCTTGACTCCACTGTGACTTCACCTCCTGACTCCACTCCAGGTTCTCCTTCTAATTCCAGCCTAGCCTCTCCTCTTAACTCCAGTTTGGCTTCTCTTCCTAACTCCACCCTGCTTCTCCTCCTCTCTGTGGCTCAACGTCTTCTATCGCCTGTCTAACTTCATCTCCTAACTCCAGCCTAGCTTCTCCTTCTTACTTTACCCCAGCTTTACCTCCTGACTCCATATCAGGTTTTCCTCCTAACTCTACCCTGGCTTCTCCTGCCTTCTCTGGCCGAGCTTCACCGTCTGTCCCCAGCCCAACTTCTCTTCCTCACTCCAGCCCAGTGTCACGCATTCGGCAATTGTTCGCTTGGTATTTTTTGAATACACTTTGGCCTAGAGTGATTTAAACTGCTGCTCTCGTTATTTTTTATCCGCGAGCGTCTGTTTTTTTTCTGTCAACGCGTTACACCCAGCTTCTCCTTCTAACTTCAGCAAAACTTCTCCTTTAAACCCTGGCCCAACCTCTTCTCCTGGTTCCACCTAACTTCTCCTTCTAATTCCAGTCTGGCCTCTCCTCTTAACTCCAGTTTGGCTTCTCTTCCTAACTCCACCCTGCTTCTCCTCCTCTCTGTGGCCCCCTAGCTTATCCTTCTTACTTCACCCCTGCTCCACCTCCTGACTCCATACCAGGTTTTCCTCCTAACTCCACCCTGGCTTCTCTTTCTGCCTCCACCTGGCTTCTCCTCCCATTTCTGGCCGAGCTTCACCTTCTGTCCCCAGCCCAACTTTTCTTCCTAACTCCAGCCCAGCTTCCCCTTCTAACTTCAGCAAAACTTCTTTAAGCCCTGGCCCAACCTCTTCTGCTGATTCCACTTAAATTCTCCTCCTAGTTTCAGCCTGGCTTCTCCTCCTTGGACTTTCTTCACCCTCTAACTCCACCCTGGCTTCTCCTTCTCACTCCAGCCTGGCATTTCCTCCTATGTCTGGTCATTATCATAAATATTTAAAATGTATCTGAAAATGAGTAACTATACACCAGTGAAAAAGTCAGAAATAGTGAGTGAGTAGGATGAGGCCTTAGTATAGTGAATGGAAATTTCATAAACAAAGCAATTGGAGCTTCACCATTGTACTCACACTGAATGTCCAGCTGCACAGATGAGTTTTGAACTCCATGTTGGTTCTGAGCTCTACAGTAGTATAAACCACTGTGTGTATCATCAGTCTTGTTGATGGTGAGAGAGGGTCCGGTCTCTATCTGCTCTCCATTCTCTCTGTACCAGGTGTAGTTCACTGCTGGGTTTCCATCACTGCTGCAGCTCAGAGACCTTGAACTGCCCAACATCACTGGACCAGATGGAGACACTGACACAGGTGTTGGGCAGCTCAGAGACCTTGAACTGCCCAACATCACTGGACCAGATGGAGACACTGACACAGGTGTTCCTGGGAGCATCTGAGGGAGGAGAAAGGACAGAACAGATTAACAGGTGACACCACTTCACCTCTCACCACTTCATCCTCCCAGCTGAGCTGGGCCTTCTGGGTCCCAGGTCTCGTATACTGGAGAACCTGCAGTATTGGCCTCCAGAACTGTTAGAACACTGATTAAAGGTGATATAAGTCTCCAGATGGAGACACTGACCCCGATGTGTTCTTAGGAGAATCTGAGAAAGGAAATAGAGAGCTGCATATAGTATATACAAACCTCAGGTCCAAAAAAGTTGGGACAGTTTTATGAAATGAAAATAAAACAAATAGTAATGAGTAGTAAATTCTGGTTAACCTGTATTAAAATTGAAAAATAAAAAAAAACCACAATACTTAATGATTTACCTGATGAATTTTAGTGTTGCTTTTGTTTTTTATAAATATTTTTTATAAATACATTAACACATATAAAAACTTGGAGCATGTTTACCAGGAGCATGTTTACTACTGTGTTATATCACCTTTCCTTTTAACAGCACTTACTAATCGTTTGGGAACTGAAGACACCAACTGATGCAGTTTTGAAAATCCAATTTTTTGCCATTCTTCCAGTCCTCAGCTGGGCGACCATACCTACGTACTTACATCATTGTTACATCATTACAGCCATGCTTTTGTAACACATGCAGATTGTGGCTTGGTGTTGTCATGTTGAAATAAACATTGATGTCCTTGAAAAAGACATTGTGTAGAATGTGTGTATATATTTCAGCATTAATAATAATAACAATAATAATAATAATACTTTTGTATGTACAGAGCTCTTTTTTCACAGTGTTTCACAGACAGGTGATAAAGCTCAAAAGAAGAAGAAGAAATTATGAATATTAAATTAAAATAATACAAGATAATGGCATATATCAAATTACAAATATAAATACCAAACAGAGATTTTTAATTAAATGTTCAATTAAAGAAATATGTTTTCATGTTTCTTAAAAGTGTGCACTGAAAATTTTAAAAGTAGCCAGTGCAGTTCTTGTGATATGATATGACTGTGATATGATCTCTCTTTTTTTGTTTTTGTTAGGATCTGTGCTGCTGCGCTCTGTATGAGCTGTAGAGGCTGCATTGTCCTCTAAAGAAACCCAGTAAGAAGAGCATTACAGTAATAAACTGTGCTTGTAACAAATGCATGAACATGTTTCTCTGCATTACTCTGAGATAGAAAAGGCTGAAATGTAGTAATATTTCTTAAATGATAAAAAGCTATGAAAACCTACGCACTGACTCTGTTTACATGCAGGACAAAACAAAGCTCAGATTACATACAGGTTTTGTACTTCAGGTTTGGGCAAAAGGGGCAAAAGAACTGAGCTTCTTATAAAGCATCTTTCTCTGAATTTTAGTGCCAAGAATCAGTATTTCAGTGTTTTCTTCATTTAGTTGTAAATGTTGAGGAACGTTGTTCTTAAACTGTTGGATTATGGATGCATTTTTTTGGCAAAGTGTTGAGCCTCAGTCGATCCTTGCTAGGCATTTCCTAGATGCTTCTATTATACTTAAGTGTGGTCACTGTAACTATCTGTTTTCTTCTCAAAAGCCAGCCCTAGTTTAATAACCAAAAGGTGATAACAACTCCAAAAACTTGAGGTAATGGACATTTACTAAAAGGGTTGACTCTGATTCCCTCTTTACAGAACTAAGACACTATATAACCTTTAATACTCTCAAAGGACACAGCTGTGCTTTTCTCAGACCTTCTCTCTCTGCCTTGTCACAGGGTCATAAAACCCCACCAACATTCTTCTCACTGAGACAACTTCTCTGTTGCCACTCTTGCCACTACAACATCAAACTCAACCTTTTCATCAGAGACTGCGATATGATTTTATCATTCTGCTACCTTGTTAGTTTGTCATTAGACCCATACTTGCCAACGTGCTGGTTAGATAGATTTTTCCATGCTCCATTTATCTTGTTCATTTATACCAATTAATAAACAAGCTAGCAGGTGATTTATCATTTCTGCCTGAAAGATCTCTGACCTCAAATAAACCTTCCCCCTTTATTAGCTATATATGAGATCAAACCAAGTTGTGTTTTGGTACAGGAGTAAAATAGGTTAAATAGGTCACATGACTATTATTGCTCTTTAAACAACTCATATTTTACTACACTAAGTAGGATTGCATAACCTATTTTTAATCTTAAATTTCCACTGTTACAGTTTTTTGGAACGTGCTCTTTGCATGAATTTCAGAATGGGTGTATATTAATGAAAAAAATCAACTTTAAGTAAAACATTAAACATCTTGCCTTTGTATTTTTGTTTAACTACAGATCAAAGTGCATTTACAAATCACTGCATTTGATTTTTATTTGCATTTCATATACTGTCCCAATTATTTTGGAATTGATGTTTGTATATTAGGAGGCCGCATCTACACCCTATTAGGTTGGTCAGTATTGAGGGGATTTGCATTAGATTTTCTGTCTCTGAACTGGACAGTGTGGAGAATCTGAGTACAGATTTGCTGGATGAAGTCTTATGGACACAGTTTAGTCTCACTCACAGCTCTTGAACACAAAACTGAGGTTGTGTCTCCACAAAAAAGGACAGAGAGAGGCTTCAAGAGTGCAAACACTGACATCATACATAAAGAGCCAAATTACACAGTAATTGCCAATTTGGTTGGTGACAAAAAGTTGACTAGTTATTGATTCCACAACAAACTGCAGTACATATTGTGACATTTATCAAAATTTGTTTAATGAAGGCAAGCAAACCAAATTAGCAAATATAATATTCCAGCTTTGTACTCACACTGAATGTCCAGCTGTACAGATGAGTTTTGAGCTCCATGTTGGTTCTGAGCTCTACAGTAGTATACACCACTGTGTGTATCATCAGTCTCAGTGATGGTGAGAGAGGGTCCGGTCTCTATCTGCTCTCCATTCTCTCTGTACCAGGTGTAGTTCACTGCTGGGTTTCCATCACTGCTGCAGTTCAGAGTCACTGAACTGCCAAACATCACTGGACCAGACGAAGACACTGATACAGATGTGTTCCTGGGAGCATCTGAGGGAGGAGAGAGGACAGAACAGATTAACAGGAGACACCACTTCACCTCTCACCACTGTTCTTAGGGGGATCTGAGAGAAGAACAGAATAATGTATTACTAAGATATTAATTCAACTCCATGGAGTTGATCAGATTCAGGACATCACAAACAACTAGAACATGAGACTTTTTCACAAAGCAGAAACTACTGAGTGAAATGTTCATAACCCAGTCTTACACAGGACTCGTAAAACAACGGAGCGCTGGGTGGTTTTGATGTCATTATTCTCCAGCTGGTAGGTGGCAGTGCAGTTGAATCTGAGTTTATGATGAAGGTGAGTAGTGATGAAGTTCAGCTGAGAGGAGATGAAGCTGGTGTTTTGGTTCTGCTCCTGGCTGCTGTTTGTGGGCAGGGGGCTCCATGATAATGTGGGGGGCTGAGTGGGACACGGAGAAAAAGCAGAGCAGAACAAACTCACAGAGCTGCCCTCCAACATCCTCCGATCCTGCACCTCCATCTGATCTCTGTATAGACTCAATGTGGGTTTGGGGGGAGAGTCTGACACACAGATGAGGAGTGTTAGAGTGTCATATTACAGAAGCACCACAGCTATATTTTAAATTATTATTTTAAGGCCAAAGGAGGAATAATCACACTGTACCCCGACTTCACTGTATCACTCACCACTGACATTTATATAAACAGATGCAGTTGTGTAAGTGTATTTCAGTTCTCCTGACTCTATTCTGAAGTAATATCTCCCACTGTCACCCTTATTGACACTGTTGAAGATGGTGGTGCAGTCCTTCATTCTGAGATCTCCAGTTATTTCCCCTTTAATCTTGTTGTTTTCAGGTGTTGTGGAGTCAAAGACTGTCTGATCTTCCGTAGTGCCATCTTTACGCCACATTCCTTTAGGATCTCCCTGGAGGTCTGCATCAAACCTGCTGTGAATTGTAAAAGTGCAGGGTACGAAAACGCAGAGTCCTCTCACAGCTTCTACACTCTCTGGCAGAGTGATGCTGAAGGAATTGATGCACAAAGCAACTGGAACACACACACACAAACACACAAACACAAACACACACACACACACACACACACAACACACACACACACACAGAACCATATAAAAGCATTAATACACAAACACATCAGGCCAGACTCTGAATACTCAGAACATTTTTATATAAAGCAGAACTGCAACAACCTTAATAAACACTACAGAAAATACACAAATGAGCAAATCACACATTTCACATTAAATAGGTAGAAATATGTCATGAGTTACACACAGCATTCTGTAATAGCACACAAACCTCGAAATAGACAATAAAATGCTGCAATTTTCTCAGCAGACTTCATCTTTCTGATGAGGAAAAATCACCTGCAGAAGAGAGAAACAGGCAAACAAGTATGTTAATTAGTTTAATAAATTGTTTTTCTCAGTTGTTAACATGTTTTCAGTGATAGAATCTCCTCTCTACACCTTATGTGGAAACATTCAGCAAATTTTTTGTCTTCTCCTCGTACCTTTTAGGAGGAAAACAGAGAGTTTGTGAATAGTTAGTTGATGTGATGAATTCACTGTTCTACACAGCAAAAAATGGCATTTAGTAAGTGAAATTATCTGAACTTATCTATTATTTCTCTTGTTGTGATTGTTGTAAGCCTACTAAAAAACTATTAAGCTAAAAGCTTTTTAGCTTTTTAACATTTGTTTGTTTAAAGTAATTTTATCAAGTAAAAGTATCTCACAGTATTGGCAGATTGAAGAAACAAGATAAATATATAAAATTACTTAAAACAAGTAAAGAATGTCTAGAAACGAGTTAAATAGTCTTATAATAAGATTACAATAATTCATGCATGGGAAATATATATATATATATATATATATATATATATAAATATATATATATCTATATATATTTATATATATGTATAATATATATATATATAATATATATATATAATCCACTAATTTAAGATCATTTAATTTGCCAAAATAATATTGTTTGCAGTGTAACATTTAGATTGAGCAGAGTGTGAAATGCACTCTGTGTGTTGTGGCCTTAACCATAGTAAAGAAAAATCAGAAAAGAGATCCTCTTAATATCTCAGGAGTTTCTACTAGACGGCACTGAGATCAGATGAAAAGATTAAGGAAACTTTGGCTTAAGTCTCCAACAGCTCAGATATTTCTTCTGAGAGAAATGTGTCTTTTTTAATAGAGATCTCAATAAAGTCAAACATTGTGCTCAGATTTGCCAACATAATTACATCTTCATTTGCAACTAAACTCTCATCTCTCCTTTTTGTCTAATGCTATTTTCTGAAGCAAATTTAGGAGAATCGCCATAATGTCTCCTGGGTCATAAAAGAGCAACTGTTGAGCAATAAAATGTTCCTCTGGAGCTCTTCAGGTCAAGTCACTTTATTTGGCATTACAACTAGAGCCTGTAAGGAATAAATGTGCCAGTAACATTTGTAACATTGATAAGATTTGCCCATATAAACACATTCAGCATTGAAAGTAACTTAAGTAAGTAAGACAACAACTTAAAACCAGTAAAGCTTGTGATACATAACAATAGAAGTACAACAGCTTTAAAATAAAGAATAAAATAAGCTATCTGTGGAATGAATCAACTAATTAAATTACAATTTATTATTATTATTAGGTGCCATCAAGTCGATTCTGACTCCTGGCGACCATATCCTCTGTTTGGGTCTTTAGGTGTCTGAATGGCTTGTTTGTAATTCTTCTGGTCATCTTGTAGCTGTTCGTCCTCTGCTTTCATCTTCAACTCTTCCAAGCATAATGATCTTTCACAATGAATTGGTTCTTTTTGGAATATGTCCAAAAGACATAAAGAAAAATAAAACAGCTTCAGTTCGATTATCTGGGCTCTGAGTCACAGGTGAGGCTTGATTTGGTTGAGGATAAATTTGTTTGTGTTCTTTGCTATTTAAGAAACTCTCTAAAGTCTTCACCAACATTAAAGTTCAAAGCATCAATATTTTTTCTGTCATTCTTGTTTATTGTCCAACTTTCACATCTAAATTCAATGACAGAGAAGATCACAGCCTGGACAATTCCAATCTTTGTTTGTAAAGACAATTTGAAGATCTTTTCAAGCTCCTTCATTGTGCTCTGCCAAGTGCCAACCTGTGTTGTGTTTCTTCACAGCTGCAGCCGTTTGTTGATAATAACTGATCCAAGTAGAAAAAAGCTGCTCACCATTTCCACATCTTCTCTATCAATGGAAAAGTGAGCAGGTTCTCCTGTAGTCATATGTTTAGTCATCATTATATTGAGCTGAAATCTGGCTTTAGGATTCCTAACCTTTTTCACAGTGCGACCCTTTTTTAGGGTTAGAAATACTTCATGACCTCCTCTTTGCTAACTCACCTCCCTCCCCACACACATTAATATACACGTTAAAGAAATTACAGAAGAATAATCAAATAGTAATTCTACTCATGTACTGAGCCTGTATTCCTTAGCTAGCACTTCAACACAAACCACAAATCTGTAGCCTGACACTGAACATACGCTTCAAGTTCAGCAGTCAGTCAAGACCCCCCCTCATAAATGAGCTCAATCAATAGAAACTGATAATTGACATTAACCTGTCTACCATGGCCTTCAGGTGGAGCAGTTCAACAGAGGTTGATTGCACTCCTCTAAATAATGTCCTCTGTGTTTAATAAGGTGTGTATCTTGTAGCAACACTCTCACATCCCCCACCCTTCCCTCCCCAGGAACATCTGGTGTAGAGGTTCCTCTTTAGAATGGTCTGTATTCCCATTCTCTTTTAATGTAAGGCTCCAGTCTGCATTGAATGATCTTAATTTTACTGCCTTGTGATACTCAAGAAATTGTGCGATAGTGAGACTCTTTCTTCTCTCCTTTCTTTGGTATTTGGTATATCTGATGGTCATTAAGCTGTTTTCCAGATTTGTTGGCATAATTTGGTCAGCGCTTTGACAGAATCCTCTTCAGAATCTTGCATCTTGTCATTGCAGTGTTATCAGTTCCTGTGGATTTCTTTTCGGGCTATGATCTCAGGGCCTGTCTGACTTCATCTTCTAGCACTGAAGGTTCTTCTGCGTAGCCGACATCAACTAAAGTGTCTTGGCATTTCACGTCTTTTTTGTAGAAGTGTTCTGTGTATTCCTTCCATCTTTATTTGATGTTTGTTATAATTTGTCCTTGACCTTGTTTTTGATTGATTTGTTCCCATTTTCAGTATCTTTACAAATGTTGTAGTAAATCAGTATCATATCTGTTTTGGCTACCTAGTGGATTTATACTGAAAATGATCAAAATCAGTATTGTAGAGAAACTTGATTTCTTTGCAGTGGTAGTTATGGGACCCAGGGGTCACAGTGTCTAACACAAATACAGCCATTTCATTTACTGTCCAAAACCAACAGATCACCCACTCATGTAGTATGGACAATGTTTAACAGGGGTAAGTGAGGTAGTTTTACTCTTTGGGGAGTATTTTGCCTCACTATATCCTGCATGTATCTCTCCATTATAAAAGGAATTCTAAAGCCTATTACATTCTAAGTCGTATTCAGAAATGTTGTGGAAAGAAGTGCAAACCCGGCTGAGTTATTTTCAAGTTATAGGAGTGAGAATAGAAGCCTTGACCCAGCATCAGTATTTAAAGGTTAATTATAGTGAAATTCTGAAAAATCTGTGGAATTCCTCTTTAAAGTGTTGAGGCTGTTGGACTGTGCTTCAGTCCATGTAAACGTTTTACACCTTTATTTGTTTTAATACAATGTCAACAGTTTAAAGTTTCCCAAATTAAATCTGATTTTACTAGAAGACCAGAATCCTGCTTTACTGTAGCGTCTACCCTGCATTATCACACCATTGTACAGCTTCACAAATGAAATCTTCAAATGAAATCTTCATCAGTGTAATGTACAAAGCTAATTCAGCACCACTGCTACAGTGAGATTAAGAGGAGCTCCAGTGGTTCTTACCTCACAGGGTGGATGAGAAGCTGGTGGAATTACAGCTCTTTGGTACAGAGAGTGTAGAATCTGTAGTTGTTGAGTTCAGATTGTATGAAGTGTCCTGCTGTATCTCTGCTCTCTGTGGTGGGCTGGATTTAACTGTACTGTGTGACAAATCAGCTACCCACAACATGCTGACTACCAAAACACACACACACACACACACACACACACACACACACACACACACCACACACACACACACACTTCCACTTCCTCTCACATTCACCAAGCCTGAACGTGCAACACTATCAGCAACTTTTATTCCTCTAGTTCTATTCTTTATACTCTTAAAGGCCCATATCATGAAAAACTGACTTTCCTTTGCTTCTTTTGATAAAAGAGTTTGATACGGAGTATATATATATATATATATATATATAATATATATATAATATATATATATGCACAGCCTACAGCAGTGTAGCCCCTCTCATTTATGTGAAAGTTATAAGGAGCGGGCTGCTTTCTGAATTCTGTTTAACACAGGCAGGGCCGTGACTAGGATCAACATTTTTGTGAGGTACAGTTTGCAGAAATGTGACCTACTTCTCATAGTAAATAAAATAACTGCTGAACATGAGTGTTACACCGACCGAAGTTTCTCCTTTAGGTTTTTTTTTTTTGTTAACCAAATCATTGCTCCTGTTTACTCATCCATAACTGTTATGCACCTCTTCCTTTCATTTGTTCTTTCCCCATCACTCCATTCTTTATAAACTGCTATTACTGTTCCACAAACTGATTTGACTCCAGTTATCCTGCTTAGGTTTATTTAATTAATCATATAACTATTTATTTATATGTTTATTTTGAAAAAATAGCTGAAAATAAATATTGAAACCTACACTAAATCAAATGATAGTTTCAAATTGATTTGATTACATTTACCTCTCCTTCTCTCTCTGTCTCTCTCTCTCTCTCTCTCTCTCTCTCTCTCTCCTGCATCTGTCCTCACTGATTACAGTAAAACACATTAAACATACGTTTTAAAAGGCTGTCTATACCAAACAGCGGCTAACAGGAAAGGCAGCTACTCACACAGTTAATGAGATAAAATACAGCTGAATATACCTGCGGATTTCTTAATACTGTTAGCTACATGATGCTACACCATTAATATGCTGGTTAACAGTGCACTTTTAATCCTGGCTGTAGTATGTTACATGTAGGTACAGCTTTATTTTCTCATCTAATCACTAATATAGCCGAGTACGGAGCCTGTAGCCTAAACTGAGCAGCTACTGGAACTAAACTAAAGCATGCAGATTTAGCCAGCAACATCACAAGCAGTCGAAAGAAATAATGAAATGCAGGATTTTTACAGTCTTTAAGTGTTAATTGCGCTGATAAAGTAGCTGCATTTTTACCATAGCGATGTTATATGTTAGTCTATAGCATGTGTGCTGCGTATCTGAACATCTCAAGAAGTCACTCTGGTACTCAGGGCAGTGTAGCGTCTCATATAGATAAACAGAGTGGACAGTTAAGTCTATGGCCGAACCACAGCTGTTCTGAGGTCAGCTGAGAACCTCTAACTGCTCACTGGGTAGTTTCGTCCCTTTTTTCCACACTGAATCTTTTTTTTTGTGATCAATTTTTTTTTATTTGTTTCCTGTTAATCAAGCAGCATTTTATCACAACATTACAGAAGTGCAGGAAATAAAAAAAAAAACAACCCCCTTACCACCCCATCCCTCCCCGTCCCACTGGTCCATCCATCCCTATTTCCTGTACATACTATATACTATTTACTAAGTAAGATTTAGTGCAAAGGATGACATCTCAAAAATAAAATAAAAAAGAGAGAAAAAAGAATGTTAGCTTACAAGATGTACCTCATAGCCTTTGTTCCAATCTTTTTGTCACATCACAACAAATCTGTTTCCATGTCTCAAGAGTAGATGTTTTAACTTTATTAATCCTAGCTGTGGCCAATTCTAACATAACTATGTCATGCAGTTGAAATAGCCAATGTCGTACACTTAGATTATGTGGGTGAAGCCGCCTCTGTACAATAATTTTTTTAGCCGATGTTAAACCAGCGAGCCACATCTTCCTTTGTTTGCCTGTTAAGTATAAATTGGAGTCATCATTTAGCAATAATACAGCTGGATCCACGGGAATTTCTTGTCCAACCAGAGCAGATAATATGGTAGTAACCTTTATCCAGAAGTCATTAACATCCCCACATTCCCACACCATGTGCAAAAAAGTTCCCATTGGTTGTTGTGGACAATAGTTGCAGTAGGGATGTACTGCAGTTTTTGTAAGAAAGCATTTTCGTGGTGTCCAATATAACCTATGACAATATTTAAAATGGATCAGTTGATGATTGGGGTTCTTTGATGCATGAAATATATTTCACCATACTATGTTCCAATCAATTGAATTAACAGATAGTTCCTTTTCCCAAATAGACTGAATTGGGAGCTTCTTATACAACGTTTCAATAAGGTGAGAATATATAGTTGATACATGACCATGTGGTGGCGCATTAACGACCCAGCTATAAATTGGATGTGGCTTGAGGCCTGTTCCCCATGGAATTCCTTATGCTTTAAGGGCTGAACGTAACTGTAAATACAAAAAGAAGGAAGATCTTGGTATATTAAAGTTTGTTACTAAATTTTCAAAGCTTAACCTCCCCTCTGAATTAAATATATCATCAAGAGTTTTAATATTCTGTCTTCTCCATTGCTCCGATGTAAAAGGTTTGGTACCAGATTTTATATTCCTATTATGCCAAAGTGGGGTTTGTAAAGGATCTTGGTCACTATAACCAAGATACTTTTTCCACGGCTTTGAAATTTGTGATAGTGTTGGTCATAATGGGACCAAAGTTTAGCAAACAGAATTTTATGGACAATCCAGAAAACAATACATCTTGAAGTCTTTTTGGGGAATGGAGTTATAGAATAATGAATATTCATATGTGCTGGTAAAGTGACTCCATGTTTTAAAAAAAGCCATGGAAGTTTGAATTTTACATCTTGTCCTTTTTCCTCTGTGAGTTTACTGGTGGGTTGCAAAGCAGAAATACGATTATTACCTGACTTCAGAGGTTTCCCATTTGCTGATTACCCGAGTGTATGTAAATGTGTGGAACAAATAACTGACAAAATCTGATTTTGTGCAGTTATTATATTGCGTGTAGTTATCAAGTGTACTGTCATAACATCTGTACTGTCAGCTTTGTGCTTCTTTGCTGTAGTCATGACTAAATAAAGCCTTACATGAAGAATCCAGTAACAAAACGTGGAGCAGAGCAAGATGCCAACACTTTGGATCTTCACTGTACAGAAGAGTGTCAAACTCAACCACTAAAGGGTCCATATAAAAAAATCTCAACAATCTATGGAACAGAAAAAAAATGTTTTTATTTCATTTTTATTTACTGTTGTGCTAGAATCTGAACCGGACATTGTTTATTCAAAATATGCAAAAACCTCAGCAGTAAAATATAAGCACTTGTAGTAGACCTTGAAATACTAAAGGAATACTTGAAATGTTCCACGTTTAAATGTCCCCAAGAGCTCGGCCATTCAAACCCACCTATTTACTTGGACTAGACACCTGGCATCCTTTCTTTGAAATGCAGCTAGTGTGTGTCAGAGTGAACACTACGTTGCAGTGCATGCTGGGCACTGTAGTAGGCTAATATTCACAGTAAATTAAAATACTTTTACGGGCCAGTTAGGATTGTGTCGTGGGCCTGATCTGGCCCGTGGACCTTGTGTTTGACACATGGGGCATAGTAGATGGCATCCCCTGCGGCATGACTTCCACTCTACACACAGTGTATTTTTTACAACTAAACTTTCAGAATTTGAAGCAGTACTTTTAATAGCCATGGTTGCCAGGTACACTAAAAACCGCCAGCGTAAAAGTCTGCCTAAAAGCTGCCCACAGCTCGATGGAAACTAGCACAAAATATGAAGTGTCCATGCCATCAACTTCTACTTGCTGCTTGCTAGCTACAGTTCACTTCACCTTGAGTACATGCAGAAGCTGTGTTCTAAAATCTAAGCTGCGGTCCAGGTGGGCTGCAGTTCTCGATTGCTACATCATCAAAGAACATTCTGTTCAGAAGATCCTTTGAATACAGCTAAAAAATGCAGCCTGCATTCAGACAACTTCGTAAAGTTCAAGAGAAATGCCGACAGAAGAAAGAAAGTACTACACGTTGTTTAAAAAGGCCAGTTTTACATTTTATACATTTCACTTGTATTGTAAAATACACAGTAAGCGTTTCTATGTATATATTTGTACGTGTTATATGTCTGTTTAAGAGGCTTTATATTGGATGCAGGGTGTGAAATGCTCCTGCGTTAAGTGACTTGAACAGTGTTGAGCATGCAGGATAGCATTTGATTTCAAATTTCCTTTGTAAGAATGAAATTTTTTCCCCTCTTATAGGAGCCTGTCAAGTTGGAGCTGTATACCATTTTTTGTCATTTCATTTTGTCAAAAGAAAATAATACCTAAAATAAATAAGTATTTATTCAACAGATTTTTTTAAATAATTTGAATTACTCTTTTAGGGCAATTTAGGTTACACATGCCCTATGGCAGCTCTGTAACATTTTCAGTTAGCTCTTCTAAATTTATTCTGTTTGACCATAGAAAGCATAATCATTACTGAGTGACTTACAGTTTTAATTTGTGAAGAAGAAATCCAATAATAGCAACACACAGTAGAAGAAGTGCTGAGAGGATCAGATATGGCACTGTAGCCTGTTTACATTCTGCGAATAAAGTGTTATTACAGTTATTATAAGTAAAACTAGTAAGAGAGGAACTAATTTGACAGATGCTAAATGTAGCCCACCAATTAGCATCATGTTTAAGCAAAGCAGTGTTTCTAACCTGCAGGTGAGCAGTGATGAGTAGCCACAGAGTAGAACAGCTGAGAAGTGCTGCCCAGACTGTTGGCGCTGATACACTGTAGGGTGGGCGTGTCTGTAAGTGATTGATGGATGTAGATGAAACTCCTCAGGCCCGTGTGGCCCACAGACTCCTCCCTGACAGATGAGTTCTCAGAGGGTGGGACAGGTTGTCCAGCCAGACACCACTCCAGTTTAGGAACAGGACGTCCATGAACCTCACAGACACACACAATCCCACCTTCACTGCTGCTGTTACAGTGGAAGAAGAGAGATCTGAGGAGCATCTGAAAGAGAGAGAGTGAGAGGGAGAGAGAGAGAGAGAGATAAAGTTTCCCAGACTTGATCCCAGATTGTGAATTTTCCTCAATAATAAACGCACAGGGCCAGATGGAAATAGGAATGAGTGCAGTGCTATATATGTCTTGATGCAACTGCAATATACAATGTGCCTGAATTTAAAAACCCTGACACTCCAAGCCTTTTAACATATGAACATCTGATCTTGAGAGTTTAAACAGCGCTAAAGAGAACCGAGCAGAGCCGATGGCCACCGTCTGCACATTTAGCACTTATTGGTTTTCATCAGCGCAGTTTGGAGCAAAGCAGTAAATGGCAAGTAGCAACATGTAAGCATGTGAGATGTGACCCACCTGTCAATCACCAATTATTCTCTTATAACTATCATATAAGCAGAATGTGCATGTGTCTGTGTTTGTGTGTTATGCTACCATCTCTACACAAGGGGCCGGTGGGGCCTGGCCCCACCAGATGATCAATAATTCAGTATAACAACTTACATATATATTTCTTTTCTTCTGAACTAACGTTGTTGCACGTTTATTACACATGACAACGGCAGAGCTGTCCGATACAGTTCAAATATCTTCCTGTATCTGTTGTGAAAATGCCAGTAGGCTACCAACTTCTCCTAGCAGTCTTCGTTTGGTGAGCGTGGGGCCGGCCTGCCAGCGTTTATCTGACCAAGTGAGCAGTTAAAAAACACTCCGCGCATGTTTAACACGTTTTCGATAATTATCTGTGGGGCACGATCACGTTGGCCCCACGCTGAGAGCAACCAAGTAAAAATAACAAATTTCCATACGTCCAGATGTTTAGTAAACATTGTTTATTGTATGGGTGTTTCTACGCATCTAGGCATTTTTCCTCAAGGCAATATAATGAGTCAAGTCGAAAGGTATCCTGCCATTAGAGCAGAAATTAGAGATTAAATGTTTGGGACACACCAGCCAAAGGATTTCAACATCATTCAGTCTGGAATGGACAAAAACTGCTCCTTCAGCGTCACTGGTGAGTCATTCTGCATTATTACAAGATTCAATACAAGACTCTGCTTTCCTCCTCCTGACTCCATACCATGTTCTCCTCCTAATTCCAGCCTGGCATCTCCTCTTAACTCCAGCCTGGCTTCTCTTCCTAACTCCACCCTGCTTCACCTCCTCACTGTGGTCCAGCTTCATCTCCTAACTGTGGCCTAGCCTCTCCTTCTTACTCCACCCCAGCTTCTTCTCCTGACTCCATACCAAGTTTTCCTCCTAACTCCACCCTGGCTTCTCCTTCTGCCTCCACCTGGCTTCTCCGCCCTTCTCTGACCGAGCTTCACCTTCTGTCCCCAGCCCAAATTCTATTCCTAACTTCAGCCCAGCTTCTTCTCCAAACTCTGGCCCAAACCTCTTCCCCTGATTCCACCCAACTTCTCCTCCTTATTTCAGCCTGGCTTCTCCTCCCTGGCCTGTCTTCACCCTCTAACTCCACCCTGGCTTCTCCTCTTCATTCCAACCTGGCATTCCTCATACGTCTGGTCATTATCATAAATATTTAAAAGCATTTCAGCTTTGTACTCACACTGAATGTCCAGCTGCACAGATGAGTTTTGAGCTCCATGTTGGTTCTGAGCTCTACAGTAGTATAAACCACTGTGTGTATCATCAGTCTTGTTGATGGTGAGAGAGGGTCCGGTCTCTATCTGCTCTCCATTCTCTCTGTACCAGGTGTAGTTCACTGCTGGGTTTCCATCACTGCTGCAGCTCAGAGACCCTGAACTGCCCAACGTCACTGGACCAGACAGAGACACTGACACTGATGTGTTCTTAGAAGCATCTGAACATGAGGCTTTTTCACAATCCAGAAATTATTGCGTAAGATGTTCAGTTCATAAACCATCTTACACAGAACACGTAAAACAACCACATAAAAGCATTAATACACATAAACACATCAGGCCAGACTCTGAACACTCTAAACATTTTTTATGTAAAATAAAACTGCCACAACCTGAATAAACACCACAGAAAACACACTAATGAACAACTTACACATTTCACATTAAATACATAAAAAATACCATCAGTTACACACAGCTTTAAATAAACTAAAATTGTAAATCACACAAACCTCGAAATAGACAATAAAATACTGCAATTTTCTCAGCTAACTTCATCTTTCTGATGAGGAAAAATCACCTGCAGAAAAGAGAAACAGGCAAACGAGTATGTTAATTAGTTTCATAAATATTTTTCTCAGCTGTTAACATGAAACAGTTTTTAGTGGTAGAACCTTATCTCTACACCTTATGTGGAAACATTTAGTAGATTTTCTTATTGTCTTCTCCTCGTAGCTTTTAGCTGGAAAACAGAGTTTGTGAATAGTTCGTTAATCCCAGAATTGATTAATTCACTGTTCTACACTGCAAATGAAAGGCATTTAGCAAGAAGAAATATCTTAAATCTAGTCGCCATATCTAATATTTCTCATGTTGTGATTGTTGTAAACCTACTAAAAGACTTTAGCTTATTTGTAGACATTGTTAATTGTTGTAAGTAATTTTATCAAGTAAAATGTACTCACTGTACTGGCAGATTCAATGAATAAGATAAAATTGATCAAATTACTTAAACAAGTAAAGGATGCCTAGAAATAAGTTAAATAGGCTTATAATGAGATTACAATAATCTCAGCATGAGAAATATTAGATATATCCACTAGATTAAAATTCATTTAATTTGTTAAGATACCATTTTTCACAATGTATTAAATCTAGAGCGAGTGTGACATGAGCTTGAGTTTGATGTTTTTCAGTTCTCTCATTTTACACTATGTGACACTACGCTATGCAATCGGAGGTGTTTTTACTATCTCAGTAGTTTCTATTAAAGCCAACGACATTGGCTTGCATGACCAACAGCTTAGATATTTCTTCTCTTAGATTAATCTCACATGCGTCTCGTCTTATATTTTGGTAAAGATCTCAATAAAGTCACACATACTGTGCTCAGATTTGCCAACATAACATTTGCCAACATGTGCCATGAAGTCGATTCTGACTCCTGGCGAAAATATCCTCTGTCTGGGTCTTTAGGCATCTGAATGGCTTGTGCATGATTCTTCTGGTCATCTTGTAGCTGTTCATCCTCTTCATCTTGTACCTACATCTTCATCGACATCAAACTTCAAAGGCATCAATAATTTTGTCTCACTGGTTTACTGTCCAGCTTTAATATCCAAAATAAATAACAGAGAAGATCACAGTCTGGACATTTGGGTCTGTAAAGATCTTTTCAAGCTCCTTCATCTTTGTTCTACCGAGTGTCAATCTGCGTTGTGTTTCTTGACTGCTGCATGCTTTGTTGTTAAAAACTGATCCAAGTAGATAAAAGCTGTCCACCATTTCCACATCTTCTCCATCAATGGGAAAGTGAGCAGGCTCTCCTGTAGTCATATGTTTAGTACTCGTTATATTAAGATGAAATCTGGCTTCAGGTTTCCTAACCTTTTTCACAGTGCGACCCTTTTTTGGGGTTAAAATACTTCATGACCTCCTCTTTGCTAACTCACCTCCCTCCCCACACACATTAATATACACGTTAAAGAAATTACAGAAGAATAATCAAATAGTAATTCTACTCATGTACTGAGCCTGTATTCCTTAGCTAGCACTTCACCACAAATCACAAATCTGTAGCCTGACACTGAACATATACTTCAAATTCAGAGGTCAATTGAGACTCTCCCTCATAAATGAGCTCAATCATTAGAAACTGATAATTGACGTTAACCTGTCTACCATGGACTGTAAGGGGGAGCCATTCAGCAGAGCTTGAATGCACACCTCTAAATTATTTTCTCGGTGTTTGATAAGGTGCATGTCTTCTAGCAACACTCTCGCATCCCCCACCCTTCCCTTCCAAAGCCCAACCCCCAGGTTAAGAACATCTGGTGTAGTTTCTCATTAGAATGGTAAGATGCTCTTGTATCCCATTTTCCTGAGGCCATTCCATAATTTTATGTGGTTGACACAGTTGAAAGCTTTCCTGCAGTCAGTGAAACACATGTTGACTTCCTTCTTGAGCTCCTTGTCTTTTTCAATTATACAGTGTATATCAGCATTGATCTCTCTTGTTTCTCTGCCTTTCCTGAATCCTGCACATCACGCATATCCATCAGTTGTCTTTTAATGTAAGGCTCCAGTCTGCACTGAAAGATCTTGAGCATAATTTTACTGCCTTGTGATGCTCAAGGAATTGTGTGATAGTGAGACTCTTTCTTGTTTCCTTTCTTTCGTATTTGGATATAAACTGACCTCTTCTAATCTGATGGTCATTGAGCTGTTTTCCAGATTTGTTGGCATAATTTGGGCAGCGCTTTGACTGAATTTGAATATTTTCATTGCAGCACTTTGAATTCCTGTAGCTTTCTTCTTAGGTAATAATTTCAGGGCTTGTCTGGCTTCATCTCCTAGCACTGAAGGTTCTTCTGTGTAGCCGACATCAACTAAAGCGTCTTGGCATTTCACGTCTTTTTTGTAGAAGTGTTCTGTGTATTCCTTCCATCTTTATTTGATGTTTGTTATAATTTGTCCTTGACCTTGTTTTTCTACATTTGTTCCCATTTTCAGTATCTTTAACAAATGTTGTAGAAAATCAGTATCATATCTGTTTTGGCTACCTAGTGGATTTACACTGAAATTAAACTAAAATAGTGAAGGTATTCATCCACTTGATTTCATTAATTACATCAAAATATATGTGGGTGTAACGGTTTCACAGAATTCAGACTCTCGCGGATAAAGAAAGAGAAGTACGCTTTAATGTGGAAGTCAGAATCCAAAGCCGTCGTCAAAAAACAGGCAAAAAGGTCAAAACACATAGAACAGATATCCGGGGCAATCAATCCAAAGGGCAAACCCAAAAAACAGAGTCGAAAAGAACGGGTAATACAGGTCATGCACAAAATCAGGATCATAGACAGAATGCTCAGTAGTTTACAAAATGAAACAATACCTTGCAAATAACTAACGCTAAAGCCCGGGCTTATAAGCTAAACTGAGGAATTCACATGATCAAAACACACAGGTGTAACACATCAGAATCTGGGCGATCGAGAACGCTGATAGGAGCGTATGGGGAGATCAGCAGTCAGCTGATCTCCCTGTGTATTCTGGGAGATGTTTGTGTGTGTATTGGGGTTTGTAGGAAGCGTCAAAGTCATGTGATCTCCCAGAGGATTCTGGGAGATCGAGTCTGTTTCTTTCGCTTTGCTTGTGACATTCGTGACAGTGAGTTGCATAGTCAAATCATTTTAAAAGGGAATTCCACTGATTTTAAGATTTCTACATAATTCACTCATGATTAGACGTAAACAAATCTTTCAGAGTGGTTTGATGTGCAACACAGTATTGTAGAGAAACTTGATTTCTTTGCAGTGGTAGTTATGGGAACCAGGGGTCACAGTGTCTAATACAAGTACAGCCATTTTATTTACTCTCTTTTACTCTCATTTTATTTACTTACTCTCAGGCAGGGCCAGTAACTAGGATCAAAATTTCAGGTCGATTTTGAAGAAATGTGACCTACGTCTCCCAGTAAATAAAATAACTGCCAAATATGAATATTACCCCAACCTAACTTTCTCCTTTAGGTTTTTTTTTTTTAACTAAATCATTAGTCCTGTTTACTCATCCATAACTGTTACGCACTTTTTCTTTCATTTGTTCTTTCCCCATCGCTCCATTCTATAAACTGCTATTACTGTTCCACAAACTGATTTGACTCCAGTTATCCTGCTTAGGTTTATTTAATTAATTATATAACTATTTATTTATGTTTATTAAAAATCAAATGATATTAAATAATAGTTTCATATTGATTTTTATTTCATTTACCTCTCTCTCTCTCTCTCTCTCTCCCTCTCTCTCTCCTTCTCTCTCTCTCACACACACACACCACACATCGCTGTCCTCATTGATTAAAAGCACACATCAAACAAAAGGCTGTCTGCATCAAACCCCAGCTAAGGGGAAAGGCAGCTACTCATACAGTTAATGAGTCAAAATACGGCCTAATGTACTGTTAGCTACATGATACTATACCATCAGTATGCTGGTTAACAGTGAACTTGGTTGGCTGTAGTATGTTACGTGTAGGTAACAAAATACGGCTTTAACTTCTCATCTGATCACTAATATTGCCAACTATGGAGCCTGTAGCCTAAACTGAGCAGCTACTAAAGCTAGACTAAAGCATGCTGATTTAGCCAGCAACATTACGAGCAGTCCAAACAAAAACAGGGTTTGCATTTAATGTGTTAATTGTGCTTATTAACTCTTAGCTAGCTACATTTTTACCATAGTGATGTTATATGTTAGCCTATAGCATGTGTGCTCAATACCTGAACATCTCAAGAAGTCAAAGTTACTCTGGTACTCAGGGCAGTGTAGCGTCTTGTAGAGAGATGAACACAGCGGGCAGTTAAGCCTATGGCTGAACCACAGCTGTTCTGAGGTCAGCAGAGAATCAGTCACAGCTCATTGGGTCGTTTTGTCATAAAAGAAACCTTATAGGTCCTTTTCCTTATAGTCACGAAAATTATGGCCGCTAATAACGTAGTGAAGATAGCAGCGGTTGCTAAGCTGTTATTGCAGGGCTGAGGAAAAACTTGGGGGATTTTGATTGTCCATAATACAGTCACAGAAAACAAATCAAATTTCATTACCATGAAAAATGCGGCATAATAAATTTTCTGTCTCCATTTGGGTACGTTTGGGACACTGTGGCTGCGGCCCTGAGTAGACTATCACGTTATCATAATGGCGATGTTTCTACATTTAATCTCATTAATAAAGAAAAGTGAAAAAAAAGACCTTCTGAAACTACCGAGGCGTCCTCATAGTTAGTTACGGCCAAATCTCCAGCTTTGCAAAGAAAAAATGAAAACACATAGTTAATTATCAGTCTAAATGCATATTTTTTTCTGAAGCATTTAGCACTATATAGCATCACCAAACAATGTATGCAATGTGTACTATGTGGCTCAAGCTTTACATCATGCCAGGACAAAAAATACAGTATGATTTATTGAAAAAAATGCATCTAGCTAAATCAGATCCACACTTGTTTCCCTCTGCATGTTGTGACAACGTACTGTTTTGGTGCCCGCAACGTTGTCTGCTTGATGCTCTCCAAGTTATCACAGCATTGAAATGCAATTCCTCAGAAAGTTGTGACAATGTTGTCTGACAACTTTCTAGGAGGTTGTGACAACCTTGTTCAGACAACGTAACTGGCACCACCTTTTGACAACATTGTAACAACATTGTAAGAAAGTAGACGACGTTGTGAGAACATTGTTGTGCTGGGTCATATAACATATGATTTTGAAACCTCCATGAATGAGCAGTTGTGCCTCAGCTGCAAAGCACACTTTTTCATGCTAATCGCAAGCATCAAAACAGATCTTCTGAAGAGTCCCAAATAACCAAACTGCTGCGTACTGACTGGCAAAACTGTATCTATCTATATTTTGTGAATTTTGGCTGCACAATGAGGCATCAAATGCACATTTTGCACAGCATCCCAACATTTTTTGGAAATGGGGTTGTATATTTTTGCTGTATTAACTACAGAAAGAGTGCATCGTTTATAATTTGTCACTACTAAAACCTTTTGAAATGATAATGTTACATGATTATAAAAATTAGACATTATAATCATATGAGTACATTTCTCTAGAGATTATACTCAACCTAATTCCAGTTCCTAATTAAGTAAACTCAGAGCGCCCCCTAGTGAAGTATTGCACATAGTCAGACCCACCTTTCTCTCAATAACACTCATTGCTGAAACACTCATATCATAAGATGGGTCATTGTTTTACATGATTGTAGAGGTGGGCTATAGGGCAAAAACAATAAAGCACATTTTCACAATGTCATAATATTTTATTTTTCTTATGTCTGAAATGCTAGAACAGACAAAAAAGAGCCAGTAGCACCACTTTTTTAAAATACCATCAAAAACTTTGAGCACTAAAAATTTTTATTGAAGGTTGTACATGCTGTGCTGCACTGAACCCAGTAAACAGGACTCTTTGTAATGAAACAGTCAGTTGGTCAGCGTTTCTTCAAACTTCCTTCTAACTTTCTTCTACTTGAGGAAGATGCAGTGGGTGTAAAACCTCATTATTGATGTTTAAGATCTACAGTTTTTGATCTTTACTGAGAGCCTTAATGGAAAAATCACTGAGATTTGGCACAGATTTATTCTCCATTAAGTCACTGTGTGACATCATTACTGGTCATATAAACAATGTCAAGTAAACATGTAGAAAGATTTTAAATTCAAAAAAAGAATTTGAATGACTTTTTTTTTTTTGACTCGTCACCAAGAATATGTGGTTTTATTGCACTTTGAAAATAATATGAAGCAACAAATATAATAAAAACAAAAAAAATAAAGCGACATGTTTAACATTAGCATTATTAACATTCACAGTGGTCACTCATGTTTGAGGCCGTCATCCAACCTCCCTCTGTTTTAAGAAACCACATTGGCATGAAGCTCAGGAGAAGCTACACAGAAACACTGAAAATGATTAATGAGACTGACTATACACCACATTTTAAATCAGAGAAATTACACAGAGAAGCTCTTTCAAATTCTCAGGAATAATAATGCTAAACACAGCTAATTGTAAATCCTCATCTTTACAGTATTTACATCTTTACATTTACAGTTATTAAACTGAAATGGTTGCAGAGATACTACACCGAAACAGAAGAGAGTGAATTAGATCAGATAAAAGAAACTAGAAAATAAATAGAACCTCACTGACAGATGGAACAGCTCAAAGTGATCACATCAGTCTTTAGCAGAAATGAGCAAAGGCAACTCTAATTATACTGATATACCACACTGATAAAAACAGAACTGTGAAAACCATCTCCTAATGCCTCACAGTGCTATATTCACCAGCTCTCTTTCTAAGTCATGTTAAGAGAATGTTTTTCTGCAGTTGTAACTGAATATGAGTTTTCATTTATTCAACATTTACAAAAGTAAACCATTTAAGAAGAAACAGGAGGCAAAAATCTAACAACTGTCAAAAACAAATGTATTAAATAAGATATTTTAATGGGCTTTTCATAATAGTCTATGCAGTTACAGACGCTGAAAACCTGAATGCCCATGACCTTTGACCCCTCAGATGGCACTGCATTAAAAACCAGCATGTTTCTGTGATAGGTATCATCACATGGGTTCAGAATTACTTTGAAAAAACATTGTCAATAAAGACATCGATTGGTGCATCCAGGAATGCAGGTTAAGACTGTACTATATACAATGGTGTGAAAAAGTGTTTGCCCCCTTCCTGATTTCTTATTCTTTTGCATGTTTGTCACACTGAAATGTTTCAGATCACCAAACAAATTTAAATATTAGAAAAAGATAACACAAGTAAACACAAAATGCAGTTTATAAATGAAGATCTTTATTATTAAGGGAAAAAGAAATCCAAACCTACAGGGCCCTGTGTGAAAAAGTGATTGCCCCCCCCACCCCATTAAAACATAAATTAACTGTGGTTTATCACATCTTTTGAAAGCTGAGTTCAATTTCCCCAGCCACACCCAGGCCTGATTACTGCCACACCTGTTCTCAATCAAGAAATCACTTAAATAGGACCTGCCTGACAAAGTGAAGTAGACCACAAGATCCTCAAAAGCTAGACATCATGCTGCGATCCAAAGAAATTCAGGGACAAATGAGAAACAAAGTAATTGAGATCTATCAGTCTGAAAAAGGTTATAAAGCCATTTTTAAAGCTTTGGGACTCCAGTGAACCACAGTGAGAGCCATTATCCACAAATGGCAAAAACATGGAACCATGAATTCTGCTGTCTACCAAAAAATCCTGAAGGAGAATGAAGCTGAAGTGCACTTGGGTTCTACAGCAGGTCAATGATCCAAAACACACCAGCAAGTCCACCTCTGAATGGCTTAAGAAAAACAAAATTAAGACTTTGGAGTGGCCTAGTCGGGCGGCACGGTGGTGCAGTGGGTAGCGCTGTTGCCTCACAGCAAGAATGACCTGGGTTCGATTCCCGGCCGGGTGACCAGGGTCATTTCTGTGTGGAGTTTGCCTGTTCTCTGCGTGGGTTTCCTCTGGGTACTCCGGTTTCCTCCCACAGTCTAATTTTTAGCATGTCCAGGCTAATTGGACATGCTAAAATTGCCCCTAGGTGTGAGTGTGTGTGTGAATGTGTATGTCTGTCTGTCTGTCTGCCCTGCGATGGACTGGCGACCTGTCCAGGGTGTATCCTGCCTTCCGCCCAATGACAGCTGGGATAGGCTCCAGCACCCCACCGCGACCCAGAAGGATAAGCAGTTTAGATGATGGATGGATGGATGGAGTGGCCTAGTCTAAGTCCTGACCTGAATCCGATTAAGATGCTGTGGCATGACCTTAAAAAGGTGGTTCATGCTCGGAAACCCTGCAATGTGGCTGAATTACAACAATTCTGCAAAGACGAGGGGCCAAAATTCCTCCACAGCGCTGTAAAAGACTTATTGCCAGTTATCGCAAACGCTTGATTGCAGTTGTTGCTGCTAAGGGTGGCTCAACCAGTTATCAGGTTTAGGGGGCAATCACTTTTTCACACAGGGCCCTGTAGGTTTGGATTTCTTTTTCCCTTAATAATAAAGATCTTCATATATAAACTGCATTTTGTGTTTACTTGTGTTATCTTTGTCTAATATTTATTTGTTTGGTGATCTGAAACATTGAAGTGTGACAAACATGCAAAAGAATAAGAAATCAGGAAGGGGCAAACACTTTTTCACACCACTGTATGTGACAGAAGCCATAAGTCAACAAGATCCACAAACACTGACGACTCGATGAGCTGAAGCTCATCTGAAATGGACTGATGCACTATGGAAACATGCATTGTGGTCTGTCAAGTCAGTCTTTCAGATAATCTGTGGAAATAATGGATATTATCCTCCGGGCCAAAGAAGGAAAGGACCATCCACATTGTTACCAGTATAAAGTTAAAAAGCCAGATTCTGTCCTGGTATGAGGGGATATTAGTGGGTAAGCTGTACATTTGTGCTGCAACATATGCTGTCTTTTAAGAAGCACAAAATATTGTTTTTCTATTTTTTCAATTCTATACAGGTCTCTGTTTTTATTAACTTTTCAGAAACTGTCATATCTGACTGATATTTCAGAAATATCACTACAGTACAATTATTTCTTACAACTTCTAAAGAGTATTAACAATATTGTCCAAGACATTCTAGACTGTATTTGTAGATACAGTCAATAATAATATAAGCAATAATTTAGTTATTTTCTCAGCTTTGTTGTTTTGCATGTGTGGACGGCAAAAGACCTTTTTAATTTCAACACAATTTCTGGAAGAATGGTGCATTATTACTAAAATTTCTGCTACGTTTGTACAGGTTGTTGTACTACACAATGGTTATTGTTGTTTACATGCTCTTTGTTACTGATCTTATTTATGATCCTTACAGAAATACACTCAGAAAGAAGTATCATGATGGAATAGATCATGATAAGAATAACCTGTCGTTATTTTGCCTACCCCCACATGGTGCTAATGATACTGATATTTCAGTTATAATTTACCTCACAGTGCTGTATTAATCAGCTCTCTTTGAGTCATGTTAAGTTTAGAATGTTTTCTACTCGTTCTGCAGTTCTAGTCTAGACCCAGATGAAGATCAGTCCTGAACACCATCACTGTGTAAACCTGTAAAAGTGGTCAAACGAGTGCAGCTCCTCAGAATTAATTTTCTTTTAATATCCTCTCTGAAATGGACAAAAGAAACAGCAGGATTAATTTCACATTTTCAGGTCAGTCCTACAGAACTGTGTATGTAGTTCTTGAAGTAAAATGAAGTAATAAATTATTACAGTCAAATTATAATAACAGTAATTCTGAATGAAATGATGTGTGTCACCTCTGTTTGGTTGTAGAGTTTCATAGTCAGAGTTTTGAGCTGAGAGCTGCAGAGAAGCGTATGTATCTCCCTCCACCTTCAAAGCCTTCAAATAAACAGCACTTTGTCATCATCATCATCTAATCTACTGTATATACTGTATTTTATATATTACACATATTATGTACATGTATTTTCCAGAATAAGAATCAGGGTACTCACGTTTATTTTGCCAGAAAGTCTAAAAAGAAGGTCAGGAAAAGTCAGTTTTAGAAGGTAAAGTTAGGGAGAAACTAAGAAACAGTTTAAACAGCAGCACAAACTTCCAAAAACACCTGACAGCTCTTCATTTTCCTTTAAACAAAGACTTAGAATCTAAATTAAAATGAAGAAATATAAAAGAGAGACATGCACCCAAAGAGACGTCACTGTTGCTAAGAAGATTTTGGCTATTTAATATATTTTAATCACCTTCCAAACTTTAAATAAAAAAAAAAAAAACATTTCATATGAATCCTATATTTATAACACATTATAAAAGCAATTGATATGATGTATTATATAGTTTACATATTAGCTAATACCTGGCATAAGCTTGTATAACTACTTCTAAGTAGTTGTATTATCTGCATAACACGTTATAAAGCAAAAGTATGTGACAATCTGACAAATAAATTTATGTTTCAGTAAGAAATAATTGTAAATAATCACAGAGGAAACCTGAATTTCAAAATTTATCATCTAAAATGAAATAAATCATTTGAATTATTCAAAGCCAAAGTGGTGATGTCAATCACAGAAACATGCTGGTTTTTAAGCAGTGCCATCTGAAGGGTTGAAGGTCACAAATATTCATTTGTGGTTTTCTAGCTTGTGCTTTACACACAGAGATTTCTCCAGATTCTCTGAATCTCTGATTTGTTATGCACTTTTGAGGGTGAAATACAAGAAACAAAAGCGCAAGAAATAAAATTGCATAAAAGAAAATCCTTGAGGAACCTTATTCTTAAACTATTCTACTTCACTAACACTCCTGCTCCTTTTATACCCAAGCATGATTACATCACCTGGTTGAAATCTCTTAAATTGTTCCTAGAACTTTTTAGAACATGCTGTGGGCACTAATTTCAGAAACAATAAGATAAACAATGACAAGATAAAACATTACAAATGTTTGCACTGATTTTGTGTGAATACAAATCAAAGATTTACGAATCAGTTCTCTCTGTTTCTATTTACATTTTACATTCTGTCCTAACTTTTGTAGAAGTGAGGTCTCTACTTCATGTATCATTATTGCTATTTACTGGCCATTTATCATTTATTGGCTATACGTTTTTTTTTGCTAATTTAATCTCAAAAGCATCCTAAAACAGATTTACAATCTTTCTGTGTGCTATTTCTATCCTCCCAGGTACAGGTCTGTGTGAGACTTTTTTCCTCGCTCCTGCAGACAATCAGAATCATTTTTCCCGCTCCTGTCTGTAGCCGAAACATTTTGGCTCACTTCCACCCGCGCAATTCCAACAAGGCAAACTGACATCCAATATCACACATGCTCTATTCACATTTTCTCTGCTGAAATAAGACAGTATTCATGATCAATGGGCTCACTGTGAAATAACTTCACTTCACCACTTATTCCCAGTAAACACAAGGCGCAACATCAGTTCTTAAAAACATCATAAACACTGCTGTTGTAATGCACTACCTTCACATAACATGTAAGAGAACATGCTAGATGCTAGATCTTTGTGTGAAGTTTTTAAATGGCTTTTAAATGTATATTTCAATACAAATATTTCTCAAAGGAAGTTCTGGGACATTTTTGTCATCATTTGTTTTTTAATTTGTTAATGAATTTTGGAAACAGTTCTTTACTAAATTCAAAAGTATATAATTTCAGCTATATTATGACTTATCAATCAATGCTTTATTTTCAGATTTTGTCAGTTATCTGATTGTTCAAGTTATTATGTAAATGGCATAGTCCGACTTCTTAGATAGGATTAAAGCTGTTATCAGATTTCTATGAATCCAATAAAGAGAGATGGATTTTAGCTCAGTAATCTGGTTTTTCAGCACATGTGTGTCTTCACTCTGATTTCTTTAGTTTTTCTTGCACATGTGTGTAAACTGAGCACTGTCCTGGAAACAGCAAGGAGCGTTAAACAAAGCAACTGAGAGATGGCACCAAAAGACTTATAGAACAATGCTGAAACCAACTACATGCTTGACGAAATGAAGAATCTGAATATTCTTCTTTTTCTATAACCCCATTTACAAAAAGGTTGGGATGCTGTGCAAAATGTAAATAAGAACAAAAGTGAGAAGATATTTAACTGTGAATTTGAATTCACTTTGATTTTGATGGAAAGTTATGTGTACAGTCTTGTTTTACAGAAAGAAAAAAGTGCAGACTCGAATTTGCAAGTGTGACAGTAAATCATATGCAAACGTAATTAATGTAATCATGTACAACCCTGTTTCCAAGAAACTGCATGCAAAATGCAAATAAAAACAGAATCCATTGATGTGCAAAGCATTTAAACTATATATTTAATCAAAAATAGATAACAATGACAACATATGAAATTGAGAAATGTTATTGTTTTTTGAAAAATATATGCCCATTTTGAATTTGATGCCAGCAACACTTTCCAAAAAAGTTGGGACAGCAGCATGTTTACCACTGTGTTTCATCACCTCTTCTTTTATCAACACTCTGTAAGCGTTTGGGAACAGAGGACACACTGCTGTAGTTTTGAAAGTGAAATGTTTTCCCATTTTTACTTGATACAGGATTTCAGCTGCTCCAAAGTTTGGGGTCTCCTTTATCACATTTTTGTTTCATAATGCACCAGATGTTTTCAGTGGTGACAGGTCTGGACTGCAGGCAGACTAGTTTAGCACCTGTACTATTTTGCTACAGAGTCATGCTGTTGTAATACATGCAGAATGTGGTTTAATATTGTCTTGCTGAAATAAGCAAGGCCTTCTCTGAAAAAGACGGCATCTGGATGGCAGCATATGTTGCCAAAACCTGTGTAAATGATTCCGCAATAATAGTGCCTTCACAGATATGCAAGTCACCCATGCCATGTGTACTAATGCACCCCTGTACAATCACAGATACTGGCATTTGAACAGTGCACTCTCCTAGTTAGCCTAAAGGACACAATGTCCGTGATTTCCAGAAAGAATATCAAATTTTGATTCGTCAGACCACAGGACACTTTTCCACTTCACCTCAGTCCTCTTTATATGTGGTTTCTTCTTTGCATGGTAGAGTTTTATCTTGCATTTGTGGATACAGCGACAGTGTCTTAACAGACAATAGTTTTCAAAAGTGTTCCTGAATCCAGGCAGTGCCACCTGAAGGCCCAAAGATCACAGCCAGCCAATATTATTTTTTGGCTATGTCCCTTGCTTACAGAGATTTCTCTGTGTTCTCTGAATCTTTTAATGATATTATGTACTGTAGATGATGGAATCCCAAGTTCTTTGCAATGTTACAATATTCTTGAATTGTTGCACTATTTGTCTCCTCCCCTCCCCTCTAAAAGACTCAGTCTCTCTGGGACACTCTTTTTATACCCAATCATGTGAATTTTACATCTTGTCCTTTTTTCTTCTGGGAGTTTATTGGTCAGTTTACAGAAATCTGATTACCTGACTTTGGACTTTTTCCATTAGCTGATAAATGTATGCAAACATATTGAACAAATTACTGACAAAATCTGATTTTGTGCAGTTATCATATTGTGTGTAGTTATGAAGTGCATGTACATCTGTACTGTCAGCTTTGTGCTTCTTTGCTGTAGTCATGACTAAATGAAACCTTACATGAAGAATCCAGTAACAAAATGTCAAGTAGAGGAAGATGCTCACTTCAGATGTTCACTGTATAGAAGATGGCATCCACTGTGGCATGACTTCCACACTACACACACAATGTCTTCCTTGGTTGCCAGGTACATCAAAAACCTCCAGCCTAAAAGTCTGCCTAAAAGCTGGCCATGGCTCGATGGAAACTAGCACAAAATTTGAAGTGCCATCAACTTCTACTTGCTCCATTTGCTGCTTGCTAGCTACAATTCACTTCACCTTGAGTACATGCAGAAGCTGCATTCTAAAATCTAGGCTGTGGTCCAGGTGAGCTGCAGTTCTCGACTGTTACATCATCAAAGTATATTCTATTCAGAATATCCTTTGAATACTGCTATAACAGACAAAACATTCAGACAACTTCGGAAAGTTGAAGAGAAATGCAGACAGAACCAAGAAAGTACTACACGTTGTATAAAAAGGCCAGTTTTACATTTTTGCTTTTGTATTGTAAAATATACAGTACAGCGTTTCTATGTCTACATTTGTTATACATGTGTTATTTGTCAGTTAAAGAAGGTTTTAAATGATTGGAGGGTGTGAAATGCTCCTGCGTTAAACAGTGTTGAGCATGCAGGATAGCCTTTGATTTCAAACACACTAATATTGTGTCTTCCACTGATGATCTTTCACATCAGTATATTCTCCATCAAATTTTGCTCTAATCTCTATCTAATCTGGAGTCATTAAGCCACTCACTGTCCACTCTATTAGACACTACCACCTTGTTCGTCCACCTGGTAGATGTAAAGTCAGAGATGATAGCTCATCTGCTGCTGCACAGTTTGTGGTGGTCATCCTCTAGTCCTTTATCAGTGGTCACAGGATGTTGCCCACAGGATGCTGCTGGCAGGATATTTTTGGTTGGTGTACTATTCTTAGTCCAGCAGTGACACTGAGGTGTTTAAAAACTATAGCTGCACTGCTGTGTCTGATCCACTCATATCAGCACAACACACACTAAAACAGCACCACATCAATGTCACTGCAGTGCTGAGGCTGATCCAGCACCCAAATAATTACAAGACTAACTCATAATAATGTGGTGGTCATGTGGGGATCCTGACTACTGAAAAACAGGATGAAAGCTGGCTAACAAAGCATGCAGACGAGCAGATGGACTACAGTCTGTAATTGTAGAACTACAAAGTGCACCTATACGGTAAGTGGAGCCGATAAAATGGTCAATGAGTGTAAAAACAAGGAAGTGGTTTCAATGAAGCGGCTGGTCGGTGTCTGTATGTATATCAAAGGACTACGGTAGACAGTGCAAAGGTTTTCTTTTATTTTGTGTGTGAGTAAAGTGTAAACTCCTTAGAAATCCAGTCAAATTACACACTTGCACTTTCTACAATATTCCACACTATATTTAAAATAACAATTTAGTGTGAGGATCTTGTGGGTCTAGTAGATGCCGAGCAGCTCCTGCAGTGGCCACCGTTATAATTTTAAAATTGTTACTAAACTGTTTATTTAAAAAAGAAAAAGAGCTGATAAGTGTTTATGCATGAGAGATAGCTGAGTCAGAGGCAGTGTGAAGTGGACTCATGGTGGGTTGTGCTTTACATACTCACATGTTGTGCTTTGTGTGAATTTGGTGATAAAGTACTCTCTGCAAAAAAAAATATATATATTTCTTCTTATGAAAGAGCAACAGAAGATGAGCAGGAGCCCTGAGTGTATTAAAATCTGTCAGAATGAATGTTGGCTAGCATCACACTGAATGACAGAGGAGACAGAGGGCCATCATACCTACTCAGAGAGAGAGAGGACTATTACGATCTCTCGGACTCCCAGCTGCACATGCCCATGGTCTTACCGGGGGTCCAGTTTTGTATAATTAATGTTGTTGACTAATCATTGCAGCCCTACTACTAAACACTACTGTTGGTAACACTTTACATAAATATCACAAATTAAAGATTAATTATGTTGTTAAGTTATTGAACTACTCATTACTGACAAAATTAATTATTTGTTAAATATTAGGTATTACTTTGTAATTTACTGCTTTATAATGTTTAATGCGTGCAATTATAACTACTTAAGAGCAACTATACAAGCTTATGCCCGGTATTACAAGGTGTTATGTATGCCATATAATGCCTGACAAATGCATTCATAAAGTATTACAAATAAAGTGTTGCTGCTGTTACATTTACTCATATTGTGAAATGGTGGTTTTGCGCGTGACGGTTTTAAAAATATTAGACAAATTCTTTGTAATTTTCTCCCATTACCTGAGTGTCTTGATGTTGTTGAAAATTTGCCAAAAAAAATATTGGACTGTTATAGCAGCGAATATGGAGGAGACAGAATTTAAATTAAATCTAACCATAAGGCTGTCTATTAGAAGAAATAGCAAAGCACACAGGCTGGAAAGCAAGCTAGCATACTAGAGCTGGAACTGTGAACGTGGAAACCGAAACTTCTATCTAACCTTAAACATACACACTGTGGTTTTGTTTTTCTTGGTATTAGTTTTGTCATTTCTATTTAGTAACAGCCCTGACATTTGTGTAGTTTAGGATTTTCTGACTTGAGAGTGTTGTGAGTTATAATTTAATATAATTTCTAAATTAAGAGAGGATTTGCCTCTGTAATATGAATTTGTGATTTTTCATCCTTAACGTGTGAGATCTCAAAGTAGGACTTAATGCAGGAAGTTTCATCTTATGAACGTATTCAATGTATTTTAGTATTTTTATCCCTCGCAGGAATGGATTTTTTCCCTCTTATAGGCGCCTGTCAAATTAGAGTTTTTAGTTGGAGGCTGCTTACAAAGTGAAAGTTTAATATTAAATGCTGCTAAATAATGACACATATTGTGCCATTTTGGTCTCACTGTTGGACACTGAGTGTAATGTCTGATGTCAGAACAATGTGGGAGGGCACAGTTGTATGTGTTACACAGTTCAAGAATATGCAACGTAAGTGATGAAGCACAAGCAAGAGCTGCATTAAAAAAAATGCTTTAGCATTTTTAGCACACTGAAAAACACATTGAAGAAACAGCTGCAAACAGTGATTGAGAGGCTGCTCCTTAAGCAATGTCCGCTTGACAGCTGTGACAGAAAACTATTAGTGATTTCTCTGCCATTTTGTAATTTCTTGGGCAAAGAAAATAATAACTAAAATAGTTAATGCGTATTCATTCAACAGATTCTTTTTAATAATTTGAATTACTCTTTTGGGGCAATTTAAGTTACAAAAGTACTATGTCAGCTCTACTGTAACATTTTAGTTAGTTCTGCTAAATACGTTCTGTTTGACCATAGAAAGCTTAATCATTATTGAATGTGGGACTTACTGTTTTAATTTGTGAAGAAGAAATCCAATAATAGCAACACACAGTAGAAGAAGCGCTGAGAGATCAGATATGGCCCTGTAGTCCGTTCATATTCTGTGAATGAAATATTACTACAGTTACCATCAGTAAAACTAGAAAGAAAGGAACTAATTTGACAGATGCTAAATGTAGCCCACCAATTAGCATCATGTTTAAGCAAAGTGGTGTTTCTAACCTGCTGATGAACAGTGATGAGTAGCCACAGAGTAGAACAGCTGAGAGGTGCTGCCCAGCTTGTTGGTGCTGATACACTGCAGAGTGCCTGTACATGATTGATGAATGGAAATAAAACTCTTCAGGCCTGTGCGGCCCACAGACTCCTCCCTGACGGATGAGCTCTCGGAGGGTGGGACAGGTTGTCCAGACAGACGCCACTCCAGTTTAGGAACAGGACGTCCATGAACCTCACAAACACACACGATCCCACCTTTACTGCTGCTGTTACAGTGGAAGAAGAGATCATTCTGGGGAGCATCTAAGAGAGAGAGAGAGAGAGAGAGAGAGAGAGAGAGAGAGAGAGAGACAGAATGAGAAAGAAGTGCATAAATGCAATTCAGAAGATTGTGAACTTCCCTCAATAATAAATGCACAGGGCCAGATGAAAGTACAAATGAGTGCAGCGCTACATATGCCTTGATGCAACTGCAACATTCGATCACAATGTGGCTGAATTTAAAGACCTTGATACTCTAGCCTTCTCAATAATGGTCTGACGAGAACCGACAAGAGCCAACGGACATTTGTGATTTTCAGAAGTGGCGCCTCATCCTGGACAATCATTTATTTTCTTTTCCTGGATAAACACCACTATCGTCCAATCAACGATTTGTGACATCAACAGCCTGCTGTTTTTCAAATTCCTACCAGGAATTGTTGTGCAGAGCAACAGGTAACTCCACAAATACATTGTTTATGAGCTACTTCCATACTGAAATGTATTAGGATAAAACAAATGGGTACAAAACTTTACTAGTCATTTCATCAACTAACGGATAGTGTGGATAGATAATGTTGAGTCTCTCATACAGGCTAGTCAGTTATCTTACCATGTAGCATTGCTAACAGGCTATCTGGCTAGTTAGGTTGTGTTTAGCAAACAGTAATCCAGTTGATCCTGGATAGCCAGTTACTTGCGTTATTGATTGTGTTCATCTTGGACAGCCAGTTAATCTAGTTCATGACTGTACTGATCCTGGATAAGCACTTAATCCAGTTCATGACTGTATTGATCGTGCATAGGAAGGTAATCCAGTTCATGACTGTATTGATCCTGGATAACCAGTTAGTCATATTATTAACTGTTTTGATTTTGGATAGCCAGTTAGAGCTATTATTGACTGTTTTAATCCTTATTAATGAGTTAATCTGGTTTTTGACTGTATATATCCTGGATAGCCATTTAGTCATATTATTGATTGTATTGATCCTCGACAGCCAGTTAATCTAGTTCATGACTGCTGATCCTGAATAGCAATTAATCCTGTTACTGATGGTGTTGATCCTGAATTGCCAGTTACTTGCTTTATTGATTGTGTTGATCCCGGATAGCCAGTTAATCTATTTTATGACTGTACTGATCCTGGATAAGCACTTAATCCAGATCATGGCTGTATTGATCCTGGATTGGTAGGTAATCCAGTTCATGACTTTATTGATCCTGGATAACCAGTTGTTTGTATTATTAACTGTTTTAATTTTGGATATCCAGTTAATCCAGTTCATGTCTGTATCTATTCTGGATAGCCAGTTAGACCTATAATTGACTGTTTTAATCCTTGTTAATGAGTTAATCCAATTCCTTGCTCTATTTATCCTGGATAGCCAGTTAGTTATATTATCAATTGTATTGATCATGGACAGCCAGTTAATCTTGTTTGTGACTGTATTGATCCCAGATAACCATTTAATCCTATTACTAATAGTGTTGATCCTGGATAGCCAGTTACTTGCTTTATTGACTGTGTTTTTCTGGATAGCCATTTAATCTAGTTGACTATGCTGATCCTGGATAAGCAGTTAATCTAGTTCATGACTGTACTGTCCCTGGATAAGCAGTTAATCCAGTTCATGGCTGTATCCATTCTGGATAGCCAGTTAGTCTGTGGGTTCCAGATTCAGGTGGTCAATTGATTTGTGTCCAAGTATTAAAAATGACAAAAAAGCTCAAAATGATACAGTAAAAACTGTTGAAAGAAATAATTGTAGATTTTTTAGGAAGATAAAGATAAATAGGAAGATAGTAATAGGCCTATAGAATAGCTTTGTAATGGACTATGTGTATTCTTTTTCCATTTTTAATGCCGCTTATAAAAATGTTTAGTTACACTTTATTTTGATAGTCCACTGTAGATGCTGTAGCCCATATGTTGTCATGCACATTTTATCAGCTGTCTTTAAGCTGTCTGTAATTATTGGTCGGTTTCTGGGACTGCTGTTGAGTAGACAGTGGTAGATCAGTATGGTAGAGACACTGATATGGTACTCGTATGGTGGCCCTAACAGTGTTGCTGGATTTTTACACATCAAGACCACTGCTGGGTTGAGAATAGCCCACCATCCAAAAATGTTCTTGTTCAAAATTACTAAACAGTTATATTGATCTAGAAGATGGCTAACACATGCATTCCATTTTACATTGATAGGCTATATTCTCTGACTACATGATGGTGATTCTCAGTGATAGATGTATTCTGATGAAGCATAATGGTATCACGTGTTTTCTTGGGTATTTAATTATCTCTACAGATTGGATCACATTCCTAGTGAATTGATTATTGTGAAGACATCACTCCAGTCATTTAAAGATGGAAAATGGCTTTATGATATGGTAATGGATGCTCAAATGTGGTATATAATTTTTTGTTTGTCTGTTTTTAATTTGGTAAAACGTATATTAACAAAATTGAGAAATGTGTAAAGTAGGCTTATAGTCTTCTGAAGAACTCTGTTATTGCTTTTCTAGAGCCTGCACTGAAGGGTCCACTGACTCCTGAATTGGACTTCATCAGCCAATGTACTTGTAAAGGAGAAAACTCTGTTAGCATTTCTTTTGATAAAATACTACAGTAATCAGACGTAGACATGCTGTGAAAAACCTTTATGTGTGTATCTCATAAAATTAAACATACCTGAAGAACATGGAACCAACAAAGGAGAGCATTGATTTCACTTATCTCTGTCATCTATGAATAACCTGAAATTTTCAAAGGAGATTCAATATATTTATTCAGCTGTATGCTTTAGACACTGACAGTATAGCAAGAGAATGCAGTGTAAGATATCTGTGTGATGTATTTTTAATCCTTATGCTAACTAGGAGCAACACAAAATAATCCAGTTTTGCATGTTCCTAGGTGCACTTTAATGGGCACACTGTATATATATATATATATATATATATACATAGAATTGCAATGCATATAATATACATGATAACATGATTCAGTCATGTGCACAAGTTGGAATACTCTTGTTCAGATGAGGTTTTGTTGATTTTCTAAGTGAAAATAGCAGGTAGCACATCTACAGAGAACAAAAATACAGGGTATTTTTTTCTACAAGTTTTAGCACTTCATTTCTAGTTTACTGTACTGAAATGAAATAAAACAATATAGATATTTTGTGCAATAAAAAGGACAAGAACATTTTATGTTTACGTTTTTCTTTGTTATGTTTTTCTTTTTTTTAAAGCGTTGAATTCAGCAAATACACAGTAACTGTATATTAAATGTGCAGAAATGTGTTCTCTGTGGAGAATGTGTACTTATTTCCACTTAGAAGATCAATTAAACATGCAATTTGACAAGGGGCACCCAAACTTAAATAAGGAAATGATTCAGTGATTGTTATGAATTATTTTGTGACCACTCAATATTCAGTAACTGCTAAGAATTATTCAGTATCTATTATGACTTGTTTAGTAAATATTATGAATGATACAGTAACTAATATGAGTGATTCAGTAACTTATATAAATTATTCAGTAACTATGGGAAGTATGTCGCAATATTAAGCTCAAAATATAACAATAACGACCTGTACAGTTGCACAGCTGAAGACTCATAAAACAGAAGATCAAAAATTTACACAAAACTGGAACAATTTGTGTCTTCAGTCCCCAAATGATTAAGTGCTGTTAAAAGGAAAGGTGATTTAACACAATGGTTAACATTCTCCTGTCACAACTTTTATGGAATATATTGAAGGCATCACATTTGAAATGAGCATTTATTTACAGAAAAAACAATGGAGTTTATCTGGTACAACATAAAACACTGTTTTTGTACCATTTTTATTTAATACAGGTCAAACATAATTTACAAATCACTGCTTTCTGTTTTTATCAGCATTTCACATACTGGAATTGGGTTTGTATTATTATAAACCATAATCTCAAAGATCTCTGCAGAGTTTTGCATTTTTCTGCTCTTGCACAACTCATTGTTTCATCTCATTGTTTCATTATACTAAATCAAAGTCGTTCAACTGAATCAATAAGTTACCATTCATTCCACTCAGTAAACACTTGATCAACTGAAACAATACTTTTAAAATCAAAAATCAATTAATGATTCAATATAAGAAGCACACATGGAATTACAAGTTGATAATACTGAATGATTCATGGAATTACAAGTTGATAATATTGAATTATTAATAATTAAAAACAAATCACTACACAGAATAATGATGACAAACCATGCACTGACAAACGTTTTTGACTATCCAGGATCAAGGTAGTCATGAACTGGATTAAATATTTATCCAGGATCAATGCAGTCTGTAACACAATTAACTGGCTATCCAAGATTAATACATGAAATAGATTAACTGACTATATAGGATCAATACAGTCATTAACTGGATTAACTATCCGGGACCAATAAAGTCATGAAGTTGATTACTTAATTATGGAGTGCAGTCAGATACTGGATTTACTGAGTATCCAGGATCTAAGCAGGACTGAATGACTATCCAGGATCAATGAACTGGATTAAGTGATTATCCAAGATCAATACAGTCATGAACTAGATTGAGTTACTATCCAGGATCATTACAGTCAATAACTGGATTAACTAACTATCCACGATCAATACTGTCAGTAGTAGAATTAACAGGCTGTCAAAGATTAATACAGTCAATAGCAGAATTAATTTGCTAGATCTAAATCTCAGATTAACACAGTCATTAAAAAGGATTTCATGCAGATTCCAGAAGAAATACAGCCATGAACAATGTCCAGTTGACTATCCAGGATCAGCAGCTATTGGCTACCCAGGACAAGCTGCTCATCATGCTGTGCAAAGTACTACTAAGTCTGCTAGCATGCTAACTAGATACGCTTTAGGTAGCTCATAAGTTGATCTGTTAGGTATTTGTGAATGTTGTCAAACATATCCTTAAAAAAATCACACTTTTCTTAGTCTTACTGTTTGCTAAACACAACTTAACTTGCCAGATAACCGGTTAGCAATGCTACAGGGTAACATAACTGACTAGCCTGTATGAGAGACTCAACATTATCTATCCACACTATCCGTTTTGTACCCATTTGTTTTATCCTAATACATTTCAGTATGGAAGTAGCTCATAAACAATGTATTTGTGGAGTTACCTGTTGCTGTGCATGAGCAGGAGTCACTGGTAGGAATTTGAAAAACAGCAAAGGCACTGGCTGATGATGTCACAAATCATTGATTGGACGATAGCGGTGTTTATCTAGGGAAGGAGAACAAATGATTATCCAAGATGAGGCGCCATTTCTGAAAATCACAACATGCCTCTTGGCACTAGTCGGTTCTCATCAATGCTGTTTTTGCTGATAGAGCAAGTTGAATCGGCAAAGGCATTTGGCTGTGAGAGCTGAGAATCAGAGTACGAAGAGAGAAATAAGAGAGCAGATCCGTACATGACTCTCTCAAGAGGCCCCGTTTTTCAACGTCAGGTAGTAACAACGGCAAGTAGTAACATTTTAGCACTGCAGACGTTCATTTTAACCTTTTTTACTATTCAACTCTCCAAATTTCTAAACAAGCGGTATTTCAATGGCATATGCCCAATTAGAAAGTCTTTAATATTGTTATTAATAGTAAAGCTTGGATGCACAAAAGCTCAGTCATTTCATGTTTTTTTTAGTCGCATAATTATGAACATAATCAGAATTCATTGATCTGTCAGGCTTAGTTGACACTAGTTCTTCCTCGTTGGGTTGGTGTGTCTGGACACTAACAGGTACTAATGACTGGGCAGTAATGTTGGTGCACCTGGGCCAAACTGGGCTAATTACATTCACTGTAGCTTATCATGCAAACTGTATGTAGCTTCGCCCACTAGCTGCTCACTCTCGAGATACAGGGTTTAAAAGGCACAGTGAAATAATGGGGCCATCAATAAGCTCGAGACAGAAAATGAAAGTTCAGTGATGAAGAGATGTAAACAGCGTTAATGAATGAAGTTTTTCCCACCAAAATGTTCTACACCCTACAAATAGAATTTCTGAAATGATGACACAGGCTATGCATGCATATCACACATATTGTCCTGAGAGTTTAAGCAGTGTCACTTTGAAAGTGTGCTTTCAGCACAGGTTTGAGACTCATTCCTCCATCTAACCTGTCTGCTGTTACTGTTAAAGAAAGTCTCCAAACACATCTTTTAAGACCATAAAGCAAATTTACATCTGGTTTTAAAAGGCAGTGGAAAAACGACACAAGACCAGCAGCCACAAGTTGCTCTAATGTCCGTAAATCCAACCCAATATGCAAATGCACTTTCAATATCTTTGGCCACTTTTTGTCCAAACATCCCATGTTTTTCGCAGCTCTTCATTAACATAATGTAGCCATGCCTGAAAGCCAAGGAGGGTTCAGATGAGACTGCATTTCTCAATGCCACTGAAGGCTGTGCCATTTTGTAGGATGCTTCAAATTAGGCCAAGAAAGCATCCTTCATTTCAGAAAAATGGCAGGACTCAACTGATGTATCCTTCAAGACCTTCAGTCACTCATAATTCTTCCCAAAACTGTTTGAAAAGTGATGAAAACAGCAGCAAATGGCAAGATGCTTTGTAATGAATGGCAGACCGTATAATGAAATGTAAAATTTAAATGAATGTTTTTAAACATAAGATTTAAACATGTCATGTTGTTTAAGTTAGTAAACCACAATGTGTCAGTCAATGTGTTGTGAATGTGCCTGAGCGAGTAGTGAGCCTTGTATATCAGTGCTAGCAAGGTCTCTTCTACCTCGTCTGCAGATTTCATTTTGAGACATGCCATATTTACGAGGGAGAGAAGAACGTTTTACATTTTTTCTATGTACACAGCCCATAAACTGTGTGGTTATGCCAGTTTCATACTTGTTCTGCGTGTGCCATGAGTCCAATTTGTGTCTCAAACTGCTGCTAAAGGCTCAGAACATCAGGCCCTCAATGCTTCCCTTGTATCAGTTTTGAACAGTTCTGTTTCCTGGCTTTGTCACTAAATCTTGTTCAGTGAATACCCAGTGGAGGCCAGAGGAGCATGAGGCTTCCTATTTTATTCTTGCTTCCTCTAAAATTTTCTGCATTACTGTCTCTTGAGGAGTTTCCCTGTCTTACCCAAGATCAGAAACTTCATGCTGATGTCTATTGTGCAAGGCGCTACTCATGACTAAAGGGTATTCTAAACACTGCCACAGCGTGCTAATCGCTCTTTCATGATGAACTTCCTGTGATTCATCTGATCAAACGTTGAGACTAAAATAAACAATGGCAAACCGAAACTAGAGGCTTGGTGACTTCACTTGTCTAGGCAGCTTATACTCCACTCAGTATTGTGCTGCAAACATTTTCACTTTAACTTTGATAACTTTAATCAAACGTTTGTAGCTAATATTCCTTTCTAAAGGGCACTGATGCCCAAAAGCTAAACAAGCATTAAAAAGTGCACTTATATGTAGAGGTTTTGCTAAAACTAAAGTAATTTTTCAATATGCACACTAAGATGAATATGATGAGATAGGGCTGAGCAGTATGACAATAACAATTGTTATCATGAAAAATCATGTCACAATATGCTGACATTGTTTCTAGCACAGTACTTAATACACATATAACAACTTCAAGTGTATTTACAAAGACAGCTTGATTAGTCCTGGTTAAATGGATTTTGTGGAGCACAGTAAGTGAATGTTGAGTATAAAACATTGGATTCATACTTTTTGATCATATGTATTAAATGTGGCTTTACTTTTTCTGTTGTAACTTATCAGATGTCAGAAAAAAATAAATATTGTAACAATGTGAAAACTTCATGACATATCATATATGTGATATCACATTTTTTGCCATGTTGCCCACCCCTAGGATGAGATGAATTCATCCACCTGTCAATCACCAATCATTCTCTTCCAACTATCATATAAGCAAAATGTGTGTGTGTGTGTATTATGGTACATGTTAACGTACATATTCTGTCAGCTTGACAGAAGCAGAAGACTGAAAAAATCAACATAATGCTGGTGATGCTTCAAAAGATAATCACCACGTTGTGAAAGAGAACTGACAGAGAAATACTACAGTTTTATAGTGAGGTTTTATTCCTTTTTACTTTTAAAACAATGGATTATTTCCCACTGTCTCTGCTGGAGGAAAGTCACATATTATCTAAGGAAAATTCTCAGCATTTTCTGTACAGCTTAAATGTCCTGATAGTTTAGATGAGCTGAAAAATTACGAAAATATAATACTTCATGGTTTCCCACAAGCATTTGAAGTCTAATGGTTGAAATTCCTGTGCATTCCTACTGCACATAACTGCATAAGCAGAGCAAATAAAGCGTTATGGCACTGTACTCACACTGAATGTCCAGCTGCACAGATGAGTTTTGAGCTCCATGTTGGTTCTGAGCTCTACAGTAGTATAAACCACTGTGTGTATCATCAGTCTTGTTGATGGTGAGAGAGGGTCCGGTCTCTATCTGCTCTCCATTCTCTCTGTACCAGGTGTAGTTCACTGCTGGGTTTCCTTCACTACTGCAGCTCAGAGACACTGAACTGCCAAACATCACTGGACCAGATGGAGACACTAACACATCCTTAGGAGCATCTGAGGGAGGAGAGAGGACAGAACAGATTAACAGTATGCCTCTTGCTACCTCATCTTCTAGGCTAAGCTGTGCCTCTTAGGTGCCAAGTCTTGTCCACTAGAGTTTTGCCATCAAACCACCACTATAAGACATGGCTTTTCTCCTTCTGGCTCCACACCATGTTCTCCTCCAAACTCCTGACTGCCTTCTCCTCTTTACTTCACCTCCTCACTCCATTCCGGGTTCTTCTACTAACTCCACCCTGCTTCTTCTTCTCACTGTGGCCAGCTTCTATCTCTAGTTCACCTTCTCTTCCTAACTCCATACCAGGTTTTCCTCCTAACAACACCCTGACATCTTTTTCTGCCTCCATCTGGCCCCAGCCCAGCTTCTCTTTCTAACTCCAGCCCAGTTTCTCCTTCTAACTTCAGCAGAGCTTCTCCTTCAAAACTCTTGTCCAACCTCTTTTCCTGATTCCACCCAACCTCTTCTCCTAATTTCAGCCTGGCTTCTCCTGGGCCTGTCTTCACCCTCTAACTCCACCCTGACTTCTCCTCCTGACTCCAACCTGGCATTTCCTCATATGTCTGGCCATTATCACAAATATTTAAAAATGTATCTGAAATTGAGTAACTATACACCACCGAAAAGCCAAAAGGAGAGAGTAAGTAGGATGAGGCTTTATTATACACACACACATTTTCTATGTTGCGTATCCTTCTGGGTCCCGAGGGGAGCTGGAGCCGATCCCAGCAGTCACTGGGCGAAAGGCAGGACACACCCTGGACAGGTCGCCAGTCCATTGCAGGGTAGCCTTAGTATAGTGAATGGAAATTTCATAAACAAAGCAATTGGAGCTTCACCATTGTACTCACACTGAATGTCCAGCTGCACAGATGAGTTTTGAGCTCCATGTTGGTTCTGAGCTCTACAGTAGTATAAACCACTGTGTGTATCATCAGTCTCAGTGATGGTGAGAGAGGGTCCGGTCTCTATCTGCTCTCCATTCTCTCTATACCAGGTGTAGTTCACTTCTGGGTTTCCATCACTGCTGCAGTTCAGAGACACTGAACTGCCCAACATCACTGGACCAGACGGAGACACTGACACTGACGTGTTCTTAGGAGCATCTAAGAGAGGAGAGAGGACAGAACAGATTAACAGTACTCCTCTCTCCACTTTATTCTCCAGGCTATGCTGTGCCTTTTAAGTCTCAAGTCTCGTCCGGTGGATTCCTGCAGGATTGGCCTCCCGAACAGTTTCGCCATCAGACCACTACTATGAAGCACTATAAGTCTAACATTTACTCCAACATGGCTTTTCTCTATCGGACTCCACACCATGTTCTCCTCCTAACTCCTGACTGGCTTCTCCTCTTTACTTTACCTCCTGACTCCACTCCAGGTTCTCTTAATAATTCCAGCCTGGCTTTTCTTCCTAACTCCACCCTTGTCTCTTCCTATCTACACCCTGCTTCTCCTCCTTGCTGTGGCCCAGCTTCTTCTATCTCAAGTCCAGCTTCTCCTCCTAACTCCATTTGTGGTTTACCTCCTAACTCCACCCTGGCTTCCCTGTCCTCCTCCACCTGGCTCCTCCTCCTCCCTTCTCTGGCTAGGCTTCACCTTCTATCCCCAGCCCAACTTCTTTTTCTAACTCTTGCCCAGTTTCTCCTTCTAACTCCAGCCTGGCTTCTCCTCCAAACTCTGGCCCAACTTCTTCTCCTAATTCCACCCTGGCTTCTCCTCCCTGGCCTGTCTTCACCCTGTAACTCCACCCTTACATTTCCTCATACGTCTGGTCATTATCATAAATATTTAAAATGTATCTGAAAATAAGTAACTATACACCAGTGAAAAAGTCAGAAATAGAGAGTGAGTAGGATGAGGCCTTAGTATAGTGAATGGAAATTTCATAAACAAAGCAGTTGGAGCTTCACCATTGTACTCACACTGAATGTCCAGCTGCACAGATGAGTTTTGAACTCCATGTTGGTTCTGAGCTCTACAGTAGTATAAACCACTGTGTGTATCATCAGTCTTGTTGATGGTGAGAGAGGGTCCGGTCTCTATCTGCTCTCCATTCTCTCTGTACCAGGTGTAGTTCACTGCTGGGTGTCCATCACTGCTGCAGTTCAGAGATACTGACCTGCCCATCACTGGACCAGATGGAGACACTGACACTGATGTGTTCCTGGGAGCATCTGAGGGAGGAGAGAGGACAGAACAGATTAACAGTAGACACCACTTCACCCTCCCAGCTCAGCTGGGAAAAATGGGTCCCAAATCTCATCTACTGGAGACCCTGCAGTATTGGCCTCCAGAACTATTAGAACACTGATTAAAGGTGATATAAGTCTTTTATTGTCTCAAACTCTTCTTTCCTCTTCCTGACTCTACACCATGTTCTCCTCCTAACTCCTGACCGGGTTCCCCTCTTGACTCTGGCCTGGCTTCTTCTCTTGACTCCACTGTGACTTCACCTCCTGACTCCAATCCAGGTTCTTCTCCTAATTCCAGCCTAGCCTCTCCTCTTAACTCCAATTTGGCTTCTCTTCCTAACTCCACCCTGCTTCTCCTCCTCACTGTGGCCCAACTTCTTCGATCTCCTGTCCAACTTCACCTCCTAACTCCAGCCCAGCTTTTCCTTCTTACTTCACCCCAGCTTCACTTCCTAACTCCACCCTGGCTCCTCCTTCTGCTTCCACCCTGGCTTCTCCTCCTCACTCCAACCTGGCATTTCCTCACACGTCTGTCCATTATCATAAATATTTAAAATGTATCTGAAAATGAGTAACTATACACCAGTGAAAACGTCAGAAATAGTGAGTGAGTAGGATGAGGCCTTAGTATAGTGAATGGAAATTTCATAAACAAAGCAATTGGAGCTTCACCATTGTACTCACACTGAATGTCCAGCTGTACAGATGAGTTTTGAACTCCATGTTGGTTCTGAGCTCTACAGTAGTATAAACCACTGTGTGTATCATCAGTCTTGTTGATGGTAAGAGAGGGTCCGGTCTCTATCTGCTCTCCATTCTCTCTATACCAGGTGTAGTTCACTGCTGGGTTTCCATCACTGCTGCAGTTCAGACTCACTGACCTGCCCAACATCACTGGACCAGATGGAGACACTGACACTGACGTTTTCCTGGGAGCATCTGAGGGAGGAGAGAGGACAGAACAGATTGGTCTCGTATACTGGAGAACCTGCAGTATTGGCCTCCAAAGCTGTTAGAACACTGATTAAAGGTGATATAAGTCTCCAGATGGAGACACTGACCCGGATGTGTTCTTAGGAGAATCTGAGAAAGGAAATAGAGAGCTGCATAATAGTATATACAAACCTCAGGTCCAAAAAGGTTGGGACAGTTTTATGAAATGAAAATAAAACAAATAGTAATGAGTAGTAAATTCTGGTTAACCGGTATTAAAATTGACACAATACTTAATGAATACATTAACACATATAAAAAACTAGGAGCATGTTTACCAGGAGCATGTTTACTACTGTGTTATATCACCGTTCCTTTTAACAGCACCTAATAATCGTTTGGGAACTGAAGACACCAACTGATGCAGTTTTGAAAATCAAATTTTTTGCCATTCTTCCAGTCCTCAGCTGCGCGACCATACCTACGTACTTACATCATTGTTGTACTTTGTGCTTCATCATAAGCCACGTTTTGGACTGCAACCAGGCCAGTCTAGCACCCGCTCTCTCTGACTATACAGCCATGCTTTTGTAACACATGCAGATTGTGGCTTGGTGTTGTCATGTTGAAATAAACATTGATGTCCTTGAAAAAGACATTGTGTAGAATGTGTGTATATATTTCAGCATTAATAATAATAACAATAATAATAATAATAATAATACTTTTGTATGTACAGAGCTCTTTTTTCACAGTGTTTCATAGACAGGTGATAAAGCTCAAAAGAAGAAGAAGAAATTATGAATATTAAATTAAAATAATACAAGATAACGGCATATATCAAATTACAAATATAAATACCAAACAGAGATTTTTAATTAAATGTTCAATTAAAGAAATATGTTTTCATATGTTTCTTAAAAGTGTGCACTGAGAATTTTAAAAGTAGCCAGTGCCGTTCTTGTGATATGATATGACTGTGATATGATCTCTCTTTTTTTGTTTTTGTTAGGATCTGTGCTGCTGCGCTCTGTATGAGCTGTAGAGGCTGCATTGTTCTCTTAAAGAAACCCAGTAAGAAGAGCATTACAGTAATTAACTGTGCTTGTAACAAATGCATGAACATCTTTCTCTGCATTACTCTGAGATAGAAAAGGCTGAAATGTAGTAATATTTCTTAAATGATAAAAAGCTATAAAAACCTACGCACTGACTCTGTTTACATGCAGGACAAAACAAAGCTCAGATTACATACAGGTTTTGTACTTCAGGTTTGGGCAAAAGGGGCAAAAGAACTGAGCTTATAAAGCATCTTTCTCTGAATTTTAGTGCCAAGAATCAGTATTTCAGTGTTTTCTTCATTTAGTTGTAAACGTTGAGGAATGTTGTTCGTAGACTGTTGGATTATGGATGCATTTTCCTAGCTGCTTCTATTATACTTAAGTGTGGTCACTGTAACTATCTGTTTTCTTCTCAAAAGCCAGCCCTAGTTTAATAACCAAAAGGTGATAACAACTCCAAAAACTTGAGATAATGGACATTTACTAAAAGGGTTGACTCTGATTCCCTCTTTACAGAACTAAGACACTATATAACCTTTAATACTCTCAAAGGACACAGCTGTGCGTTTCCCAGACCTTCTCTCTCTGCCTTGTCACAGGGTCATAAAACCCCACCAACATTCTTCTCACTGAGACAACTTCTCTGTTGCCACTACAACATCAAACTCAACCTTTTCATCAGAGACTGTGATATGTTTTTATCATTCTGCTACCTTGTTAGTTTGTCATTAGACCCATACTTGCCAACGTGCTGGTTAGATAGATTTTTCCATGCTCCATTTATCTTGTTCATTTATACCAATTAATAAACAAGCTAGCAGGTGATTTATCATTTCTGCCTGAAAGATCTCTGACCTCAAATAAACCTTCCCCCTTTATTAGCTATATATGACATCAAACCAAGTTGTGTTTTGGTACAGGAGTAAAATAGGTTAAATAAGTCACATGACTATTGTAACGAGACAGAAAGGGCCAGACGCTCGCGGTAAAAAACAAAAGATGAGGCTTTAATATCCAAGGGTTTGACAAGAATCGTGGTCAGTAAACAGGCATGGGTCAGATCCAAAACAGCAACAAGGTACAAAATGGCAACCATAACCAAAGGGCAAAGACAAAAGGGAAAAACCAGAAATCCAGAAAAACAGTCCAAACACAAAAAGGCAATCACAAAAACACAGGAGAAACGCTCAGTAGTTCTACAAGAGAAGCAATACCTCGCAATCTGGCTAAGCTAAAGCCCGGGCTTTTAAACTAAACTAAACAAGTCATGTGACATGGAACACAGGTGAACAGAGTTAGTATTCAGGAGACTGTGAGCGCTGATTGGAGCGTGAGGGAAGGTCAGGGGTCACGTGAGTCAGGTGATCTCTCAGAGGATTCTGGGAGATGGAGTCTGAGTGTGCATCAGAGCCGGGATGTGTGACAGTACCCCCCCCTAAAGAGTCCGGGGTGGCCTCGGAGCGAGGCCGACCAGGACGACCACCACGCTCACCACCGGAGATCCGAACAGGAGCAGACCCAGAGCCGCCGCAGTGCTGGACAGATGGGGTTCGTCTACGACGACCCCGCAGACAATCAGGAAGTGAACTTGGGAGCACCTTTCGTGGACGACCCCTAGGGCGAGGAGCAGGTTTTTCAGGGTGTTGACTGTGGAAGTCTGCAATTAGGCCAGGATCCAGGATGTCACGTGCTGAGACCCAGCACTGCTCCTCTGGGCCGTATCCCTCCCAGTCCACTAAGTACTGGAGGTCACCTCCACGTCTCCGGGAGTCCAGCAGCCGACGGACAGCATAAACTGGTGCACCATCTATCTCCTCCGGGGGAGGTGGCGTGACGTCCGGCGTAGCCTCGTCCAAAGGCCCTGCAATGACAGGTTTCAGAAGTGAAACATGAAAAGAACGGGATATTCTGTAACGAGGGGGCAAATCTAATCTATAAGTCACATCATTGATTCTTTTAAGCACTTTAAATGGACCAACATATTTAGGCTGTAACTTTTTACTTCCCTCTGTAGCTTTGAAGTCTTTGGTAGATAACCACACACGGTCTCCAGGTTGGTATACGGGTGTAGCACTTCGATGACGGTCTGCTTGTTCTTTGTTCCTTTGTAGCATAATCTCAATACGTTGGTGAGTTTCTTCCCAAATCCTCTCACTTCGTTGCATCCAGGCATCCACTGCAGGAACATCTGTCATGACACCAGTCCAAGGCGCTAGGGGAGGTTGGTAACCGAGAATACACTGAAAAGGGGTGATGCCTGTAACTGAGCTCATGAGGGAGTTTTGGGCCATTTCTGCCCATAGTAAAAAACGGGACCAATCATTTGGGTTATTATGGCAGAAGAGTCTTAGGAATTTTCCTAATTCCTGGTTCATGCGCTCACATTGACCGTTGGACTGAGGGTGATAGCCGGAAGTTAGACTTATAGATACTCCTACATGTTCAAAAAATGCAGACCATACCTGGGAGGTGAACTGAGGGCCTCTATCCGAAACAATGTCTTCCGGTATACCGAAAAAGCGGAAGACCTGGTTAAACAGAGTCTCTGCTGTCTGAAATGCACTGGAGATAGAGGCAAAGGGCACAAAACGGACTCCACGTGAGAACCGGTCAATGACTGTAAGGATTGTGGTATAACCTTGAGATTCAGGCAGGTCTGTAACAAAGTCCACTGCTAAGTGTAACCAGGGTCTGACGGGTATTGGTAATGGGACTAGTTTACCAGCGGGTAAGGTCTTGGGGGTTTTGCATTGAGAACAGGTGGAGCATGATGCTACAAACGTGTGAATGTCTTTGTTCATGGATTCCCACCAATAGCGATTGGCTAACAATTGTTGTGTACGAGTCTCCCCGGGGTGGCCAGAAGTGAGTGGAGAATGGGCCCATGTAATTAGCTGAGTGCGAAATTGGTTAGGTACATAGAGTTTTCCTGGAGGGCACTGATCAGGAACATTAAAATTAACCAAGGCTTTCTTGATCTCATCATCGACCTCCCAACGAACAGAGGATATAGAAACCTCAGTGGGTAAAATACGTTCAGATGTGGTCTGAATGGGAACTGGATTGTTACTCTGATGTATTCTAGATAAAGCATCTGCTTTTGTATTCCTGGAACTGGGGCGATATGTTATATTGAAATTAAACCGTGAGAAGAACAGGGACCATCGGGCTTGGCGTGCATTCAGTCTTTTCGCGTTACGAAGGTACTCCAAATTCTTATAGTCAGTCAACACTACAAAAGGATGGTTAGCTCCCTCTAACCAGTGCCGCCATTCCTCTAATGCCAGCTTAACGGCTAATAACTCACGATCTCCTATACCGTAGTTCCTCTCTGTTGGGGTTAACTTGTGAGAATAAAATGCAATGGGATAGAGTTTCGGGGGAGAGCCTGATCGCTGGGACAAAACCGCTCCTATACCGGTTTCTGAGGCATCAACTTCTACTACGAAAGGTTCTGAGGGATCAGGGTGTTTAAGTATGGGAGCCGTGGTAAAGGTCTCTTTCAAAGTTTGAAAAGCATTTTCAGCCTGTGTATTCCAAATTAACTTCTTGGGATTACCTTTCAACAAGGAGGTTAGGGGAGCAGCAATGCTACTGAAGTTGCGAATGAACCTGCGATACAAATTAGCAAACCCAAGGAATCTTTGCAGTTCTTTAACTGAAGAGGGAGTGGGCCACTGAACTACTGCCTCTACCTTTTTATCATCCATCACCACGCCTTGAGAACTGATCACATACCCTAAGAAAGCAACAGACTGGAGATGGAATTCACATTTTTCGCCCTTAACAAATAAATTATTTTCAAGGAGACGTTTCAGAACAGTACGAACATGTTCTACATGAGTATGTTTGTTAGGAGAATACACAAGGATGTCATCAAGATAGGCGATGACGTATTCACCTAACATGTCTCTTAGAACATCGTTAATGAAAGCCTGGAATACAGAGGGGGCGTTACAGAGGCCAAAAGGCATAACTAAGTACTCATAGTGCCCCCTAGTGGTCACAAAGGCAGTTTTCCATTCATCCCCTTCTTTTATTTTAATCAAATTGTAAGCGCTTCTAAGGTCTAGTTTAGTGAAGTATTGGGCTCCCTTTAACTGTTCTAAAGCTACTGGCACTAGGGGTAGAGGATAAGGGTAGGCTTTAGTAATCTGATTTAAACCTCTGTAATCAATACAGGGACGAAGACCTCCGTCTTTCTTCTTTACAAAGAAAAAGCTGGAGGCTACGGGTGAGGTGGAGGGTCTAATGAACCCTTGTTCAAGGGCTTCCTGAATATAAGTATCCATGGCTTTTTCTTCTTCTTGGGTTAACGGATAGACTCGGGCTTTGGGAAGTACTGGATTATCTACAAGATCAATAGAGCAGTCATATGAGCGATGTGGAGGTAATTGTGTGGCATTGTTCTTATTGAAGACCTCTTTGAGGACCGAGTACTCAGGGGGAATGTCAATGGGAATGTCAGTATTAGGGCTTTCAACTGAAGTGGATCGGATGGAAACTACAGGGGGTGAAATACATGTCTGAAGGCAAAAGTCTGACCACTTCTGTATTTCATGTTCAGTCCAGGAAATCGTGGGATTGTGTTTTTCAAGCCATGGGAGACCTAGGATCAATTCAAATTCGGAGTATTCTAATACTAGCAAGGGTAAAAGTTCAGTGTGTAGGGCGCTGGTTTCCAGATGAACAGGCTCTGTTATCGCTGAGATGGTTCCCACTCCTACTGGACCTCCATCTAATGCTGCCACCCGTAGCGACGTTTCCAGGGCCTCCACAGGGATTTTTAGTTGTTCCACCAAATCAGCATGAATAAAGTTTCCTTCGGCACCGGAATCTATGAGGGCTGAAATAACAACAGAAGTTTGGTGACAGCATACAGTTACAGGCAACAAGAATGATTTAGAAACCAACCCCTTTGTGGGAACACTCACCACATTAGCACGTGGAGTATACTCCACGTGCTTTCCAGGGGTCGGCGCCTTATGTGTTTGTGGTCGGGTTCTACAGTCACGGATGCGATGACCAGCACCACCACAATACAGACACAGGTTTTCTCTCAATCGACGGAGTCTTTCTTCCTTGGAGAGACGGGAAGAATCACACTGCATATGTTCTTCCACTTCTTTCTGTTCCACTGAGTCTTGGGGGGTTTTCATTCTGGTGATCATCTTCCTGGCTTGGTCTACTCTGGGTTTGCCACGGTTATTCAATAAATGGTCGAGTCTGATGGAAAGTGTAATGAGCTGATCTAACGTTAAGTCGTCATCTTTGCAAGCCAATTCAGTCAGAATTTCCGGATTCAGTCCTTGACGGAAGGTGACCAAAAGAGCTGCCTCGTTCCACCCACTGCTAGCTGCTAAGGTGCGGAACTCTAACGCATAATTGACTACTGAGCGATTACCTTGGTATAGTTTGGATAACAACTCCCCACTAACCTTTCCTTCATATGGGTGATCAAATACAATTTGGAATTCCTTGAGGAATTGGGTGTAGGAAAGGTTATGTATATGAGACCAGCTGGCTGTGGCCCATTCTAAGGCTCTGTCCGCTAGACGAGAGACTATAAATGAAATTTTAGCCTGATCAGAACTTGCTGGGGAGTTATCAAAAAAGATTGAGCACTGGAGCAAAAATCCACGAAAGTTATCAGGGTTCCCATCAAATTTATCAGGTTTACTCACTGGAAACAGGGAGCTTGGTGTTTCAGCTTGGGCCAAAGGGCTGGTGGCGCTTGCCTCTGATTCTACAATGTTCAAATTCTGAAGTTGATCAGTGAGTCCTTTTACACTTGCCACAAGTTGCATCAGTTGAGCTTGTTGTTGTAATTGCTGGTGTGCTAGTGACTCAAGAGAGTGGGTAACTCCAGATAATGCATGCTGATGTCGGCCTAGCAATTGGCCTTGTTCAGCTAAAGCCTTCTGAAAAGCCTCCGGATCCGCCGTCTGCATTGCGGGCGAGGTATTCTGTAACGAGACAGAAAGGGCCAGACGCTCACGGTAAAAAACAAAAGATGAGGCTTTAATATCCAAGGGTTTGACAAGAATCGTGGTCAGTAAACAGGCATGGGTCAGATCCAAAACAGCAACAAGGTACAAAATGGCAACCATAACCAAAGGGCAAAGACAAAAGGGAAAAACCAGAAATCCAGAAAAACAGTCCAAACACAAAAAGGCAATCACAAAAACACAGGAGAAACGCTCAGTAGTTCTACAAGAGAAGCAATACCTCGCAATCTGGCTAAGCTAAAGCCCGGGCTTTTAAACTAAACTAAACAAGTCATGTGACATGGAACACAGGTGAACAGAGTTAGTATTCAGGAGACTGTGAGCGCTGATTGGAGCGTGAGGGAAGGTCAGGGGTCACGTGAGTCAGGTGATCTCTCAGAGGATTCTGGGAGATGGAGTCTGAGTGTGCATCAGAGCCGGGATGTGTGACAACTATTATTGCTCTTTAAACAACTCATATTTTACTACACTAAGTAGGATTGCATAACCTATTTTTAATCTTAAATTTCCACTGTTACAATTTTTTGGAACGTGCTCTTTGCATCAATTTCAGAATGAGTGTATATTAATGAAAAAATTCAACTTTAAGTAAAAACATTAAACATCTTGCCTTTGTATTTTTGTTTAGCTACAGTTCAAAGTAATCACTGCATTTGATTTTTATTTGCATTTCATATACTGTCCCAATTATTTTGGAATTGGAAGACAGCATCTAAACCCTATTAGGTTGGTCAGTATTGAGGGGATTTGCATTAGATTTTCTGTCTCTGAACTGGACAGTGGAGAATCTGAGTACAGATTTGCTGGATGAAGTCTTATGGACACAGTTTAGTCTCACTCACAGCTCTTGAACACAAAACTGAGGTTGTGTCTCCACAAAAAAGGACAGAGAGAGGCTTCAAGAGTGCAAACACTGACATCATACATAAAGAGCCAAATTACACAGTAGAAGAACTGCCAATTTGGTTGGTGACAAAAAGTTGACTAGTTATTGATTCCACAACAAACTGCAGTACATATTGTGACATTTATCAAAATTTGTGTTTAATGAAGGCAAGCAAACCAAATTAGCAAATACAATATTCCAGCTTTTACTCACACTGAATGTCCAGCTGCACAGATGAGTTTTGAGCTCCATGTTGGTTCTGAGCTCTACAGTAGTATAAACCACTGTGTGTATCATCAGTCTTGTTGATGGTGAGAGAGGGTCCGGTCTCTATCTGCTCTCCATTCTCTCTGTACCAGGTGTAGTTCACTGCTGGGTTTCCATCACTGCTGCAGCTCAGACTCACTGACCTGCCCAACATCACTGGACCAGATGGAGACACTGATACAGATGTGTTCTTAGGGGATCTGAGAGAAGAACAGAATAATGTATTACTAAGATATTAATTCAACTCCATGGAGTTGATCAGATTCAGGACATTACAAACAACTAGAACATGAGACTTTAATGCAGAAATTACTGGGTAAAATGTTCATAACCCAGTCTTACACAGGACTCGTAAAACCAGAGAGCGCTGGGTGGTTTTGGTGTCATTGTTCTCCAGCTGGTAGGTGGCAGTGCAGTTGAATCTGAGTCTATGATGAAGGTGAGTAGTGATGAAGTTCAGCTGAGAGGAGATGAAGCTGGTGTTTTGGTTCTGCTCCTGGCTGATGTTAGTTGGCAGGGGGCTCCATGATAATGTGGGCAGTACAGAGGGACACAGAGAAAAAGCAGAGCAGAACAAACTCACAGAGCTGCCCTCCAACACCCTCCGATCCTGCACCTCCATCTGATCTCCATACAGACTCAGTGTGGGTTTGGGGGGAGAGTCTGAGACACACAGATGAGGAGTGTTAGAGTGTCATATTAAAAAAGTACCACAGCTATATTTCAAATACATTATTATTATCTCAGAAGAACAGTCACACTATACATTAATTTCACTGTATCACTCACCACTGACATTTATATAAACAGATGCAGTTGTGTAAGTGTATTTCAGTTCTCCTGACTCTGAAATTCTGAAGTAATATCTCCCACTGTGACTCTTATTGACACTGTTGAAGATGGTGGTGCAGTTCTTCATTCTGAGATCTCCTGTTATTTTCCCTTTAATCTTGTTGTCTTTAGGTGTTGTGGAGTCAAAGACTATGTGATTTTGCTCAGTGCCATCTTTAAACCACATTCCTTTAAGATTTTTCTGGAGATCTTTTTCAAACTTGTCCTCAATTGTAAAAGTGCAGGGAATGACAACACAGCGTCCTCTCACAGCGTCTACACTCTGTGGCAGAATGATGCTGAAGGAATCTAGGCAAAAAGTAACTGAAACACACACACACACAAACACACACACACACACACACACACACACACACAAACATACACACAAACAGAACCATATAAAGGCATTAATACACATAAACACATCAGGCCAGACTCTGAATAATCAGAACGTTTTATATAAAGCAGAACTGCAACAACCTGAATAAACACTACAGAAAATACACAAATGAGCAAATCACACATTTCACATTAAATAGGTAGAAATATGTCATGAGTTACACACAGCATTCTGTAATAGCACACAAACCTCGAAATAGACAATAAAATGCTGCAATTTTCTCAGCAAACTTCATCTTTCTGATGAGGAAAAATCACCTGCAGAAGAGAGAAACAGGCAAACAAGTATGTTAATTAGTTTAATACATATTTTTCTCAGTTGTTAACATGTTTTCAGTGATAGAATCTCCTCTCTACACCTTATGTGGAAACATTCAGCAAATTTTTATTGTCTTCTCCTCGTACCTTTTAGGAGGAAAACAGAGAGTTTGTGAATAGTTAGTTGATGTGATGAATTCGCTGTTCTACACATTTAGAAAGTGAAATTATCTGAACTTATCTATTATTTCTCTTGTGATTGTTGTAAGCCTACTAAAAGACTCTTTAGCTAAAGACTACTAAAAAACTATTAAGCTAAAAGCTTTTTAGCTTTTTAACAATTGTTTGTTTAACGTAATTTTATCAAGTAAAAGTATCTCACAGTATTGGCAGATTGAAGAAACAAGATAAATATATAAAATTACTTAAAACAAGTAAAGAATGTCTAGAAACGAGGTAAATAGTCTCATAATGAGATTACAATAATTCCTGCATGGGAAATATTAGACATATCCACTAATTTAAGATCATATAATTTGCCAAGATAATATTGTTTGCAGTGTAACATTTAGATTGAGCAGAGTGTGAAATGAGCTATGACGCTACACTATGCACTCTGTGTGTTGTGGCCTTAACCAAAGGAAAGAAAAATCGGAAAAGAGATCCTCTTAATATCTCAGGAGTTTCTACTAGACGACACTGAGATCAGATGAAAAGATTAAGGAAACTTTGGCTTAAGTCTCCAACAGCTCAGATATTTCTTCTGAGAGAAATGTGTCTTTTTTAATAGAGATCTCAATAAAGTCAAACATTGTGCTCAGATTTGCCAACATAATTACATCTTCATTTGCAACTAAACTCTCATCTCTCCTTTTTGTCTAATGCTATTTTCTGAAGCAAATTTAGGAGAATCGCCATAATGTCTCCTGGGTCATAAAAGAGCAATAATTGAGCAATAAAATGTTCCTGTAAGGAATAAATGTGCCAGTAACATTTGTACCATTGATAAGATTTGCCCATATAAACACATTCAGCGTTGATAGTAACTTTAGTAAGTGTCACGCATTCGGTGAACTCTCTGAAAGAAACGGACTTCATCTCCCAGAATCCTCTGGGAGATCACATGACTCGGCAACTTCCCTCGGACTCCGACTCCGACACGGACTCCATTGCCCACAATTCTATGGGCGATCACGTGACTTCTGACACTGGCTTACGTTCCAATCAGCGCTCCAAGTCACCTGAATATTAACTGGCAGCACCTGTGTAGTTTACTTTATAAGCCCGGGCTTTAGTCTAATTCAGTGCGAGGTATTGTTTCCTGTTGAACTACCGAGCGTTTGTATACTGACTGCCATTATCCCGTGTTTGAACCTTTGCTTTGTGTATATCGACTCTGCCTTTTTGTCTTTTCCCTTTTGTGCTTTTGCCTCTACGGACTGATCTGTGTTTTGGAACTTTTTGCCTGTATTTTTGACTTCGTCTTTTGCTCTGCCCTTTTTCGGTTTGTTCGCCTAGTATTATTAAACGCCAGCATCTTTTACTTCCGCGAGCGTCTGGTTTCTGTTGACACGTCACAGTAAGACATTCACATAAGACAACAACTTAAAACCACTAAAGCTTGTGATACATAACAATAGAAGTACAACATCTTTAAAATAAAGAATAAAATATGCTATCTATGGAATGAATCAACTAATTAAATTCAATTACTATTTATTATTATTAATAGGTGCCATCAAGTCGATTCTGACTCCTGGTGACCATATCCTCTGTTTGGGTCTTTAGGCGTCTGAATGGCTTGTTTGTAATTCTTCTGGTCATCTTGTAGCTGTTCATCCTCTTCTTTCATCTTCAACTCTTCCAAGCATAATGATCTTTCACAATGAATTGGTTCTTTTTGGAATATGTCCAAAAGACATAAAGAAAAATAAAACAGCTTCAGTTCGATTATCTGGGCTCTGAGTCACAGGTGAGGCTTGATTTGGTTGAGGATAAATTTGTTTGTGTTCTTTGCTATTTAAGGCAAAAGTCGTCTCTAAAGTCTTCACCAACATTAAAGTTCAAAGCATCAATATTTTTTTCTGTCATGCTTGTTTATTGTCCAACTTTCACATCTAAATTAAATGACAGAGAAGATCACAGCCTGGACAATTCCAATCTTTGTTTGTAAAGACAATTTGAAGATCTTTTCAAGCTCCTTCATTGTGCTCTGCCAAGTGCCAACCTGTGTTGTGTTTCTTCACAGCTGCAGCCTTTGTTGATAATAACTGATCCAAGTAGACAAAAGCTGCCCACCATTTCCACATCTTCTCTATCAATGGAAAAGTGAGCAGGCTCTCCTGTAGTCATATGGTTAGTCATTATTATATTGAGCTGAAATCTGGCTTCAGTTTTATTCAGGCTTCAGGGTTCCTAACCTTTTTCACAGTGCAACCCTTTTTTGGGGTTAGAAATACTTCATGACCTCCTCTTTGCTAACTCACTGATTGCACTCTTCTAAATAATGTTCTCTGTGTTTAATAAGGTGTGTATCTTGTAGCAACACTCTCACATCCCCCTCCCTTCCCTCCCCAGGAACCCCTGGTGTAGAGGTTCCTCCTTAGAATGGTAAGATGCTCTTGTATTCCCATTCCCATTCCACTATTTTATGTGGTCGACACAGTTGAAGGCTTTGCTGTAGTAAATGAAACATGTGTTGACTTCCTTCTTGAGCTCCTTGTCTTTTTCAATTATACAGTGTATATCAGCATTGATCTCTCTTGTTTCTCTGCCTTTCCTGAATCCTGCACATCGTGCATATCCATCAGTTGTCTTTTAATGTAAGGCTCCAGTCTGCATTGAATGATCTTGAGCATAATTTTACTGACTTGTGATGCTCAAGGGATTGTATGATAGTGAGACTCTTTCTTCTCTCCTTTCTTTGGTATTTGGTATATCTGATGGTCATTGAGCTGTTTTCCAGATTTGTTGGCATAATTTGGTCAGCGCTTTGACAGAATCCTCTTCAGAATCTTGTAATATTTTCATTGCAGCGTTATCAGTTCCTGTGGATTTCTTCTTGGGAAATGATCTCAGGGCCTGTCTGACTTCATCTTCTAGCACTGAAGGTTCTTCTGCGTAGCCGACATCAACTAAAGTGCCTTGGCATTTCACGTCTTTTTTGTAGAAGTGTTCTGTGTATTCCTTCCATCTTTATTTGATGTTTGTTATAATTTGTCCTTGACCTTGTTTTTCAACATTTGTTCCCATTTTCAGTATCTTTACAAATGTTGTAGTAAATCAGTATCATATCTGTTTTGGCTACCTAGTGGATTTATACTGAAATTAAACTAAAATAATGAAGGTATTTATCCAATGAATTTCATCAGTTACATCAACCTATGTGTTGGTTACATAGTCAAATCATTTTAAAAGGGAATTCCACTGATTTTAAGATTTCTACATAATTCACTCATGATAAGATGTAAACAAATCTTTCAGAGTAGTTTGATGTGCAACACAGTATTGTAGAGAAACTTGATTTCTTTGCAGTGGTAGTTATGGGACCCAGGGGTCACAGTGTCTAACGCAAATACAGCCATTTCATTTACTGTCCAAAACCAACAGATAACCCACTCATGTAGTATGGACAATGTTTAACAGGGGTAAGTGAGGTAGTTTTACTCTTTGGGGAGTATTTTGCCTCACTATATCCTGCATGTATCTCTCCATTATAAAAGAAATTCTAAAGTTATTTTCAAGGTAAAGGAGTGAGAATAGAAGCCTTGACCCACTATCAGTATTTAAAGGTTAATTATAGTGAAATTCTGAAAAATCTGTGGAATTCCTCTTTGAAGTGTTGAGGCTGTTGGACTGTGTTCGATACATGTAAAACGTTTGTCACCTTACACCTTTATTTGTTTTAATACAATGTCAACAGTTTAAAGTTTCCCAAATTAAATCTGATTTTACTAGAAGACCAGAATCCTGCTTTACTGTAGCGTCTACTCTGCATTATCACACCATTTTACAGCTTCACAAATGAAATCTTCAAATTAAATCTTTATCAGTGTATCAATGTACAAAGCTCATACAGCACCACTGCTACAGTGAGATTAAGAGGAGCTCCAGTGGTTCTTACCTCACAGGGTGGATGAGAAGCTGGTGGAAAAACAGCTCTTTGGTACAGAGAATGTATAAACTGTAGTTGTTGAGTTCAGACTGTATGAAGTGTCCTGCTGTATCTCTGCTCTCTGTGGTGGGCTGGATTTAACTGTACTGTGTGACAAACACACACACACACACACTTCCACTTCCTCTCACACTCACCAAGCCTGAACGTGCAACACTATCAGCAACTTTTATTCCTCTAGTTCTATTCTTTATTCTCTTAAAGCCCATATCATGAAAAACTGACTTTCTTTGCTTTTTTGATAAGAGAGTTGATACGGTGTATATAAACATTGTCAAAGCTTCAAAATGTACCGTTCACTCCTCAGTCCATACATGGAAACAAAAACAAAGCCTATTTTGAATTCACTGTTTTAGTGATATCACAAAAACAACACTTTGTTTTCTAAATATTTAATTTATAATGGAATGATGAAGGAATGCAAAAGCAGAACTTGGAAGTGCAGCGCCCGGACTGTCTGCGGCAGCACATAACAAAAACACAACTGGATGAGCGAGAAATCCGACCAGCACCCTCTGCATTAAAAGCTAAGTTAGGTCATAGATATACATACCTAGAAGCCACGTTGCCTGTTGTTCTCTACGTGAGGAGATACATCTGCGCGTCCGCCATGTTGGAGAGGTCAAGATCCGCTTGTGAAGGAATTCACTTCTATTGAGAGACGATGAGTCTTAGGATTAAATCAGCCACATCTTCCTTATTACTCAACCGATTTTCACCAAATCTGTTTTGTTCTAATCATCAGACACAGATTAATCTAGGCTGCACGGATCTGCTCTCGGTAGCTTTTATTACTTTATTAACTGATTGTGCTAATTAGCCGTCCGGACCAGCGGGAAAGTATTAAGTCTGCAGCTGACGTGGTTTAGCGCGACCCCCGGTAAAAACACAATCAGCAAATCCATCAATGTGTGAATCACTTCTAATCTTTATACAGAGAAGGACGAAGCTATGTTGGCTTCCTATTCGCCAGCTTCTTGTTCTAGATTTCTTGTTCCACCTTAAATGGTGCAGCAGTCACTTTCTGGAAACAGCAAACATGAGAAACCATATATATATATATATATATATATATATAGTCCAAAAAACATGCAGTCAGGCTGATTGGACATGCTAAAATGCCCCTAGGTGTGAGTGAGTGTGTGACTGTGTGACTGTGTATGTCTGTCTGTCTGCCCTGCGATGGACTGGCGACCTGTCCAGGGTGTATCCTGCCTTCCGCCCAATGACAGCTGGGATAGGCTCCAGCACCCCACCGCGACCCAGAAGGATAAGCGGTTTAGATGATGTATGTATGTATATATATACATATACACACATATATATACATATACACACACACACATACATATATATATATATATATATATACACATACACATATATACGTATATATATACCCACTAGGGGTGCGGGAAAAACTCGATTCTTAGATGCATCGCGATGCGGACGTGAACAATTCTGAATCGATTAACAAATGTCAAAAATTGATTTTCTAAATATTTAATTTATAACGGATTATTATTATTATGGAACGCCAAAGGCTGAACTGGAAGTGGGTAAGTGCAGCGCCCGGACAGTCTGTGACATCACATAACAAAAACACTACTGGAGGAGCGAGAAATCCGACCGACAGCCTCTGCATTAAAGCCAGGTTAGGTCAGGAGTCACAACACAAATGATAAGAAGAGCCATTTTGTCCTTTCAACAAAGTTAAACCACCTTGGGAGCCACAACATTTAATGTCCAGTATGTGTCAGTATGTGACTGTTTTACGAAGCTGAAGTCGCTTCTTACTCTCCAGCTTCTTGTTCGAATTTTCCCGTTCCACCTTAAATTCTGACTGAGGTGCTGAATGTAAATGCAACATCATTTAAGGTGGAACGGGAGAATTTGAAAGAGAAGCGACTTCAGCTTCGCCACTTTTTACTGTTTGACAGTCTCTCGTTGCAGATTTAACGTACCAGGAAACCAACTGCGCTGCTTATAAATGCGAATAACGCATCGTAGGTGACCTGCAGTCTGCACGCCGGTTCTCAGTCATTGCAAAACAGGGCTTTCGCGCTATGTATGTCTCGAAGATACTTTACTGACACAGCGATCCCCCCCGTCTCTACAACAAGACCAAACCCAAGTTATAAAGTCACTAAAAACAGGTAGAACGGCTGTAACGCGCTGCGTGGTCATCCACTGACACTGGATCTTATTTCACCATAACTGCGCATTTTATCGCAGATGAGTGGCAGCAGCGTCTCATGTGCTCTAAACAAGAGCACTGAATGAGAGCCTTCTAGTTCACTTCCATTTGATTTATTAATAAGAGATATTGGAAGTAAATTCATTATGGATCATTAAAAATACTTTGCTTTAAAAGTACCAAGTCACTTTAAAGAACAATAACACCGAGTTACTTCGTCACTTTAAAATGTATATTGTCTCCACATTCTGTGTATATTTAATATATTTCAGTTGGTTTTTATTTTCACTTGTTTACTTTCTGTAGAGTGATTAGCTGAGCCTCACCACAAGCATTTCAATGCATAAATGTCCTGACATGTTCTGCAAATGACAAATAAACTTGAAACTTGAACTCACACAGTGAGTAAATAGATATGCTGTATAGAAAAAAAAGATGCATCGAGATGCATCGATAATCGTTTTATAATCGCATCGCAGCCCTCTGAATTGTAATCCAATTGAATCGTGAGGTGCCTAGAGATTCCTACCCCTAATACCCACTGACTGGGTGGGCCTAATCTGCAGTAGGCTGCATAATGTACATAATATATGCAGCCTACTGCAGATTAGGCCCACCCATTCAGTCTACATCAGTGTAGTCCCTCTCCTTTATGCTAAAGTGAGGTACAAATGAGGTAAAAATGAGGTACAACAGAGACAGGGCTGTAACTAGGAAATTTTAGGCTACGTTTACACAGCAGGTAAAAGTGGCCCAAATCTGATTTTCTCACCAAATCTGATTTTTTTTGTTTGGCTGTTCACATTATCTTTTAAATGTGACCTGTATGCGACATCAGTCTGAACAGATCAGCTCCCACCAGCATCACAGGAGCGAGTGTAAAGTTCCAGTGGTTGACAGCTGGACTCATCACCCACAGTGTGTTCGACTTCTCCGTAAAAGGGCTCGTTATTCGGCCGCTTCTTTGGTTCGAGTCCTCGGATTCTTTAAACTGGTCTCTGACGCTGCAGCCTCGGGCTCCTCCGGCCGCGCTCGGCCGGTTCGTTCGAAACCTCTTCAAACACGGAGCGCTTTGATGAGTCTCTTCTAATATTTTGGTACAGAAACATCAGACTAAATGTTTATGAGTCTCAGCAGCGCGAAATTATGACGAATGTCGAGTTGGATTGACGTAAAAGTCGCATGAATTCCGATCTGGCTGTTAATGAGTCGCATTGCCGCAGATCGGATACGTATCGGATTTCAGTACCACATATGAAAGCGTCTCAAATCGGAATTGAAAATGTCAGATTCAGTGTGTTTATCTGTTCACACAGCCACACAGATGACACATCTGTGTCACATATGAGGAAAAAGATCGGATTTGGGCCACTTTTACCTGCAGTGTAAACGTAGCCTTAGTGAGGTCCAGTTTGCAGAAATGTGACCTACATCTCATGGTAAATAAATTAACTGCTGAATATGAATATTACACCAACCTTAAGTTTCTCCTTTAACCATATCATTGCTCCTGTTTACCCAACCATAACTGTTATGCACCTTTTCCTTTCATTTGTTCTTTCCCCATCACTCCATTCTTCTATAAACTGCTATTACTGTTCCACAAACTGATTTGACTCCAGTTATCCTGCTTAGGTTTATTTAATGAATCATATAACTATTTATTTGTTTATTATAGCTGAAAGTACATATTGAAACCTACGCTAAATCAAATGATAGTTTCAAATTGATTTTATGTCATTTACCTCTCTCTCTCTCTCTCTCTCTCTATATATATCTCTATATATATATATATATATATATATATATATATATATATATGTGTGTGTGTGTGTGTGTTAACTGCGCTCATAAACTTATTAGTTAAGGTCAAAGTTACTCTGGTACTCAGGGCTGTGTAGCGTCTCATACAGAGACTAACAGAGCGGGCAGCTACATCTACGGCCGAACCACAACTATTCTGAGGTCAGCTGAGAATCAGTCACAGCTCACTGGGTCGTTTCCTCACTTTTTTCCACACTGAATCTAATAAAAGCCTTCAGACACTTTAGAGGTCCTCGGTGTCCTAACAATAGTTAGGAACATTATGGCCGCTGATATTGTGCTGAAGTAATTGCAGATAGCAGCGGTTACTAAGCGGTTAGCGGTTGCTAAGTTGTTATTGGAGGGCTGAGGAAGAGCTTGGGAGATTTTGATTGTCCATAAAACAGTGACAGAAAACAATTTCATTATTATGAAAAATGCAGCATAATAAGTGCTCTGTTTCCATTTGGGTAGGTCTGTGACACCGTGGCTGCGGCCCTGAGTAGACTATTATGTCATGTCCCTGATAGCAAGAGGACAGTGGTCCACTGTCGGCCTGCTAATGGCAAAGCTGGCGGTCCGCTGGCGGTCCACTGGCGGGTTTGCTCAGCATTTTCTGGGTGGTCCACTGGCGGTTAAGTGGAGTATTAAACAAATGTCCACTTATCATTACTCATTTTCCACTCACAGTCCAATTTACTGATTTTTCCTTCCTTCATTTCTTTAGTTAAATTTTGTAAATTAGATTAGTAATTTTAATCTAGCACAGTGTCAGCAACATTTTCTATAAAATCATTTTACATTAGGACTAGTCATTATTTTTTTTTCTCTCGGTTGTTTGTAAAATTTGTTTTACAAACAGAAAAGTTTATTTTCTAAAATAAAAGTCTCTGTGCATTTAAAATCTGTTTGAGGAGAAAAACTAATTAGAGCTTGTATGCAGGACAGTAATCTGTGTGGTCCGAGCGGGGACCAGCAGTGGCAAACAGTCAGTGGGTGCCGACCTTATCAAACCAGCGGACCGATATATGCTTGCTGTCTGGGGTCAATTTGAACCTGCCATCTTTTTTGGTACGGCAAAAGCCTTTTTGCTCCAGCAGGTGCCACTACAGCCTACAATCTGCTGAAGTGTTTTATGACTGACAGAAAAAAAGCCTGTTTAATTAAAGAAAATTAAAGGACAAAGAGAGGTTGGGAAACGATCATTTAAAAATAAATCATGAAGAAGAAATAAGAAGAAATCTATTAGTCAAAATCTACATTAATTCACAATTAACCAGCATTAGAGCAAAACTCTAAATAAAAATGACTTCAGATGTAACAGTTTCAGTATGTTACTGGTGTTTGAATGGAAGCTGAGTCTCTCCAGCTAAAGGAGAAGCAAAAGCAGCAGTATGTAAAAAAAAAAACAAAAAAACAAAAAAAAACTCAGTAACTAAAAAAATACTGTCAACATACTGTCTTTCAGTAGTTCAAGAAAGTAAATCATTATTTTGTAAAAATCAGTCATTATTTTGAAATAAGAACTCTTCACTTTAAACAAAAAATAGCATTTGATAACTCATTATTTCAACAAATTAATTAAATTAATCTAAATTACTTTTTTCCACTATTCCCTGCAGGAACAGGCTTCCATATTTAATTGCAAAAAACAAACAAGCAAACAAAAATTCAGTGAGCAGCTTTTTATCAATCCACCATTAGTTTTATCTAAAAAGCATCAGTGATGAACGACAGGCTGTGTCTTCTTGAAGAGAGAAAAAACACTGAATGGCTGCTGATAATGTTAATGACCTGAATTAAATGTGGAGTTTCCTGGACATGGGCTCAGTAAAGCTCATTTAGGTCCATTTGTAATGATACTGTAACATTATTTATCCAAAAAATGTCAAAATAAATCATTTCTAATTGAGGAAGATAGTTATTTATAGTTATTGTGCCTATGGTATACACTGTACTGTTGTTTTTACGGAAAAAAACTGGCAGCTATGGTTGCCAGAATAATTCTGTAAAAAATACGGTGAAAATGTAAACAACTTTACAGAACAACCTGTCCTTTTACAATATAAAACTGTTGTAATTTACACAAAAATACATTTTAAGCCATTAAATCCAACAGCCCTTTTCTGCTGAATTTGCATGAACAATCTGCTATTAAACTAATTATTGCAGTAAATTTTACATGCAAATTCAGTTTTTTGTACATTGAATTACATTCAATTTCACTGAAAAATACAAAACAAACAACAATGTTTAACTGTAAAGGCCTAATTATAGAACTGCCATTTAACGGAATTTTTTAGCAAATTTTACACAAAAATTATTTCAATTGTAGTGTCTTCTGCATTATTAATGACAAGAGTGGACAGTGAAAGCAACATCTAAATACAGCTATTGATTTCCTGTAAAATTTATGCAATACAAATTAAAGGCATAAAATCCTGTTGTAAGACTCTCTAATATCAATCTCAAATATAAATGGTAAAACTTGAATTTCTTATTGTCTGGTATGATTACTGCTCAAAATAGAAAAATAAAAGCTGTCTCTACACATTACAGCCAGATTGAACACTTCTATATTAGACTATTTCATATAAACTGCCAAGCCTTCTTGTAGAAGTTAGACTTTTGTGAAAAATGTGACCCAGTGTACATAGATTAAACAAAGCTAGATATACCTTAAGAGATACTGTACTGAAAGATTAAAAAAATCCAATAATAACTTTCCTTTCCAAGAATTTATTAACCTCAAAGCAGGCAACAAAACATTTATCATTTCCTACCATACAAGGTCAAAATATGCACTTTACGAACATTAGAATAAGGCACATGTATCAGACTAGTGATCATCTCATTGGAACTGAAAGGAAAAAAAGGAAAGAAAGAGTAAACTAAACAGAGTAAGGGAGGGCAAAAAAGAAGGAAAAGACTTTCCTCCTAAAAACGTCTTAAGGACAATGAGTAATTACATTTATGAATAAACGCACGATTTTTTAACACCCTTTAAGGATTACTGCATTTCCTTTTTAGAATAAATACTACACGTACCAATATTGTCAAACAAGCTCTTCAAATTGAGGTAGAGGTTATGCATATGAGGAAATACCTGAGCAATGAAACTCATTAACAATTGCATACAAACTTTGTAACAATTTCACCTTAAACTTTTACTTGCTTCTTAAGCTTGATGAACTGAGCAGATAACGAGCAGAAATAAACATTTAACTTGTGAGTGGGGCACATAACAGGCCATAAATCTTACTGAGTTCTGTCCATATTTAGACATCACGCCATTCATGGTCCGAAAGTTCCTGAATCAAGGTAAGGACTCTAGGGTTCATGTGAAGACGGGATGTGTTTGTTTTCTCCACTTTAGTGCCCTTCTCTGGGTTGATGGAGAAAAAACACCTTGGAAAACAGAGGAAAATATATGACTTTTAATAATAAAATAGCTTCATTAACAATCAAAAAATGCACATAAATAATTTGCAGCACTAATGCAGTGCTAATGAACAAACGTCTCGAATTGGTAGTGAACAAGTATCTGCTCGCAGAGTTAATGACTCCATGACACTCACTCATTTTTAGACACAGACAATCACTTCCCCACTATGAGTGGACACACGTAGGCTAACGAAAACAGAGGCAAAGACTTATATTCGATATTTGCTACCAGAGTCCATATATGCGACTGTACTCTGGCTGAATAGAATGCCAAAGTATAAATGTTAATGTGTTGATTTTTTTTACAACTGTCTTCGTGAAATAGGCCATAGAGAGTGTACACCTCCTGGTTTTCATTGTTAACAGCACTGTTTTTCAGTGTGTCTGCTCAGTGCGTTATTATGAATGAAAGTTTTTCTGAAATCGTCCATAGACAGAGCTGTCTGTAGAGGCTGCATGTGGACCAAGCGTTTTCATACAATGTGTCATCAAACAGCAAAATTTCTAAAATTACAGGGTATGGCTGGATTTAGAGGAGATTCAACTGCATAGCTCAACCAACCAAAAAAACTTCAACAACTCGAAATGTGAGCTATTCAGATGCAATTCCTACTGTCACTGTGCTGCTACAGAGACAGACGAGGAGCGACAGGGGTCACAGTTATTAAATGTACTTTACTTACAGCTGTACAGAAGCACTTTTTGCTGTGGAACAAAATCTTCTCCACTGCAATGCTACTTGATCAGAGATAACTAATGCAGCATAGCTAGCTAATACACATTATTTAAATCACATAGATTTTAATTATTTAACTAGAGGAACACAGCACTCATTTACACCAACAACTACATCATTCAAAGTACATAATTCAGTATGGTATCAGACTCTGTATCCGTGAGTACTAAAAACTCATGCTCCATTTTAGAGAGAAAAAAACAACAACAACAACAAAAAAATCAATGCATTCCTATTTGTTTCAGTTCAATAAAGTGAAAATCTTGGATAAATCCAATCCAAAAAGACTCATCTCTGCAGAAACTCCAGGGATGACGCCAGCTCTGTTGGGTAATGGATGTTGAAGCAATAATAGCTCCCAAACATTATGCACAGGGCAGAAACGAAGGAGAGGAGGTTGTCATGCACAATGTTTCGACCCACACTCAGCATGAACCGTCTCGAAGAATAGCAGGATTGTCCTTAAAAGAAAAAAGAAAAAACAACAAAAATATATTCAAACAAAATTAAAACAAGACAACTGTTCCTGACATTGCTTATCATCAATACAGAAAGTTTTTGTACAGGTTTAGAGGACAGAAATGTAAAGCTTTTTAAGGCCACTTTGACCAACCTTTTACCCAAGAGTTTACAGTAACAAAACACTGCGCGTTGTGTACAAATAGACAGAAAAGGGAGAGTAAGAAAAGGAAGAAACAATAGAGGAATACAAGACAGAATATAAAAACCAAGAAAGAAAAGATGTTAACTTACCACACATAACAATGGTGGGAGTCAAATGAACTTGGTCCATCTGCACTTCCCCTGCCAGGCATGTGTCGTCAACATAACAGAACATTGCATCTTCCTTCTCATCAAAGTAGGACAGCAGAAGCAACACCATCTCTATGACGTCTTCAGAGCCACCACTCAGCTCTCCCCTCATCACTTTAAACTTTGTTACAGCCTGTAGTAACTTTCTGTTCTTGTTCACACAAACAGTAGTCATGCAGTTCAGGAGCCGTTTCGCTTTCAGATCCACATTCTGCATGAAAGTTTCTTTCAGCCCAATTCCGGCCACTCTTCCAGGAGGCAGTCTATATTTCTCCCCTGGTTGACTTGTTTACGCTGCATGTAAAAAGTCAACTTCATCAGAAGATTTGCATCAGTTTGCTGAGACATCATTTTCAGTTTTTCTTTCTTCTCCTGCTGGCTCTCTGTGGTCTCTCCAAGGGGCAGGAATTTTAAATCCCATTTAATGCACCCATAAGTGTCTTGGATTGCTGCTCTCTGTTCTGGAGGGGCTTCGTCTGTGTCAGACTCATCAGTGCAACATTCGTTTTCTTATTTTTTGGGTCGTAGCTTCACATTCTCTATCCTATTTTGCATTTATTTGACTAGAGAGTGATACCCAGGTCCAATCACATCTCCCTCTATTATGTCTTGCAGAGTTGTTGGATATTTTGCCACCATCTTTTTGGCAACTTCAGCAGAGGTCCTTTTACTAATGTAAGAACCTTTTTGCATCATCTCATAAACCACAATTCGGACCATCTCCCTTCTCATTCGTGGACTTGGTCATTTTCCTCTCTCCAATGACTGCATCAGTTCCTCTGGGAACTTATCCCATGGTATCAAAAAGGTGTCCACCCAGTCTATATCAGGGCTTTGGCAGCTGCTGGAAGACGTTGAGGATGAACTTCTTGGTGAAAAAGACTGCAAGGATGTAGGAGGTCCTTGCGAGGTACCAAAAGATGAGCTGCTCGTTTCAGGAGCCTGGCCTGCAACAACATACACACATACATACGAACAGTGTTATCAGGAATACAATGTGAATGTTTCCATATTTCCAACTGATTTTTATACGCAAGCCACTCTGGACACCTGTTACATCCTGTACTGCAATAACTGACTTACATCTCAGCTTCCAAGCAGCAAGGACTTTTCGGGCTTGAACTGGCCTCAACGCTGACAGCAAATCGGCTTCGTCAATAAACTGAAAATCATCATATGCCTCTACTCCAAGGGATTGTAAAGTCTCTTCTAAAATATCTTTCGACACCTCTGGAAGGTCAGGTAAAACCTCAGTGATGGCAGTGCGTAGAAATGTTTGCTCCATATCAGTCAGTTCTGTAATCATGGAAGAATAACACCAGTTTTCAAAACAAAAGACAAAAGTAATTAGACATTTAGCCAAATGACACTGTGTGTATATGTATACACACATAAGAGGAAGCTCTACTTTGAGTGCATAATGTGAGTAAGGATTTACAATTTCTGTATGTCTATAAGGGAAAAAAATGCACTTTTATATTTGTAATATAGTATTTTGTCATTTTTTTACTGCACATATATGAAATTTTTTGTATGGTTTCCCCACCACAGTGGCCAAGATCAAGCTTATTTTGACAACACACTGTGTTTCACCGGAATGGCCTGGTGCCCGTTAACAATGTATGACTGTAACGGATAAAAATCTACCAAGTCATTAATGTTAAGACACTGCAACCGTGTACCCTGTTTTGTCACCGAGTACAGATGGTATTCAGAATGATAGTCAGCTTTATGTATATCCATCACAAAATACACAGCTGCATCATTTTGAATTAAAATAATGAGAAGTTCTGCAAATTCCATGGAGTCATCATTTTTTGACCCAAGGAAATGCCCTTTTCTATACAAGGTACCTTTATACTGTATGCCTGTGGAAACACTAGTATTGCTTTCCGAAAAGCCAAACTCTCTCACTGCATGTTGAACTGCATCACTGTAAAGGTTGGGGTAAAAAGCACAACTGTCTTTGACTTGCAGAAACTGACTGCATCCTGGTCCATCTAAAAGATATGCCTGAAACATCTGATGTCTTTCAGATAAAGTTAGGAAGATGTTTTTAACGTTTTTCAAATGCCTGGCACATCTCTTAAAGTAGCTGTGTTTACTTTCGTAACGCATCGTCCATAACCTGATCAAAAGGCCAAATTTCAAAATTAGAGCAGGATAGTGCCGCAAGAAATGGTGTTTGGGTTTTAGTCAACTCAAAGGAGGGAGACCAGGCTGGCAAACATGAAAAGATTTCAGCGCAGTGAAAACAGAGTTTACCTTTATCCCTTTGATGTCTTGACTGTCTTCAGCTTTTAAATCATCAACAACAGAATTGTACGTTTCAGGGCTGCGCTGTGGACCACATACATTTGGATCATCACTCTGAAACTCACTTCGTGTGATTTCACAGTACCTGCAAAAGAACTGGGAACGACTAAAGTTTTCAGTAAACCTGCCAATGCTGTGTGAACCCAAATTATCACCAGCAATACAATACAGAGCCCCCTTGACTCTTTCACCACCTATAGTTATTCCATTTTCCTCCACATCTTTCAAGTCCACTAACATCTCTGAGAAAACCTTAGCACTTCCAAATTGTTTTAGGTCATTCTCTCCACACAGTAAGACAAGAAACATGTGATCAGTATTGGACCGAACATGAGCAGGTAAATTTGCCACAGAAAGACAGACTGCAACAACTTTGTGTTTTTTCTTAGCAGAGCCAAGAGAATTGACAATTTCAAATGCATCCTGGTACAGGATTAGCTTTAGACATCCTGGATTTTCAACGAAGAACTGGTTGGACTTTTTGTCCATCACTTATATCACCAAAATCATCTGAGTCTGTTTCATAAGACTGTTGTGACACTGAATTGTTCCATAATGCTGATTATAATAAGCTAGTTAATGTTTGTACCAGAGGTATGTAGTAAGCAAACCTTTGTGTCATATTTTCATCATTTCCTAATGCTACTTTTTTAGGCTCTATGTAGTTGAACATCTTTTTGAATGCCTGGGCTCTTGAATATGTTGTTTTCAGTGGTCCCTGATGACACACAGAGAACAAATCTGAATCCTTCACACAATCACAGATTTTAGCAATTGCATCATCAGCTAGACTCAGGTCATTTTTTAAAAGTGAACATAGTTTACTTAAAGTGTAATCCTGTCCCAACTCATGCACGTTTTGCATCTCTTCAACAACTGTCTGTATTGTTGAAGAAGAAGCAGCTGCCCTTGCAATTTTAGGTAGAATAAACATACATTCTTAAGAAAGGTCTCACTAAAATTCTGTGGCAGTTCAATGCTTTCATTTGTTGTTGCATCATTTGAGCTTTGGGAAGCACCTTCACATGCAATGGCAGTAGAAGACTGAGGAATACTTTCCCTGTATATGTCACTTATGCTATCCACTGAACATGCTCTATGTTTCCTGGACATATGAGCAGTAAATGATGACTTAACAGTGATGGTATTTTTACAACCAGTTACTGGACATGCCGCAGGTCGCCCCTCTACTATATGCTCTTTTAAGTGGGATATAAGTTCCTTCACTGTGTGAAACTGGCGCTCACACAGCGAAATGGCACATTTAAAATCTGTAACAACGGCTCTAGTAGTAACAGAGGGTGGGGGCACATTGTGAACACGATAGAAATGAGCTTTAAAAGCTGCACAAGTACAAAATGTCCGCTTGCAATCAGCGCCAACACATTTAAAAAAAACAACGGGGTTCGTTCCTATTAACTTTACAGTGCAGCACATAACCTCTCAGCGTCTCTAGTGATTTGCTGCAAAAACTGCAGGTTATCATTTTTAGCAAACAAACAAAACCGCCCGTTTTACGTTTTTATCCTTCACTGATGACTCTGCAAAAATCGCCGCTCCACAACAGCATGTAAAAAACGAACTGAAACAGTTCAGCATTACGCATGAAACCCACCAGATTTAACCCCCGGTCAGTCGGCCTTGTTATTATGACTGCAAAATATACCCTCGGTCACAAACAAAAGCTAGTACTTATCTGACAACAAACTCTCATGTATTTCAAGTTTGGAGAAAATGAATTGTTAGTTTACCAATGCTACAGGTCGAGACTGTACTCATGTACACACACACAGCTCCAAGCGCAGCCTCGAGCCGTGACCTTCGCTAAGCTGGCCGCTCCCGCGATAATTACGTAGGCTAGTCCAATGAAAGAACAGAAACAACCTCTACTGCGCTGTGATTGGACGAGGCAGAGCTTAGTTAGTTTGAAATTCAAACACTGACGTCTGTTTTCGAGGGAATGTAAAATTTACATTGAAAATCAATACAGTCACAATTTAAATGGCCCTAAGGCACTATAAATTAACAAATGGCATCACGTGTAATGAAAAAAAAAAACAGAAACTTTTAATTGTATTATTTATAATTGATTAACAATGAATATTATGAAACAGATGAGCATCTGTCAATTTGGAAGATAAAAAATTTCTGCAGCTCCATCACCACTCACCTTATGTGTAAATACCCTCAAAATACCTTAAAATCGAAACTTTAAATCTACACATTATATTTTTTCTTTCAATTCCAATATGCTGTGATGGGCAGGCAAAATAATACTACTAATAAAAATAATAATGTAAAATAATTCATATGTAATGTATTTTTTTTACAGTGACCTAATATTATTACAGTTTTCTACATGCTTAATGATGTATTGCTAAATATAGACCTAATCAAATGTAAACAGGCACATCACCTTTTTAAACCCTTCATATTAACATTTCTGTAATAGATCTGTAAAGCGTAATGCATTTGTAAGTAATACGGTTTCTTTCTGTATAAAAAAAATCTACCTGACAAAAAACATTATTTTAACAGTCATGTTGTAATTTTAACTGTGTTGTGTTGCTTTCTGTACTACAGTTTTTTGTGTTTAAACTACAGTAATCTATAAATTCTGCAAAGAAATTCAATTCTTTTAACATATTCTTACCTTAAAATGAACAGTTGTGTTTGGTTCGGTATTTAACTATAGTATTACTGTAAATTAAACACTGCTTCATTGTTTTTCTGTTTACGCTTTTTTCATGTCATGATTTTACAGCACTTCACTGTTAATTTTACAGACATTTTTTACAGTGTAGGCATAGAGACTACATTTCTCGGAAATTAATTGTTCCTTCTAGAACAAGGGGTTCTCAACCTTTTCCACCCCAAGGCCCACCTGTTTATAACTATAAAGCATAGCGGCACACAGAACAACTGAATTATAATTTTTTTTACATTTTTTAAAAAATGTTCATGTTTGCAGAGATGTCAAAAAAGGGGGAAAAAGAAAAACTAAGGTAATTTCGCGTTTTCATTGAAAATTCTCTTGTGGCTCCTACAGGAGTGACTGTTTGGTTCCTTAGTTTTGAGGGTTTAGCACCTCATTTGAAATAAACCTCACTAAACTCAGTGAGTTTTTAGATTGGCATCACCACCATCAACAATAATAATAAACCTTTCTTGATATCTGCTTCTTTGTCATTAGTTTATCAATCTGAGTTTAACTACTCAGGTCATAGATGCTCCGCTAGAAATCAAACGCAGATCTTCGCTATTATTTTAAGGCTCGTCTGTCGTTTTTATCAGCTGAAGCTCGAGCTGCAGGAACGAAATGAGTCTGTAAAGAATGAGTCGTTAAAACAAGCAGATTAAGCGCTAAAGTGCTGCTAGAAGAAGAAAATAGGCTCTATTGATAAGTTCCCTCATTTGGTCATAAAATGCGTCCCACCAGCAGTGAACTGAACAGGGTTTGGTTGGAAGCGGTCTGAGACTAGCGGGTTTTTGCCAGACTGGTTAGCTGATGCAGACCTAAATACAAGTGAAATGTTCACACACGTAAAAATGGAGTGAACTAAAGAAGAAAACTTTGATAGGTCCGCACTAAACAAGGAGAAAGTGCCCTGAGGAACCTCTCCATCTCTGGCAGACTGCGCTGCACGCGGCTGTGTTGTCTCAAACTGATGGCGTTTAATTAGTCTGTGACTGCAATGTTTTTATTTATACATGTCCATTAATATTCATATTGGTTATAATATGGAAATGTTTGATTCTCTGATTTTTCATTATTAAGCCCAAGTTAACCTTTTCCCTCATATGTTTTTATGATTTAAAGTGCTGCTACCTACCCACTACGAACTACAGCCTCCACCTGAGTACAGGCCAGCGGACCACTAGAGGTTGCTTCATGGTCCACTGGTGGTCCGCGGCCCACAGGATGAGAAACCCTGTCCTAGGAGACCATGTGCAGCTCATAAGGACAGTTCCTTTTGGTAATATTGCTTAGTTTATGTATAAGTAGCTGTGTTCATGTGAATGTACGTTATACTGAAACAATTGCTTAATTATATTTTTGATGTGTTTACAACTGAAAGAGTGCATCGTTTATAATTTGTCACTAAAAAGCCTTTTGGAATGATAATGTTATATTTTAAACATTAGAGACTATAATTATATGAGTACATTTACTCATATCAGAGATTAATAATCAACATAATTCCAGTTTTTTTCATAATTGGCTGTGGTCTTTAGTTACAGTGCAGTTTAAGTGCTTCATTAACACAGAGCGCCCCCTAGTGAAGTATTGTACACACTCAGACCCACCTTTCTCTCAATAGCACTCATTGCTGAAAAACTCTTGCCGTAAGATTGTCATTTGGTCATTGTTTTACATGATTGAAGAGGTGGGCAATAGGTCAAAAACATAATATTACAACAATTTTACATGATGTCACATTGTTTAATTTTTCTTATATCTGAAATGCTAGAACAGGCAAAAAAGAGCCAGTAGCACCACTTTTTTAAAATACCATCAAAAACTTTGAGCACTAAAATTTTTTATTGAAGTTTGTACGTGCTGTGCTGCACTGAGTCCAGTAAACAGGACTCTTTGTAATGAAACAGTCAGTTGGTCAGTGTTCCTTCAAACTTCCTTCAAACTTCCTCCAAACTTTCTTCTACTTGAAGAAAATGCACCAAGAATATGTGGTTTTATTGCTCTTTGAAAATTATATGAAGCAACAAATATAATAAAAACATGGTTAAAAAATAAAGCGACATGTTTAACAGCATTATTAACACTGACAGTAGTCACTCATGTTTGAGGCCAACCTGCATCTGTTTTATGGAACCACATTGGCATGAAGCTCAGGAGAAGCTACACAGAAACACTGAAAATGATTAATGAGACTGACTATACACCACATTTTAAATCAGAGAAATTACACAGAGAAGCTCTTTCAAATTCTCAGGAATAATAATGCTAAACACAGCTAATTGTAAATCCTCATCTTTACAGTATTTACATCTTTACATTTACAGTTATTAAACTGAAATGGTTGCAGGGATACTACACCGAAACAGAAGAGAGTGAATTAGATCAGATAAAAGAAACTAGAAAATAAATAGAACCTCACTGACAGATGGAACAGCTCAAAGTGATCACATCAGTCTTTAGCAGAAATGAGCAAAGGCAACTCTAATTATACTGATATACCACACTGATAAAAACAGAACTGTGAAAACCATCTCCTAATGCCTCACAGTGCTATATTCACCAGCTCTCTTTCTAAGTCATGTTAAGAGAATGTTTTTCTGCAGTTGTAACTGAGTATGAGTTTTCATTTATTCAACATTTACAAAAGTAAACCATTTAAGAAGAAACAGGAGGCAAAAATCTAACAACTGTCAAAAACAAATGTATTAATAAAACGTTATGATGGGCTGCCATCCAGCTTTTACTATTTAGTTTATGTAGTCACAGATGCCAAAAAACACAACTGAATGCCCATGACCTTTGACTCCTCAGATGGCACTGCATTAAAACCCAGCATGTTTCTGTGATAGGTATCATCACATGGGTTCAAAATTACTTTGTCAGTAAAGACATCCGTTCTAGACGTTCTAGAGTGTTTTTGTAGATTAAGCAATAATTAAGTTATTTTCTCAACTTCGATATTTTGCTCCACTGCGAACCAAAGACGTGCATGTGTGGATGACAAAAGACCTTTTAAGTTCAACACAATTTCAGGAAGAATGGTGCATTATTGCTATAATTTTGGCCACGTCTGTACAGGTTGTTACTATACAGTGGTTATTGTTGTTTACATGCTCTTTATTACTGATCATATTTATGATCCTTACAGAAATACACTCAGAAAGAAGTATCACGATGGAATAGATCATGATAAGAATAACCTGTCGTTATTTTGCCTACCCCCACGTGGTGCTAATGATACTGATATTTCAGTTATAATTTACCTCACAGTGCTGTATTAATCAGCTCTCTTTGAGTCATGTTAAGTTTAGAATGTTTTCTACTCATTCTGCAGTTCTAGTCTAGACCCAGATGAAGATCAGTCCTGAACACCATCACTGTGTAAACCTGTAAAAGTGGTCAAACGAGTGCAGCTCCTCAGAATTAATTTTCTTTTAATATCCTCTCTGAAATGGACAGAGACAGATCTGGACTGTGTAAAATCAAAAAAAATATAAATACCAAGCATAGAATTTGAATTAAATGTCAAATTAAAGAAATGTTCCTTAAAAGTGTGTACTGAGCTTGATTGTCTAATAAAAGTGAAATTGAATTCCACAGTTTTCACAAGCATAATAACTGAAACAGGCCTCCATCTTTCCTGTATTTTACAGAAGGTATTTGCAGAAGGCCGGTATCTGCAGATCTAAGGGTCATATCATGGGTTGAAACATATACAGATATACAGGTACCTTACTCTGTAAGGTACATGGGTGCTTTAAGATGATTTAGAACTCTGTTTACATGCAGGACAAAACAAAGCTTTCATACTTCAGGTTTGGACAAAAGAGGCAAAAGAACTGAATTTCTCATAAAGCATCTTTCTCTGAATTTTAGGGCTCAAGATCAGTATTTCAGTTTTCTTCATTTAGTTGTAGAAAATGTATGTCTATGGACAAATATCTCACACACAGCTGGTGAGCATGTCAACAGGGTCTTGATTTTCAGAAGGGTTGGAAATTAGTATATAGTAAAGTGTAATTGCTTGTCATCAGCATAGCTATAAAAATGTATATCATGTGCAAAGGCCCTAAAACTGAACCTTGTGGGGCTCCACAAGAATTTTTTTTTTTTTTGATGACTGGTTTCCCAGTGAAACCAAAAAAAAAAATGTCTATTCATTAAATATGATTTAAATCATTCTAAAACTGTACCTGAGAAGCATACCATGACAGAGGATTAGGATCTTGTGGTCAACAGTCTCAAAAGCAGAGACCAGATCATTACAGGAGGGAAAGTGTTTGATGGGCTATTATAAAAACTTTTAAACTTCTTAATTGTTTCTAAGTTAATGTAATGTTTTCAAAATACTATTTAGGGATCTTCTTCTTTCCTTTTCTACAAACCCCATTTCTCGAAAATTTGGGACATTTTGTAAAATGCAATAAAACAAAACAAAACATATAATACAAAACATAACAAAGGTCTGTGATTTATTAAATCTCTTGAAACTTTCTTTAGCTGTGCAATGTTTTCACTGACCAACTTAATTATACTTTGTAAATGAAAAGAAATATAGAATTTGATTTATGCAACACATTCAAAAAAAGTTGGGATAACGGCTTAATCTGTTGGATTACGGATGCAGACAGATGCATTTGTTTGGCAAAGTGGTGAGCCTCAATCTGTTCTTGCTTATAAAGAATTAGGCGTTTCCTGGATGCTTCCATTATACTTCAGTGTAGCGACTGTAACTGTTTTTTCTCAAAAGGTATTTTTTGTCTAAAATTTAGGACTCGAAACTTAAGATAATGGAGATTTAGTTAATAAAAGGGTTAACGGCTCCTGTTCCCTCTTTACAGAACTAACATTATATAACCCTTATGACCCTCCTCTCAAAGGACACTGTTACGTTCCCACAAAAGGCTACGGTCTAGGGGTGTGTGTGGGGACAGTAACATGTGGAGCAAGTGTATGGATGTGGCTAACCAGTGAAGTAACCAACATACATTTATAAAACAATCAGGTTTTTATTTATAAACACAGGCACAAAGCCAAAGGATGCCATATAAACAAAGGTAAATAGACACAGATAGACAAGACAAACTGGGATGTCAGATGGCTGAACCAACCTGGGAGTGAACACAGACAGCACCAAAGAAAAGAAAATAACAAAAGGGAGCTACACTAACCTGTATTTTTAAGTATCTTATCTAACTAGCAGAAACTAGTCAACAGCTAACTGCTACTCTAAGCTAAGCTATAACAAAAATACAGGGGGTGGTACCTGCCTCTAAACTAGTGTGTCTACACAGACGTGTAACCTACGTGTGGCAATGTAGGTGCGCACACGTTCTAAACTGTTCTTCTATGGCAAGCCAAGAGGATCAGAATTCGTCAGGGTTTTGACGGAATATAAGAGTCGTTTTTACCAGTTTGAAACTCAGTGATAGCCAGGAGAATATTCATTGCTTCCACTGACTTAATTACTCACATGGACCTACTGCAGTCCACACTAACAAACTAAGGACATATGTCTGTCAAAACAGAAACAACATCAAGTAAAGATTTAGTTTAAGGAGGCTTGTGATTTCGTATCCACTGTACAACCAGCAACCACGATGCTTGCAATTGTTTCACAAGAATGAGCAGTCAGAAGCTTACAGTACAAGCAAAGTAAGCACATTCACTTCCCACACGTTCTGCATTTGTCCATCTTAGGGCAAAGGAAAATTAACAACTTTACAGCAGTGCTATCCATAGGCCCACATATAGGCTGCATAGCCTGCTTGCTGCATGCATGTATACTCAGAAGAGTGCACAATGACACAGGCAAAACCCAGCACCATAGCCATTCTCCTGGCTATCACCGAGTTTCGAACTGGGCAAACCAACTCTCCGTATAACCCTCCCCCTGAAGCCAGGGCTAAACCTCTCGGTGAAGGAGGGGATGTGTAAATTCAGTTCATTTGTGCTTATGAGATGCGTGGTGCTGGTAGACGCTCTTTAGTTCAATTTGTAATTAATAAATGTGCTGGTTTTCTATTAATCCCAAAACAAATTTAGTATGCTATTAATTACAAATATATATATATATATATATATATATAAATTAGGTTCAAAATTGTTTAGAGCTTTTCCTCCATGCTCCACCGGAATGTTTGAATACAGAATGAATGTTTCATACACTGCATTGTGAACACGAATCGCACAAACACCAGCTATCTTCTGATAGCCTTATGTTGCATTTACCCTACTCCGGCGTGTATCCCATTTGTTTTCAATGGAAAGCGTCTGGTTCCGCCTGACATGGAGCATGGAGGAAAAGCTCCAAACAGTTTTAAGCATGGACATATTTTAATATATGTGTATATATATATATATATATATATATATATATATATATATGTATATATATATTGCCACTACAGCATCAAACTCAACCCTTTCATCAGAGATTGATATGATTTTATGATTCTGCTGCCTTGTTAGTTTGTCTTATGTTTCTGATTACCTAAACTAACCTCATTAGGATCTAGAAACACTACTGTGTGGCCGAAGAAAGGTTTCAACGTCAGGTCGGATGCTTCAGGTGTGATGCCCAGGCTGCCTCTGCTAACCTTCCTCTGCAACTAGAGTTATTTAATGTCAGCGTATTTGTTCCCTTTAGGTTTAACAATCTGTCTCAATTCTCACCAGAGACTCATCTACCATTAAGCCCTAAATATTGTACATATTCTGTGCTTAATTTCCTGTATTAGATCCATATTTGCCAACCTGTTGATTAGACTGATTATTCCATGCTCCATTTATCTTGTTTATTTATACAAATTAATAAACAAGCTAGCAGGTGATTTACCATTTAAGTATGATTTTTATTTTTTTATGATTCAAATATTTTTGTATTTTACGGTGTTGCTAGTCTTAAATTGCCATTACTGTATGCATGAATTTCAGAATGAGTGTATATTATTGAAAACCATTCTAGTTGATGAAGTAAAACTCAAAATATCTTGTTTTGTATTTCTTTTGTTTAACTACAGGTCAAAGTGAGTTTACAAATCACTTTGGTTTTCATTTGCATTTCATATACTGCCCCAATTATTTTGAAATTGAAATTTGTATATGAGGAAGACAGCATCTAAATCCTTTTAGGTTGGTCAGTACAGAGGGGGATTTGCATTAGATTTTCTGTCTCTGTGGGCTGAACTGGACAGTCTGGAGAATCTGAGTACTGATTTGCTGGCTGTCATTTGATGGAGGACACAGCTCATTCTCACTCACAACTCTTCAATATAAACTGAGGTTGTGTGTCCACACAAAAAGACAGAAATGGGTTTTAAGAGAGCAAACACTGACATCATACATAAAGAGCCAAATTACACAGTAGAAGAACTGCACATTTGGATGGTGACCAAAAGCTGAGCATTTATTGATTCCACAACAAACTGCAGTACATATTGTGATATTGATCAGAATTTGTGTTCAATGAACACAATCACACCAAATTATCAAATATAAAATTCCAGCTTTTACTCACACTGAATGTCCAGCTGGACAGAGTTTTGAGCTCCATGTTGATTCTGAGCTCTACAGTAGCATAAACCACTGTGTGTATCATCAATCTCAGTGATGGTGAGAGAGGGTCTGTCACGCCTACGGCATGCTCTCATGAAACGGACTTCATCTCCCAGAATCCCATGGGAGATCATGTGACTCGGCTATCGAACGCGGACTCTGATTCCGACAAAGACTCCATTGCCCATGGTGCAGTAGGGGCTCACGTGACCAGTGACTCTCGCGAACGCTCCTATCCGCGCTCACAATCACCAGAATACTAACTGCTTTCACCTGTGTGTATTTTCAAGAGATAGGGAACTAGTAGTATATAAGCCCGGGCTTTAGTTAGATTTGTTGCGAGGTATTGTTCTCTTGAGACTTACTGAGCGTTTCTATTCTGATTATCCGACTTCCGTGTTTTTGACCACTGCTTTGTTTCACCCGTTTTTGTATTTTGCTACTTCCCTTTGGTACTGTTGCCTTTTCTGATTGATCTGTGTTTTTGACCTTTTTGCCTGTTTCACGACGACGATTTTGCTCTGCCCTTTTTGTGCTGTTTGTTGTTGGTGACTAAAGTGTTCTCAACTTTCCATCCGCAAGCGTCTGGTTTCTGTTGAACTGTCACAGGGTCCGGTCTCTATCTGCTCTCCATTCTCTCTGTACCAGGTGTAGTTCACTGCTGGGTTTCCTTCACTACTGCAACTCAATGACACTGAACCGCCCAACATCACTGGACCAGATGGAGACACTGACACAGATGTGCTCTTAGGGGCATCTGAGAGAAGAAAAGAATGATAGTATGTAGTATTAGGTTGTCAGCTAAACTCCATGGAGTTGATCAGATTCAGGACACCACAAAACAACTAGAACATGAGACTTTTTACTTTGCAGAAATAATTAAGTAATATGTTCAGTTCATAAACTTCAGTTTATAGTCTTACACAGAACATGTAAAACGAGAGAGCGCTGGGTTGTTTTGGTGTCATTGTTCTCCAGCTGGTAGGTGGCAGTGCAGTTGAATCTGAGTTTATGATGAAGGTGAGTAGTGATGAAGTTCAGCTGAGAGGAGATGAAGCTGGTGTTTTGGTTCTGCTCCTGGCTGCTGTTTGTGGGCAGGGGGCTCCATGATAATGTGGGGGGCTAAGAGGGACACGGAGAAAAAGCAGAGCAGAACAAACTCACAGAGCTGCCCTCCAACACCCTCCGATCCTGCACCTCCATCTGATCTCCATACAGACTCAGTGTGGGTTTGGGGGAGAGTCTGACACACAGATGAGGAGTGTTAGAGTGTCATGTTACAGAAGCACCACAGCTATATTTTAAATATTATTATTATTATCTGAGAGGAACAATCACACTGTACATTAATTTCACTGTATCACTCACCTCTGACATTTACATAAATAGACTGAGTTTTGCAAGTGTATTTCAGTTTTCCTGCCTCTATTCTGAAGTAATATCTCCCACTGTGACCCTCACTAAAACTGTTGAAGATGGTGGTGCAGTCCTTCATTCTGAGATCTCCTGTTATTTTCCCTTTAATCTTGTTGTTTTCAGGTGTTGTGGAGTCAAAGACTGTGTGATCTTGCTCAGTGCCATCTTTATGCCATATTGCTTTAGGATTTATCTGGAAGTCTTTATTAAACTTGGCCTCAATCGTAAAAGTGCAGGGAAGCTTCTATACTCTCTGGCAGAGTGACGCTGAAGGAATCAATGCACAAAGAAACTGAAACACACACACAGACAGAACCATTCAATAGTATTAATACACATAAACAAAGCAGGTCAGACTGAATACGCAGAATATCATCAATATAAAGTAAGCAGAACTGCCACAAGCTGAATAAACACTGCAGAATACACACTAATAAATAAATCACATTTCACATTAAATATGTAGAAAAACATCATGATTCACACACAGCATTCTGTAATCTCAAAATTCTATAGCACACAAACCTCCAAATAGACAATAAAAGATGGCAATTTTCTCAGCTAACTTCATCTTTCTGATAAGGAAAAATCACCTGCAGAAGACTGAGCAACTTTTGAGCAATAAAATTCCTCTTCAAGTCAAGTCATATTATTTGTCATTACAGCTAGAGACTGTTAAGAACTGATGTGCCAGTAACATTGATAAGACTGTCACATATAAACACATTCAGCGTGATTGGTCATCTTGCAGCTGTCCGTCCTCTTCCTCTTTTACCTTCAACTTTTCCAAGCACAATGATCTTTTTTCAACGAAGAGGTTCTTTTTAGAATATAGAGAATAAGAGAGTTTCAGTTCGATTATCTGGGCTTCGAGTGAGAAGTTAGGTCTGATTTGGTCGAGGATCCATTTGTTAGTTTTCTTTGCCATTTAAGATACTCTAAAGTCTTCACCAACATCAAAGTTTAAAGTCATCAATAATTTTCCTGTCTTGCTTGTGTATTGCCACCTTTCACATCCAAAATGCTGTTAATAATTGATCCAAGTGGCCAATAGCTGTCCACCATTTCCACATCTTCTCCATCAATGGTAAAGAGAGCAGGCTCTCTTGTAGTCTTCTTTATATTGAGCTGAAATGTTTTCATTCTTTGACCTTCCTCATAAGGGCCTTCAGGTCTTCTACATTTTCAGCTATGAGTGTTGTATCATCCACACATCAAAGGTTATTGATGTTTCTTCCACCAATCCTAAATTCTCAATCATCTTTCTCCAGTCCTGCTTCTCTTATTATATGTTCTGCAGCTAACTGCTTTCCCAAACCAGTCTGTTTGTCCATTTTTTTGTCATGACATTCAGATCATTTGAACAGTGCTTGTTTTTCCACATTTGTTCCCATTTTCAATATCTTTACAACTGTTGTTGTAGTAAATCAGGGCCATATCTGTTGTGGCTATTAGAAGATTTGTACTGAAATAAAAGTAAAATAATTAAGGTATTTATCCACTTCATTTCATTCATTACATTAACATATATGGGTTACATAGTTAAATAATTTTAAAAGAGAATTCCACTGATTTTAACATTTCTGCATAATTCACTTGTCATGCCTCAGGCTGATTCGGACTTCATTTCCCAGAATGCGTTGGGAGATCATGTGTCTGGGCAACATCCTACAGACTCCAATAACCACAATCCCTCAGGGGATCACATGACTGTGGACAATCACTCATGCACCTATCAGCGTTCGCAATCACCTGAATATTGAGTGTATGCACCTGTGTCTAACATCATATGATCCCTTTAGTTCAGTATTTAAGCCCGGGCTTTAGTACTAGTCAGTGCAAGGTATTGTTTCGTCCTGAACTTACTGAGCATTTTCTATACTATGTTATTGCTGCCTGTTATGACCCTTGTTTCGATTACCTGACCTTGTCTTTTGCTACTCCCTTTTGTACTTTTTCCAGATTGTTTTTGAACCTGTGTTTTTGACCCTTTTGCCCAATCTTCTGACTACGACTTTTGCTTCTCCCTGTGGTTTTGTATGCTTAGTGTTAGGATCACTATCGTGATCCTGTGTTGTCTTTTGGCTCCGACCCATGCTTGCTTTTTGGACATGATTTTGCTGAACTATAATAAAACCTGGTTTGCCCTTTTTATCCGCGAGCGTCTGGATTCTGTCACAGTGTCACATCACTCATGATAATGTACACAAAGTTTTTTTTAATGGTTTGATTCGAAGTGCTTTATTGCAGAGAAACTTGATTTCTCTGCAGTGGTAGTTATGGGAACCAGGGTTCATAATGTCAAAAAAATACAGCCATTTTATTTACCATCCAAAACCACCAGATAACCCACTCATGTAATGTTGATAATGGTTAATATGGATAAGTAAGGTAGTTTTTGAGTTTTAGAGACTATTTTGCCTCACAACATTCTGCATGTATCTCTTCACCATAAAAGGAATTCAAATAATAATTTAATAATTTAAGCAGCATTTAATTTGATAATCTTCTGTGAGGGAGCTTTTAGAGACATTAAACTCTGCAGTAAGCAAGTTTCTCTAGAACAGAGTTAGTTATCAAACCACTCAGAATGTCTTTTTCATCTTGATGTTTTAACCCATTAAGTTCTAAGGCCTATTACATTCTAAGACTTATTCAGAAATGTTGTGGAAAGATACACAAACTGGCTGAGTTATTCTCACGTTATAGGAGTGAGAATAGAAGCCTTGACCCACCATCAGTTCCTGGATATTTAAAAGGTTAATTATAGTGAAATTCTGACTGACTCTTTAAAGTGGTAAGGCTGTTAGACTGTGCTTCAGTCCATGTAAACCCTTTGTTACCTTACACCTTTATTTATTTCAATACAATATCATACAAATGCATTAGTTTAAATTTCCCAAATTAAATCTGATTTTACTAGAAGACCAGCATTGGAAACTGGAAATGCTGGTCTTCAGTGTCTACCTTGCTCAGTGTCTACCCTGCATTACCACACCCATTTTACAGCTTCACAAATGAAATCTTTATCAGTGTAATGTACAAAGCTAATACAGCACCACTGCTACAGTGAGATTAAGAGGAGCTCCAGTGGTTCTTACCTCACAGGGTGGATGAGAAGCTGGTGGAAAAACAGTTCTTTGGCACTGAGAGTCTATAATCTGTAATTGTTGAGTTCAGAATGTATAAAGTGTCCTGCTGTATCTCTGCTGTCTGTGGTGGGCTGGACTTCACTGCACTGTGTGACATCAGTTACCACAACATGCTGACTACCAACACACACACACACACACACACACACACACACACACACACACAAATACACACTTCAACTTAACTTCCTCTCACACTCACTAAGTCTGAACGTGCAACAATATCAGCAGCTTATATTCTTCAAGTCGTGTTCTTTATTCTCTTAAAGGCCCATATCATGTAAAACTTACTTTCCCTTGCTGTTTTATTAAAAGTTTGATATGGTGTATATATTTCGTTTAATAAAAATAACTCATTTTTTTCAACATATTATTTAAATTAGTCATTACTCGAAAACACCATGTTAAAAAATGTGCATAAGCCTCCTGCTGTCTGGAAGATATAAAATAAAAACATTTTATTCACAGGACAATAAGGACAATTTATTTATGACAATAAGTTTGAAGACACCTGTGATATTATTTATTATACAACAGTTAGTTCCAGCCACACAAGCGTTCTAACCATGATGTTATTTCGCCATAACATCACAGGTTTTCCACAAACGAACTGCCTGCTGTGCAGTGAGTGAGCGGAGCTCCTTACTCTGACATAGCAACAAGCTGCTCGTTAAGGAACTATAATTTGGTGGAAGGAATTAAAACATATTAAATGCCACATTCACAGCCCAATTTATTAACTTATTACTTTATTTATTTAACTGTTGTATAAAAGCAATAGAACACTCGAGGTTGTGTGTTATCACTATAACATCATGTGATGATCTACATCACTTGTGTATATATATATATTTATATATGCGTATATACACCATTGCATGTGAGCGCTGTGTGTGTGTGCCCCCCCCTTCTTTTCTCTTTCGTGTTGTCTCTTTCGTCTTTCCTGCTGGTTTTTTTTTTACCTATCTTTCACCTCATAGGTGGATCGGTGTGTCACTCTTGACTGTTTCACTCTTGACTAGTTTCTGATAGTTAGAAATGACACTTAAAAATACAGGTTAGTGTAGTTCCCTTTTGTTATTTTCTTTTCTTTGGTGCTGTCTGTGTTCACTCCCAGGTTGGTTCAGCCATCTGACATCCCAGTTTGTCTTGTCTATCTGTGTCTATTTACCTTTGTTTATATGGCATCCTTTGACTTCGTGCCTGTGTTTATAAATAAAAACCTGATTGTTGTATAGATACATGTTGGTTACTTCACCGGTTAACCACATCCATACACTTGCTCCACACGTTACTGTTCCCACACTCACATGTAACATTTGGGGGCTCATCCAGTGTGTGGCTCGGCACTGGTGTGGTAACTATACGTATGCGAGCAGTGTGGCAACTTTTGATTTACAGATGTTTGTTGCTTCACCTAATCATGGAATTCTTGACAAGTGTCATAAGGATGATTTACTGGCAATATCTGCACATTATGAAGTTCAGATAGCGAAACAGTCAATTAAAAAAGAAGTTAGGAGTAAGGTCATTGTTAAGCTGAGGGAGTTAGGTGTTTTAGGAAGCCCCCCACCTGTTGATGCTACTACTGTGGGTGAGAATGATGTTGAGAGGGTGGTTACTCCTGCTGGTGTATCTGGGGACCAAGCTAAACTTGAAAATGATGTCAGAACAACCCTGCCTTGTTTTGACCCTTTTTCTCCTCTATCTTCAGGTTCACTTGAGGAGGCTCTTGCTAAGGTGTGCATCACACGTTTCAAGCACTGTTGGAGGCTCAGAAAAAAGCACAAGCACGACAAGCAGAGCTGGAATTTAAGTTGGCTGTCCGGAGGATGGAGCTTGAGGTTGATCGGGAGGTCCGAATGCGGGAATTGGAAATACAAGCAATGAAGATTGCTTCTGGACCCATTGCCCAGCCGGACAATGCACCGCCTCCTCCTCCTTCTCCACTAGGGTCTTGTCCACCATCTGCTCAGGTGGCTTCTGCCCCTCCACCTTCTGCTCTTAGCCCACCTGCATTTGAGGTGAGTAAACACATTGCATTGGTCCTGCCTTTTAAGGAAGCTGAGGTAAAAACTTACTTTGGTGTATTCGAACGTATTGCTACTGCTTTAAACTGGCCTAGAGAAGTCTGGTCTCTCTTACTGCAGTGCAAGCTGATAGGTAAGGCTCAGGAGGTTTGTTCATCATTGCCATTACAAGATAATTTGCAATATGATCTGGTTAAAGATGCCATACTGCGTGCATATGAGTTGGATACATACAGAGCAGTTTCAGTATCCTGTGAAAATTTTATGTGATACTGGTGCAACTCAGTCATTTGTCTTAGCTGGAGTGTTGCCCTTTTCTGAAGATACATTTTGTGGTTCATATGTGTTCTCCCAGGGCATTGCAGTGAGATACATTAGAGTTCCTCTGCATCGTGTTTTGTTGTCCTCAAGTTTAGCCACTGGAGTGTTCAGAGTTGGGGTTTGTCCTTCACTGCCAGTTGAAGGTATTATGTTTATTGTGGGGAATGACATTGCTGGGGAAAGTTCTTTCAGTGTTAGAGGTTCTGGATAGTCCCAAAGCTAGTGAATTGCCTGAGTTGTCAGAAAATCATCCTACTGTGTTTTCGTCATGTGTTGTCACTCGTGCTAAAGCTCAAAAGTTAGAGGATATGATTGATTTGTCTAACTCTTTCTTAGCTAAGGACAGTTTGCCAGATCCTGATGTGCCCCCATTCTTCCATTAGTCTGTCCAAAAGAACCTGTGCTAAACAGAGTTACCAGAGATGTAGAAGTTGGTAAGTTAGCTGTCAGTTGTGATCAACTCATAAAGTCTCAGAAGACTGAGCAACATTTAAATAAATATTTTTCCAAGTTAAGCAGTGCAGAAAATCTCAGTGTTAAACAAGTTTTTCTGGATCAGGGTGTATTAATGTGGAAATGTTCTCAGATTATGATACCTACTCCATTTAGACAACATTTGTTACAGTTAGCTGTCATGCATTTATCAGTATCACGGGATGCGACGGACTACAATACCCACAATCCTCATAGGGATCACATGACGTCTGACATTATCCCATGCTCCTATCAGCGCTCTAGTTCTCCAGAGTACTAACTATTTGCACCTGTGCTTTAGATCATATGATCAGCACTAGATAGTTTATAAGCCCAGGCTTTAGTGAAGTTCAGTGCGAGGTATTGCTTCTTTTTGAACTTACCGAGTGTTATTGTCAGATCACTTGTCTACTGTGTATTTGACCCTTTGTTTTTCTGTGCCTTTTTGCCTAACCCCTTTTGGATACTGTTGTCTGTGATTTTGGTGTTCTCTGTTTTTCGACTCACCCTTTTGTCTTGCCCCTTGGATTTGTTTCACACAGTGATATGTTCATTGTGTTTTGTATCAGCTTTTTGGCTTTCACCCATGCTAGTTTTTTGACTCCGCTTTTGCCTCCATTAAAACATCTTTCACCTTTTTACACTGCGAGCATCTGAATTCTGTTGCAGTGTTACATTAGCACATGACCATCCTTGGTCAGGTCATCTGGGCATCACTAAGACCTATTCATGTGTTCTTAAACATTTCTTTTGGCCTGGTCTTCGTAAAGATGTAGTTGAGTTTTATCACTCTTGTCATGTTTGTCAGTGTGCGGGAAAGCCTAATCAGGTTATTCCACCTGCTCCACTTCATCCCATTCCTGTAATTGGGGAACCTTTTGAAAGACTGCTGATTGATTGTGTGAGTCCATTACCTAAAACCAGATCTGGAAATCAGTACTTATTAACAAGCATGTGTGCTGCAACTCGCTTTCCTGAAGCTATTCTATTACAAAAGATTACAACCCTAATTATAGCCAGGAAAAAAAAAGTTGCGAAGATGAAGTCACTTCTCTTTCGAATTTCCCAGTTCCACCTTAAATGGTGAAGCAACTACATTTGGTGCCTCAGGCAGAATTTAAGGTGGAAAATTCGAACAAGAAGCTGCAAAATGAGAAGTGACTTCAGCCTTGTAAAACAGTCAAACACTGAGAGACATTTTACAATAAGCTGATCTACTTCTGATGAAAGGTTTCCTGATGGAAAGGGGAGGATAGCGGCTATAGCTGAGCTAAAGCTTGAAGCAGAACAAAGTAAGTGTGCACTCTCGATTATATTGTTTAGCCTGTACTAGGACATACCAGACATTAAATGTTGTCTCCCAAGGTGGTTTGATTTTAGTTGAAAGGACAAAATGGCTCTTCTTAACATTCTCAACTCCTGATGTAACCTGGCTTTAAATCTGGAGGGTGTCAGTCCAATTTCTCTCCCATCTCTTATTCTTGAAATGGGCCCCAAACATAATCCCAACCCTAATGTTGGGCCTACATGTCATCATTTTCCTAACCCTAACCCTAACCCTAACCCTAACCCTAATTAATATCCTAATTTTGACCCTACTATGAACCTAGAAAATTTACACAATTTTTCACTAAACAGAACATTTATGTAATATCAATCATTGTGCATTACCTATGTTTGGCCACTTGATGGCGCCCAAGAATAAGGGGGAAAAAATCACACTTTTTTAATTATTGATCAATCACAAAATTATTCTCTATGTAGAAAATTCATAAAAATGTTATTTCTTGTTAGAAAGATTACAGAATTACAAATTTGTTCTACGTATACAGACAATGTACAGAAATGATCTATGGTCGGATTAGGAATATATACTGAAGACGTGAAGTGCAGTGGGGCATACTCACTGTTACCCGAGTAGAAATGTTCTATTTCCCATGAAGAATTTACAAATTTTTTCTATGTTGATTTACGAAAACTACAAATTTGTTCTCTGTCGAAAGTTTACGGAAATTCTTTATAAAAAAAATTACAGAACTGTTCTATATTCATATAGGAAAATTACAAAATTGTTCTGTCTATGTTGAAAATTTTCAGAAATGTTCTATGTCTCACTTAGGGTTAGAGTTAGGTTTATATCTGAATTAGGGTTAGGATCTGATGTGCAGTTGGGCTTACTCACTGTTACCTGAGTTTCAAATTATTTTGAAATTCTACATGTTTATGTGGAAAATTTACAGAAATCTTCTATTTATTCATATGAAAGTTAAAGTACTCTTCTATTTCTATGTAGACAATTTACAGAATAGTTCTAGGGTTTATAGGAAAGTTACAGAACTCTTCTATATCTATATAGAAAATTTACAAAATTGTTCTATGTCTGTACAGAACATTTTAAGACATGTTATTTAATAGCTGCATTAGGGTTAGGGTTATATACGAATGATCTTTATGGTGAGGACATACAGTGGGGCTTACTCACTGTTACCTGAGTTTCAAATTTTGTTGAAGTTCTAGCTAAATTACAGAACTGTTTTTTGTCTATGTAGAAAGTTCACAGAAATGTTCTATTATTCATAGGAAATGTACATAACTCTTCTATTTCCATGTAGAAAATGTACAGAAATGTTCTGTCATGTAGAGAAAGGTACAGAATTCTTCTATTTGTATGTGGAAAATCTACAGAAATGTTCTATTTATTTATAGGAAAGTTAAAGAACTCTATTTTCATGTAGAAAATTTACAGAAATGTTCTATGCTTTATAGGAAAGTTACAGATCTATTCCATGTTTATATAGAAAATGTACAAAATTGTTCTGTCTAAACTGAAAAATGACCAAAATGTCATAGTACTAGGTAAGAATAAGTAAATTTTTCACGTGACAAAAATTTGAATATTGGGACATATATATAGTTTGTATGTTTTCACTCTTCTAGGTTGTAAGGCATGAGCCCCTTTGTCCTTTCATTAAATAAAGATCAGGTAAACTTTATAATATTCATGTAATATTAATATGATGTTGTAGACAAAATGTGATTTTTCTGTACATTTTTGCAGGTTTTTCAGCATTTGTAGTAACAACAGAGTCCCAATGATTGTATTTCTAGATTCTAGGAATAGATGGACTTTGTAATTTTCATTAATTTCATTAACTTTAGTGAAGGTCTTCATTGTGGAGTGTTATATGTTCCTGTCATGGACACAAACACAGGCAATGGAACAAGACATTTACCTCTACAGATCATGGAGCCAAGGAATGAAGCTGAACCTCACAGGTATTTGATTAAGTCATCCAAAATGTTTCAAACACTATTTGGAATTTTTAAACTGACCTGGAATTTTTTTTAAGTGCCACTGTCCTGTTGATGCATTGAGCATTATGCTTGTAGACTTGGTAATCATCACTGTGTTCCTTCTCTACCTGTTGTGGTGCTTCTATTTCACAAAAATAAAATAATTTAAGAACTTTGAAGATCTCTTAGGATGTTTATTTAATGTATAAATTAGATGGTTCAATATTTAGATCTAGAAATGTTTAATTTATGCATTTCTATAACATTTTAGAAAAATTATACAATTTTAACTCAAAATTAGGTCTTTAATATGAATGTAAGAATGACTGCATTAGAATAAAATAAACGCAGCTTGCTTAAGTTAGGAGATTTCTAGAAAATATCAGTATTTTAAATTATAGAAACATTAATGACAATTTATAAATGAAAACATGTTTCATATATAAGGGTTAGGAAAATGATGACCTGTAGGCCCAACATTAGGGTTGGGATTATGTTTGGGGCCCATTTCAAGAACATCACATGGGGTTAGAACTGGGACAAGGGTTATGTTTACAAACAGGGCTAGTTTTAAAAAATAACCCTAGGGTTAGGGTTAAAGTTAGGGTTAGGAAAATGATGACATGTAGGCCCAACATTAGGGTTGGGATTATGTTTGGGGCCCATTTCAAGAATATAACACGGGGTTAGAACTGGGACAAGGGTTATGTTTACAAACAGGGTTAGTTTGAAAAATAACCCTAGGGTTAGTTTTGTTCATTAGGGTTAGGGTTAGGGTTAGGGTTAGGAAAATGATGACATGTAGGCCCAACATTAGGGTTGGGATTATGTTTGGGGCCCATTTCAAGAACATCACACGGGGTTAGAACTGGGACAAGGGTTATGTTTACAAACAGGGCTAGTTTTAAGAATAACCCTAGGGTTAGGGTTGTTCATTAGGGTTAGGGTTAGGGTTAGGGTTAGGGTTAGGAAAATGATGACATGTAGGCCCAACATTAGGGTTGGGATTATGTTTGGGGCCCATTTCAAGAACATCACACGGGGTTAGAACTGGGACAAGGGTTATGTTTACAAACAGGGCTAGTTTTAAGAATAACCCTAGGGTTAGGGTTGTTCATTAGGGTTAGGGTTAGGGTTAGGGTTAGGGTTAGGAAAATGATGACATGTAGGCCCAACATTAGGGTTGGGATTATGTTTGGGGCCCATTTCAAGAACATCACACGGGGTTAGAACTGGGACAAGGGTTATGTTTACAAACAGGGCTAGTTTTAAGAATAACCCTAGGGTTAGGGTTGTTCATTAGGGTTAGGGTTAGGGTTAGGGTTAGGAAAATGATGACATGTAGGCCCAACATTAGGGTTGGGATTATGTTTGGGGCCCATTTCAAGAACATCACACGGGGTTAGAACTGGGACAAGGGTTATGTTTACAAACAGGGCTAGTTTTAAGAATAACCCTAGGGTTAGGGTTGTTCATTAGGGTTAGGGTTAGGGTTAGGGTTAGGAAAATGATGACATGTAGGCCCAACATTAGGGTTGGGATTATGTTTGGGGCCCATTTCAAGAACATCACACGGGGTTAGAACTGGGACAAGGGTTATGTTTACAAACAGGGCTAGTTTTAAGAATAACCCTAGGGTTAGGGTTGTTCATTAGGGTTAGGGTTAGGGTTAGGGTTAGGAAAATGATGACATGTAGGCCCAACATTAGGGTTGGGATTATGTTTGGGGCCCATTTCAAGAACATCACACGGGGTTAGAACTGGGACAAGGGTTATGTTTACAAACAGGGCTAGTTTTAAGAATAACCCTAGGGTTAGGGTTGTTCATTAGGGTTAGGGTTAGGGTTAGGGTTAGGGTTAGGAAAATGATGACATGTAGGCCCAACATTAGGGTTGGGATTATGTTTGGGGCCCATTTCAAGAACATCACACGGGGTTAGAACTGGGACAAGGGTTATGTTTACAAACAGGGCTAGTTTTAAGAATAACCCTAGGGTTAGGGTTGTTCATTAGGGTTAGGGTTAGGGTTAGGGTTAGGAAAATGATGACATGTAGGCCCAACATTAGGGTTGGGATTATGTTTGGGGCCCATTTCAAGAACATCACACGGGGTTAGAACTGGGACAAGGGTTATGTTTACAAACAGGGCTAGTTTTAAGAATAACCCTAGGGTTAGGGTTGTTCATTAGGGTTAGGGTTAGGGTTAGGAAAATGATGACATGTAGGCCCAACATTAGGGTTGGGATTATGTTTGGGGCCCATTTCAAGAACATCACACGGGGTTAGAACTGGGACAAGGGTTATGTTTACAAACAGGGCTAGTTTTAAGAATAACCCTAGGGTTAGGGTTGTTCATTAGGGTTAGGGTTAGGGTTAGGAAAATGATGACATGTAGGCCCAACATTAGGGTTGGGATTATGTTTGGGGCCCATTTCAAGAACATCACACGGGGTTAGAACTGGGACAAGGGTTATGTTTACAAACAGGGCTAGTTTTAAGAATAACCCTAGGGTTAGGGTTGTTCATTAGGGTTAGGGTTAGGGTTAGGGTTAGGGTTAGGAAAATGATGACATGTAGGCCCAACATTAGGGTTGGGATTATGTTTGGGGCCCATTTCAAGAACATCACACGGGGTTAGAACTGGGACAAGGGTTATGTTTACAAACAGGGCTAGTTTTAAGAATAACCCTAGGGTTAGGGTTGTTCATTAGGGTTAGGGTTAGGGTTAGGGTTAGGAAAATGATGACATGTAGGCCCAACATTAGGGTTGGGATTATGTTTGGGGCCCATTTCAAGAACATCACACGGGGTTAGAACTGGGACAAGGGTTATGTTTACAAACAGGGCTAGTTTTAAGAATAACCCTAGGGTTAGGGTTGTTCATTAGGGTTAGGGTTAGGGTTAGGGTTAGGAAAATGATGACATGTAGGCCCAACATTAGGGTTG